>NC_090923.1:1161321851-1161624882 GCF_040938575.1 Ambystoma mexicanum
GACAAGTCTTGCAGTTCTGTTCTGGATGAGTTGCAGAGGGCGGAGAGTGGAGGCAGGCAGATTAAGATAGAGGCTGTTACAGTAGTCCAGCTTCGAGAGAACCAGGGCTCGGGAGACAGTGAGCTTCTGGGGGAAGGAGAGGAAGGGAAGAATACCTCTGAGGAGGTGCAGCTGGTAGTGTGACTTCTTAGAGACGTCAGATATATGAGGAGAGAAGGAGAGTGTGGAGTCGAAGATGACCCCGAGGTTTTTTGTCTTGCAGGTAGGAGCAGGAACAGGGCCAAGACAGGCTGGCCCGAGGGCTGCAGGGAAGGAGGGAGTGGGTGTGCCGATGAGTAGAATCTCAGTCTTACTGGCATTAAGGCAGAGGTCATTGGCGGCACACCATTCCTGGATAGCGGATAGACAGCCAGAGATGAGGGAAGGAGAGGAGGAGGCCGAGGGTAGCCTGAAAATGAGCTGGGTATCGTCCGTATAGCACTGAAAGTTGGGGCAGAGAGCTGCGATGCGGTGGGCAAGGAGTGCCAGATACTGGTTGAACAGCCAGGCAGAGAGATTAGATCCGTGGGGGACACCACAGGTGGAGAAAAAGATGTCAGAGAGGAAGGACCCCAGTTGGACCTGGGAGGGTCGATTGGAAAGGAAAGAAGTCAGCCACGCCAGAGCCTGACCAGTGATACCCAGGTTATCACGGAGACGGTTGAGCAGGATGGCATGGTTGACAGTGTCAAAGGCAGAAGAGAGATCGAGCAGAATGAGAACACACAGAGTATTGGAGTCGAGGTTCAAGAGCAGGTCCTCACGGATGTTCAGGAGAGCAGTTTCCATGCTTCTGGCAGCTCTGAAGCCAGATTAATTGTCATGAAGACTACCAACAGATTCAGCATGGAGGTTAAGCTGGGAGATGGCCAGTTTCTCCAGGAGCTTGCCCAGGAAGGGAGTGATGGAGATTGGGCGATAGTTAGCCGGGCAGGAGGGGTCGGAAGAGGGTTTCTTAAGAAGAGGGTGCACAAGAGAGTGCTTGAGGGGGGAAGGGAAGGCTCCAGAGGCGAAGGAGTGGTTGCAAAAGTCAGTCAGGGCAGGAGCCAGGGAGTCGATGTGGTCCTTGATAGTTTTGGAGGAAAAGGGGTGAAACTGTTTAGACGAGACTTTCATAGATCGGACTTGTCTGGAAACCTCGTCAGCAGAAAAAAGGGGAATGGCAGAGAAGGTGGAAGGAGGGGTGGCTGTAGAAGTTGGGATGTCACCCAACACCTCCCCGGCACCGCCACAAAACACGCCATGGTATGTCATGCTATGTGAGAGCAAACAAATGAATCCCCACAACATGACACAAGTGTCACAAAGTACATTGTCCCTAATGGAAACTGGCCACACATGAAATGCTCACAGTTATGCAGGACCAACAACACACATTACCAAATATTTACCAATAATACTATTCACCTACACAACCTCCAACCTACCATAAACAAGACAGTACGGATTTAAAAAATTGGTAGTCTCACTACCTGATAATGCCAGCACTTCGACCACTTCCAACTGTACAGTGTTAGCGCCACGCAAAAGTGTAGGTGCACTGCTTACAACATGGACTCCATTTCCAAAGTAGACCGCCTTGTGAAGACATGAGGAATGGACCTGCAAATTAGGAGGATGAGATGGATGCAGAGGCACATATCAACACACCATGCAGTGTACAATACAACAACAATATGCACTAGGAATGTATACACAGTATTCACTACAGACTGCCCACACATCAAATGGGAGTCCAATGTCACTGTGTAAGTCAATGTCACTTGGGCATACCCTTTGCAAGCCCATGGAAACGGGAAGCAGGAGGGGTGTGTATCACACAAACCCAAGCATCTAACCCAAATTCAGGACAAGCCTGCATGTGCCCAACCACAATACAGCGTATGCCCATGGGAGCCACACAAGGCAACACATTGTAAAAAAAATCAAAAATCAAAAATCAAAAATGGCCATGTATGGGCCAGGGGGGTAGGGGAGGCCACCCAGGAGGTCCGAGGACAGGGTGCACACCAAAACCCACCTGTGTGGATTTTGGGAAAAAAACACCTCCATGGGCTCATGGCCTGCACGGCTACCCTATTGTGAGAGAATCGCTGCTGTCGCTCTCCTCACCCTCTGCAGCTGCATCAGGAGGTGGTGGCACTATGGGAGGCAGCCCACGCAAAGCCCTAGTCTGGTCTTCATTGGCAGAAAGCATGCGGGTGTGGAAGGTCTGGTTCTGGAGGATAATCGTGCGGAGGTCCCCATGCAACAACTCACGGGATGCCCGGACCTCCTCCCTAGTTGCCTGCATCTCAGCTGAGAGCGTACGTGTGAGCCGCTCCAGCTGCTGTTCTGTCCTCGTGACAGTTGAAGCCTCAAGCTCAACAAGAGTCACCCTGAGCTGACAGAGTTCCACCCTCAGGGCTTCCCTGTGGCCCTGGGACTCAATAGAAATGGCTTCCCGCAGAGTCTCCAGTGCCGCCCGTCTGTCCCTGTTGGACGCCAACATGTCCTCCCTGTGTGACTGGCAAATGGAGTCTGTTGCCTGCTGTAGTTGTTCCATCAGCCTTTCTTGGGGGACAATGGAAGTGGCCACGCTATCCATGGCCTGAGCCATCATCTCAGATGATGCTGCCTGTTGGTTTGCCATACCGTGTATATGGATTGCTCCCATGCGGTATTGCCAGGTGGTGTACGGCCACCGCGTCGGCGGGCACCACACCTGTCTGGGGCAGGGCGAACTGCGTCTTGCTGTGCCGGCACTGCCTGAGGCTGCAGGACTGCATTCCCCCTCTGATCTGCTGGCCCAGGAACAGGATCAGATGTTGCGGAGTGTGACCCTGCATCCGTAACCACCAAAGGCGGACCTACCAACACTGACATCCCCATTGAGGCTTCTACCCCTGGTACAGGTAGGTTGGACAGTACAGAATCCCTCCCAGAAACACTCACCTGCGACTGCACATAGGTCTCATTATCCGAATCGACACCTGAATAGAGCCCGGGGGAGGTGCACCCAGAGACACCCCTCGAGATAATGGTCTGCAGCAAGTGTGGGTTCTCACCCACCACCACACCACGTCCCTCACTGGTGCCCAGTCGGGCCTGAGACCCCTCCTGGGTCTGCACCATCTCCACAACCCCAGCAGTATCAAGTGCGTCATTCCCTGCAAAGACATGAAAGAAAAGAAATGGGAACAGGCATTAGCACCATGGCACACAATTAGGGCTGAGAAGCAACAGAACCAGTCCTTCATTGACACATGTCCCACATGACTATAACCCTCCCATGCATGCACCGTCACTGCGTATGAAGGGGAGGCAAATGGCACACATTGATGACACCAAGATGAAAGACCAACACATTTGCTGCATGCTGGCTAGCAGTGCCATCACACATTGGCCTGTGATTGGCATGTCCAATACACATACATGACACATGGCATCACACAGATGGCATGTACCATAGCCATGTCACACATGTGACAATAGGACTGAGAAATGCCTAGTGAAAGATGTGGAATGCAAACAATCAGCCTGAATGAACAGAGAATAATACGCAACAATGTTGTGGCAAGATGACACTTCAAGGGCAACTGCCGTGAGATTGGGCTAAATGTCTACTGTTGCCAGAAGGGATACTGCAATACCCAAATCCTGATGCGCAGAATGTATTGGATGAAGCACATGGGTGACCTAAACCACTCAGGCACACACACCCTCACCTGGCACTCAATCAGAAGCCCTCACACACACACCATGCACATGGATGACACACACATGCATGTGCACTCACCGAACAATGCCTCGTAATCTGGCAGGTCTCCCACGCCTTGGATCTGTCCCTCCGTGACGTAGGTCCCAGCAACATACTCATGTGGAGTGAGTTCAATGTCCTCTGCTGGAGACCCACCTCCAGTAACTAGAGTAGCGGCATGACTTGAGGCCAGCTTTTTCTTTGCCCTGCGCTTCAGGTCATTCCAGCGCTTGTAGCAATCATTAGCTGTGCGCCTCACGAATCCAAGGGCACTTATGATGTCCGCGATAGTCTGCCAGTGTGCCAGACGTTGAGCAGGTGTGGTCTTGCATCCTGCAGTAATCACCATTTCGCTGTCATGTGCGGACACATACTCCACAAGTGCATCAAGTTCAGCCTGATTGAAGCTGGGCTTCCTGGGTGGGCCGGACTGTGTAGCCGTGTCTGGGGCATCAGCCTGTACTGGACGAGCACTCTTCCTCTTCCGCTTGGAAGGTGGTGGGGATCCTCAGTATCCTACGCCGCTCTGGACACTAGGGGCAGGAGCCCCAGTGGACTGTGGACTAGGAGTGTGGGAATGAACACTCACCATGGGACTTGGTGCAGGCATTAGCTGAAGTGTGATGTAGTCAGGGGGAATGTCAGCAGGATGGACTGGGACCGACACCGTCCTGGCTGGGAGACTCAGAGCTGGGGTGGATGGAGCCGCAGCTGCCCCTGCAGCCTCCCCACCCTGCCTACTCGGGGCAGCAGATGACATAGCTGCCCCTGATCCACGTGGCCTGGTGACACCAACGTGCATCGCCACACGTGGCCTAGACCTGCTGACCTGGAAGTCAGCCATGGAGTCACCCTGTGCCAGGTCTGGTGCCACAATGGGCTGGTCCAACAAGGGCTGAGCAGGGATGGTGTCAGCCACGTTACCCTCAACCAGGGGGGGGGGCATGGGTGTCCCTGACTGGTCACCCACACATGGGGGGCTAGGGGCACCCTGCAAGTCCCGGCCACGTCCCCTGCCATATCCACCACGGCCACCTCTTGAGACTCGGCCACCTTTGCCACCCTTACCGCATGCTTGCCTCCCAACCATGGCACTGATGTTGTTGTGCGTATGGGAGTTGCAGTAAACTATTGTCCTGGGCAATTGGGGGTCAAAGGGGTAGGGTACTAGAGGGAATTCGTACCCTAGTGCTCTAGCAAGGCTGTATGTGATCCCTGGGGGAAGATGACGGGCCACGCAATGCACAGGCACCCCAAAAAAGGGAGATAATGTGCAAGCAACCCCTCCTAGACCAAGTGCGTGGAAAAATAAACCTGCACTACGCTGTGGCACCCAGAAACACAAAAATGAACGTATGCGTGTCACACGCAGCCTAGAATGACCTCTGAAGGGGTACGCGACCCACGGGGCAAGCACAGATGTTAAATACGTGCACGACTCACCGTCTGCCGGGAAAAATAGCGTGAAAAAGACGCGCGTGTGCGCGTTGGCAACACCCCTGCCAAAAGAAGAATTGTACGCTGTCTGAGGAGACAGGACAACAGAAGAAGTGAACGCTGTTTGAGGAAACAGGCCAAGGAAAAAGACAAAAAGAGAAAAAGCTGTCAGAGGTAACAGGGAGTACGAACTTGGAACGCCGTGAAGTAAATCACGTGTGAACCGACAAAAAGTACAGATTTCACCCACTCGCTCTCCACGAAAAGCACGTACAAGGAAATGGCGTTCTACACGTACCTTTTAAACATGCCCACACGTCCAGCATCACTTCCGCGTGTACGTGCTAAGGCGCTATCCTCCAATTACACGAGCTGACACTCTGATGTGCAGTCATTGGACATGTAACATGCACCCGTGTACAGGGAAACGCCTGCGCGCGCACGCACGTCACAGACGCGCATATGCGCTGAGGCCCTTTCCACCAATTACACGCTATGACACTCTGACATGCTTATTTTTTCTATGCGCCATGGAAAACGCACGTGCGCGTAACCTCATAGACGCGCCTACACGCTGGGGGCCTTTGGGCCAATGAATGTGCGTACGTGTGCTGACGCGCTTACGCGCTAAGGCCCTTTCCTCGAATTACACGCAGACGTGCTAGATTTTCACGTGCCAAATCACTCCGTATCAAGCTGGCCATGCGTAAGCACACGGAAGACCACGCTCCTGCCCAGAAGGCTGAATTACTGCCCCCCAGAGCCCTGAGCACGCTCCCACCTGCCATCTGCTGCTGCCTGACTGCCTGCTGCCCACGTGCCCTGCCATTTGCTGCCTGCACATCAGCCAGAGGTGCTGTTGCTGTGACCACCCCTGCTGGAACCGAAGACTCCCGACTGGGATTCCATCGCTCCACAGACCAGCCCCAGGACCCAGTTGCCCACCCACTCCTGCCTCTGGGGTTGTAATGTCGGGGACTGCAACATCTGGCACCACTGGCAACCCCCGGCCAGAGAGGCAGAGGGGCACCAGCTTCACTGCCACCGAAGTTGGTGTCCTGGTGGAGCAAGTCCTGTGACAGAATGATGCCCTCTTCGGAAGATTGTGCGAGCCGACAAGGAAGGACGGACTCGGATCTGGACGGACATCGTGACTGCCATCAACGCGGATGGGGTGGCAGTCCGACTATTCCATAATGTCAAGAAGCGCTGGGAGGACTTCAGGTCCAGGACCCTCAACAAGGCCCGGCGCCTCTTGAAGGCAGCGGATGCTAAGGAGTGCCAGGGCCACTTGTCGGAAGACCAGATGAGGGTCCTGGAACGCATATCCCCAGCATGCCATGTCCAGGTCCTTGAGAGGCACATCCGTCTGGAGTCGAGCGGTAAGTGTACATGCATCCTGATTGTAAGCTCTGCGTGTGGTGGTGTGCCAGTAGTGTGCAGGTTGCACATGTGTTTTAATGGGGCCAAGTAGGGGGGGTGTACAGGGCCGTGAGGCTAACATATGCAAGGGCTCTCATGTGTGAGACATGGATGGTGCTTGTGTGTGTAGGCTTGCATGCCAAATGCAGATGTGTGGGCACACATGTTTGAATGAATGTGTATGTAAGTAGGCATGTTCGTGATATCACACATGGATGTTGGTTTCAGCTACATGTATCTGCACTGTGTACATGTGCATGTGTGTGTATTTGGCAAGGGGGCAACAGTGATGCAACATGGATGCATGTGACACCGGGATGTGGAAGACTGATTGGCAGATGTGACATGGATGCCGATCTCAACACTGCAACAGTTGGCAGAGGTGTACACATGCATGCAAGTGTGGTGGTGTGTGTGCATGTGTAGTGCACTCCCTGTGTTGCATGTGATGTCTGGCTCACCTTTGCCTGCTCATGCTGTTGTATGTGTATGGATGGTGCTGGCTGTTGCGATATGGCTGTGGTATGGCTCATGTGTGCGAGTTGAAATGACATGTGTGTTGGCGATTGTGATGCCATGTCTGAGGTTTGCCAATGCCACTCATGTACAACTGTCATGTGTGTATGTGTCCATTGTACAGTGCCCTGATGCCTGCGTTTTATTTCTCCCTGTCTGCAGCGTCAACTGATGAAGAGGGCGGAGAAGGTGCTGTGGAGCACAGCGGCAGGGATTGCACTGCCAGCCGGAGACGCAAGGTCCGGCTCCCCTCCCAGGTTGTCATCTCGTCGGGGAGTGAGGAGTCCAGTGCCGCGTCCCAGGCCGCAGCTGCCAGGGGGAGGTCCAAGAGGCCTGAGTTGGACTCCTCGGCAGCAGAAGGGGCAGCTGGGAACCCACAGGGCCCAACGGGGGAAGATGGCACGGAGTCATCCAGGTTGGTGGGGGGTTTGGTGGAGGAGGAGGCCATGCAAGCTACAGAGACGGGATCTGGAGGTGGGGATTCCACTAGTGCTAGTGGTGCAGTGCAGGACCAGGGACAGGAGGCAGCAGAGGCCGCTGCGGAGGTGCCTGTGGGCAATCCTGTCACTGATCCCGTCACTGCATCATCTTGCACCAGCAGGGATGCCAACGTCCAGACCCGTTTTCAGGCAGGGGATGAGCTTACAACAACTGGCCTTCCTCTGCCTGCGGACGTGGCTATCCAGGTACGGGTTGAGCCTGTCCTGACTGGTGTGGCGTTGCGTCAACGGGCCATGCGAGGTGACCTGCAGTCGTCTTTTCATGGGGAGACTGTAGGTCATCTCGAATGGCTCGTTGACCGCGTCGGCCTACTGGGACAGGTCACCCAGGCCGGATTCCTCCGTTTGCTGGAGCTTGTTCCGACCCCCTCCTCAACTGAACACCCTATGCACCAGTCATCCTCCGTGCCATCTTTCCACCCATTTGTCACCTGGGTGCCCTGTGGAGCTGCCTCTGACGGTGCGGCCAGGCTGGTGGAGGACACATCCCTGCCACAGTCGGGAGTCGGACGTCCAGCAGGGGTGGCCACATCAACGACTGCACCCCGGCCGGTGGAGGATGTGCAGGCAGCAGGAGCCAGGGCACGGGCACAGGCACAGCAGCAGCAGCAACGAGGTGGGAGCCATGATGGCCTGGGGCCTTCGACATCGGAGGGGCAGGCATCGGCCAGAGGGCAGGAGGACCCAGGACGGGAAGTGTCTTCCGTGTGGCAGCGGTTGGGCCATGCCGTAGATGCAGAGCGGCAGCGGGCGGAAGAGGCATGGCTCACGATGGTCAGGGCGGAGAACTCCATGTGGAGGGCCCTGAGGCGGGCCGAGTGCCTCAAGGCAATCTGCAGGGAGTTGGAGGAGAACATGTCGTCATCCCTGCGGACCCTCGGGGCCATGGAAGAGGACCACCTCCGGGACATTGAGCAGGAGTTTGATGATGCCCTGGCCCGGAACATCCAGAAGTGAGCCGTCGGACTAGCCCGGTGCCCTTGTAAATAGTTCTTTAGTGTTAAGTTTCCTTTCGGTTTTGTTTTGTTTTGGGGCGCTTGGACAATGCCCCAACTTCTTGTATATATTTCTTCATTAGGTAGGATTTTATTTCATACGTTTCATTTAAAGGATTGGGCACATGGACCCTGGATGTTCACTTTGTACATAGTTTGACAATGGATTTGGATTGTTGATTTTTTTTTCACATGGATCGATGTTTTTTTATTATTTTTGCACCTTGGATTTATTTTCTCAGACTGACACTTTGGAGGCTTGCTTTTGGATTGCTTTTCATTTGGATTTCATGCGTCTTTTTCATTTATTGGACATGCTGAATTTCTTTTTTTATTTCCATTTTCTTCTGTTCCATTTCATTGCCTTGCTTTTCTGTTTAATACATTATCATTTGGTACTTCAATGTGTGGTATTCTCTCTTTGGTTTCATGCATGTCGCAATGTGTGTTTTTTCATTCACATGCTGTCATTGTGTGGGTTTGACGGATATATGTTGATATGCAGACTAGCCATTTCGGATGCATCATGTGCTGGTGATTTCTTTGTGGGGTGGATGTCATACCTGGTGGTGTGTTCGGACTGGGGTGGCTTGGGCAGTGTATTGAGAGGGTATGGGGGCCATGATTATGGATCGTCATGAGGTGTTGGGGGGACATGTATGGGGGCCTGCTGGCAGCTGTCCGGCACTGCTGGGGGGTGGGGGTGCAGGGGGACATGAGTGGGGGCCTGGTGGAGGGTGCCCCGCAATGCTGGGGGGTGGGGGTGCAGGGGGACATGAGTTGGACATGAGTGGGGGCCTGGTGGAGGGTGCCCCTGGATGCTGGGGGGTGGGGGTGCAGGGGGACATGAGTGGGGGCCTGGTGGAGGGTGCCCCGCATTGCTGGGGGGTGGGGGTGCAGGGGGACATGAGTTGTACATGAGTGGGGGCCTGGTGGAGGGTGCCCCTGACTGCTGGGCGGTGGGGGTGCAGGGGGACATGAGTTGGACATGAGTGGGGGCCTGGTGGAGGGTGCCCCTGGATGCTGGGGGGTGGGTGTGCAGGGGGACATGAGTGGGGGCCTGGTGGAGGGTGCCCCGCAATGCTGGGGGGTGGGGGTGCAGGGGGACATGAGTTGGACATGAGTGGGGGCCTGGTGGAGGGTGCCCCTGACTGCTGGGGGGTGGGGGTGCAGGGAGACATGAGTTGGGCATGAGTGGGGGCCTGGTGGAGGGTGCCCCTGGATGCTGGGGGGTGGGGGTGCAGGGGGACATGAGTTGAACATAAGTGGGGGCCTGGTGGAGGGTGCCCCTGACTGCTGGGGGGTGGGGGTGCAGGGAGACATGAGTTGGACATGAGTGGGGGCCTGGTGGAAGGTGCCCCTGGATGCTGGGGGGTGGGTGTGCAGGAGGACATGCGTTGTTGATCAGTAGTGCAGGGTGACATGTGGCTTGGCTGGGGGGCATGCCCATGGTGGATGGGCTGCCTGCGGGACATGAGCAGGGGTGCAGGGTAGTCCCCTGTGGTGTGGGCTGCCTGCAGGGGCCGTGGAGGGTGTAGAGGGAACACCTGGGGGGACCCACACGGCCAATTCACGTGTAGTACTCCCCAGAACCCCTGAAATACACGTACCCAGCTGAATTTGCGTGTGAAACTTCCCACGCACCCCTAAATGACGTGCAAAGGGGTACGCGACAAACACGGACACCTGCTGTTTGAATAATAGCGTGTGCGTGTATTTCGTGGGTGCGCGGGAAGTTTAACACGCGATCGGGCCTGGGGGAGCGGGGTACGTGTATTTCAGGGGCTCGCGGGTAGTTTAACACGCGATCGGGCCTGGGGAAGCAGGGTACCACTCACCGTCTGCCTTGCATGTAGAAGAACGCGTAGCCAACACCCACCCGCTGTGAAGTAATAGCGTATGAACCCCAACGCCTGCAGAACACACGCACCGCACCCCACAAAAAGCACATACTGAGTAATGGAAATCCACGTGGGATCTTCAAGCCCTGCCAGGGCAACGCCCGTGCGCGATACGTCACAGACGCGCTTAGGGCCTTTGGTCCAATGGAATCGTGTATGCGTGCTGACGCGCTTACGCACTAAGGGCTTTTCCTCGAATTACACGCTGACGTGCAGAATTTTCACGTGCGAAATCACTCTGTATCAAGCTGGCCACGCGTAAGCACACGGAAGACCACGCTCCTGCCCAAAACGCCAAATTACTGCCCCCCAGAGCCCCGAGCAGCCTCCCACGAGCCATCTGCTGCTGCCTGCCTGCCTGCCTGCCTGCCTGCTGCCACCGTGCCCTGACATTTGGTGCCTGCACATCAGCCATCTGCAGTGGTCCAGTTGCTGTGTCCACCCCTGCTGGAACAGAAGACTCCCGACTGGGATACCATCGCTCCACAGCCCAGTCCCAGGACCCAGTTGCCCACCCACGCCTGCCTCGGGGGTCGCCATGTCGGGGCAAACACCATCCGAGACCACTGGCGACCCCCAGCCAGAGGGGCAGAGGCCCACCAGCTTCAGTCAGAAGGAAGTTGGTGTCCTGGTGTAGCTTGTCCTGGGCATTATGATGCCCTCTTCGGATCATCACGCGCCGACAAGGAAGGACGGGACAGGATCTGGACGGACATCGTGACTACCATCAACGCGGAGGGGGTGGCAGTCTGACTATTCCATCATGTCAAGAAGCACTGGGAGGACTTCAGGTCCAGGACCCTCAAAAAGGCCTGCCGCCTCTTGAAGGCAGCGGATGCTAAGGGGCGCCGGGGCCACTTGTCGGAAGATCAGATGGGGGTCCTGGAACGCATATCCCCAGCGCTCCACGTCCAGGTCCTTGAGAGGCAGACCCGTCTGGAGTCGAGCGGTAAGTGGCCATGCATTGCTGTGTGAGACAGGGCATGTTGCAGTGTGCTGGTTGTCTGATACTTGCCTGTATGTGTGACATAGGCCATGTACGCGTGTGTGTGTGCAGGGACATCATGGTTATGCATGTGAGACCAGTAATGTGTGAAGCACACGGTTGGTGTATGTGTTTAAATGCAACATGGGGAGCCCTATGCGGAATGGACACATGAGAGCATGCCAGTCTCTGTTCCTGGACATGGGTGGGGGTGAGGGATGGGTGCTGATGCCATGTACATGTATGGTGTCCATGTCTGTGTCTCTGACCTGCGTGTCTGTGACTTGTGAATGCCATGGATGCATGACACATGTCTGTGACAATGTTCAGAATCACTGATGCAGCCTAGTTATCCTTGCATCCACTGGGTCTGGGGTGTACGAGTCCAGATGGATGAAAGTACGGTGAAGTGTGTGCATGTGATAGGCATGACCCATGATGCATGTGAGTTCAAAACCAACATTGTATGTTTCAAGAATCCCTTGGACATGTTTGCTAATGTCCATAGCATGCGCCATGCCTGTTACTGCATGTGTTTTGCCTGCACTGACCCATGTGTTGTGGAGGGACATGATGGAAGTGATCTTTGACAATTCCATTCATCTGCTATTGCTTCCTGTCTAGGGGACCATTGTACAGTACCCTGATGCTTGTGTTCTATGTCTCCCTCTACACAGCGCAAAGTGAAGAAGAGGGCGGAGACGGCGCTGCGGAGCAAAGCGGCGGGGATGCTCCCATGGCTGCAGCGGAAGGGGTGGGTGAGCCCCCACAGGGGCTTGCAACGGCGGAAGACGGGATGGAGCCATCCAGGTTGGTGGTTTCCACAGAGGAGGAGGAGGCCGCTACTGAGCCGCACATGGGGCCTGGTGGGGGCATCCCTGCTGGTGCAAGTGGTGCAGTCCAGGGGCAGGGGCAGGAGGCAGCACAGGTCGCCGTGGAGGTGCCTGCGCATGTCACTGTCCCTGACACTGTGACTGCACCACCATGCACCAGCAGGGATGCCCCATCCCAGGCCCGTCCGCAGGTAGGGGGGATGTCCATGTCATCTGACTCCCCTCCACCTGCGGACGAGGGGACCCCTGGCCGTATGGAGAAGGCCCTGATTGGTGTTGCGTTGCGCACGGGTGTCATTCGTGATGAGGTGCATGCTTCCCGGGGGGAGCACGCATGTCATAACGAAGAGCACCGTGCCAACGTGGCCCAGTTGGGAGCGCCCATGGTCGGGGGTTTCGTACATGTTTCGGGCACTCTGGCGACCCTCTCCTCCTCTGTGGAGGCCATGCGCCAGTCGTTCTCCATGCCGACTTCCGGCCCAGATGCCACCAGGGCCCCCTGTGGACCTGCCCCGACCAACGCAGCTAACTCGGTGGGGATCCCATCCCTGCCACATTCGGGAGTCGGAGGTCCAGCAGGGGTGGACACACCAGCAACTGGACCCCAGCAGATGGAGAATGTGACGGCATCATCGGGCAGGTCATGTGCACGACGGCATCGGTGGATTCCATCAGCCTGGATGCCGTCGTGCTGGCACAGGCAGTTGCGTCGGAGGCAGCGGCAGGCTCGATGTGGGAGGCATCATGGCTCGGGGCCATCAACATCAGGGGGGCAGGCATCGGCCGGAGGGCAGGAGAACCCTGGAATGGGAGTGTCTTCGTGTGGGAGCGGTTGGGCCAGCAGATAGGTGCGGAGCGGCAGCGGGCAGAGGAGGAACGGCTCACAATGGTCAGGGCGGAGAACTCGATGCGGAGGGCGCTGAGGCGGGCTGAGTGCCTCGAGGGTATTCGCAGGGAGTTGGAGCTGGACACTGCATTATCCCTGCGAGACCTCGGGCCAGGGAACATGCCCGCCTCCAAGCCATTGAACAGGAGTTTGATGATGCCCTGGCCCATGACAACAACCAGTGAGCTGTCGGACTAGCCCGCTGCCCTTGTAAATAGTTATGTAGTTAGTGTTAGGTTTCCTTTGCTTTTTTATTTTTTTTGGACCTTTTGGACAATGGACCACATTTTTGTATATAGTTTTTTTATTAGGTAGTATTATTAGATAGGTTTCATTTCTTCCGTTGGGATCATGGACCCTGGATTGTTTATCTGTATATAGTTGACTGTTGGATTTTATTTTTTTATTTGGAATTTACCCATGGAGCAATGGTTTTCAGTTTTGATTTTCCATTGGATTTACTTTTTTGAACTGTGACTTTGGACACCTTTCCTTTGGATTATGATTTGTGGTTTTACATTATTTTACGGACATGCTGCTTTTGGTTTTTAATTCCCATTGTCGTTTGTTTATTTTTGATTCCATTTATGTTGCTTTTAATACATTTTCTTCATCAAACTTCAATGTGTAGTATCATCTCATTGGTTTCATGTATATCATGATATGGGTTTTGACATTCACTGACACCCATTGTGTGTATGTGAGGGACATGTGTTCATTTACATACTTGCCGTTGGGGTTGTATCATGTAATTGGCATTTCTAAGTGGGTGGATGCAATACTTGGGTGGGTGTTTGGCATGTGGAGGCAGCCCATAAGGGCCAGGGATCTAGATTGTGATGACGTGTTGGCTGGGGGACATGAGTCGGGCCCTGCTGGCAGGTGCCCCGCAATGCTGGGAGGTGGGGGTGCAGGGGGACATGAGTGGGACATGAGTGGGGGCCTGCTGGCAGGTGCCCCGCAATACTGGGGGGTGGGGGTGCAGGGGGGCATGAGTGGGACATGTGTGGGGGCCTGGTGGAGGGTGCCCTGCACTGCTGAGGGTGGGGGTGCTGGGAGACATGTGTGGGGGCCTGCGTGGAGGGTGCACCTGACTGCTGGGGGGTGGGGGTGCAGGGGGACATGAGTTAGACATGAGTGGAGGCCTGGTGGAGGGTGCCCCTGGATGCTGGGGGGTGGGGGTGCTGGGAGACATGTGTGGGGGCCTGGTGGAGGGTGCCCCTGACTGCTGGGGTGTGGGGGTGCAGGGGGACATGTGTAGGGGCCTGGTGGAGGGTGCCCCTGGATGCTGGGGGGTGGGGGTGCTGGGAGACATGAGTGGGGGCCTGGTGGAGTGTGCCCCTGACTGCTGGGGGGTGGGGGTGCAGGAGGACATGAGTTGGACATGAGTGGGGGCCTGGTGGAGGGTGCCCCTGGATGCTGGGGGGTGGGGGTGCTGGGAGACATGAGTGGGGGCCTGGTGGAGGGTGCCCCTGACTGCTGGGGGGTGGGGTGCAGGGGGACATGAGTTGGACATGAGTGAGGGCCTGGTGGAGGGTGCCCCTAGATGCTGGGGGTGGGGGTGCTGGGAGACGTGTGGGGGCCTGGTTGAGGGTGCCCCTGAATGCTGGGGTGTGTGGGTGCAGGGGGACATGTGTTGGACATGAGTGGGGGCCTTCTGGCAGGTGCTCCACAGTTCTGGGGGGTGGGGGTGCTGGGAGACATGCGTTGTTGATCAGTAGTGCAAGGTGACATGTGGCTTGGCTGGGGGGCATGCCCATGGTGGATGGGCTGCCTGCGGGACATGAGCAGGGGTGCAGGGTAGTCCCCTGTGGTGTGGGCTGCCTGCAGGGGCTGTGGAGGGTGTAGAGGGAACACCTGGGAGGACCCACACGGCCAATTCACATGTAGTACTCCCTGCGCACCCCTGAAATACACGTACCCTGCTGAATTCTCGTGTGAGACTTCCCGCGCACCCCTGGAACACACGTACCCAGGACAATCGCGTGTGGAACTTCCCACGCACCCCTGAAATACATGTACCCTGCTGAATTTGCGTGTGAAACTTCCCGCGCACCCCTGAAATACACGTGCCCTGATGGAATCGCGTGTGAAACTTCACGCGCACCCCTGAAATACACGTACCCTGCTGAATTCGCATTTAGAACTTCCCGCGCACCCCTGAAATACACGTACCCTGCTGAATTCACGTGTGAAACTTCCCGCGCACCCCTGAAATACACAAACCCAGGACAATCGCGTATGGAACTTCCCACGCACCCCTGAAATACACGTACCCTGCTGAATTTGCATGTGAAACTTCCCACGCACCCCTGAAATACATGTGCCCTGATGGAATCGCGTGTGAAACTTCACGCGCACCCCTGAAATACACATACCCTGCTGAATTTGCGTGTGAAACTTCCTGCGCACCCCTGGAACACACGTACCCAGGACAATCGCGTGTGTAACTTCCCGCGCACCCCTGGAATACATGTACCCTGCTGAATTTGCGTGTGAAACTTCCTGCGCACCCCTGGAATACACGTACCCAGGACAATCGCGTGTGGAACTTCCTGCGCACCCCTGAAATACACATACCCTGCTGAATTTGCTTGTGAAACTTCCCGTGCACCCCTGAAATACATGTGCCCTGATGGAATCACGTGTGAAACTTCACGCGCACCCCTGAAATACACGTACCCAGGACAATCGCGTGTGAAACTTCCTGCAAACCCCTGAAATACACGTTCCCCGCTTGGCGTTTGCTGTTTGGCAGCCCTGTGAACTGGTCCAGGCTTAGCACAGACATTTGCGATGAATTGGGGATTTTGATGGCTTTTCCTTGCGCAAGGGCGTTCTTGGGGGCGTAACTGGCGCTGCTTCAGGGGCACTGCGCCACTCTGCGCCACGGCTGGTTTTGGAGGCTAAAATCCATGAATACGCTGTGCGATGAAATGGATTTTATCGCATGCGGCTGGCACAGTGTATCGCACGGGGACACTGTGCGCCAGCCGCGTGCGCCACTTTTGTGCAAAATTCTATGAATTACCCTGTGAATCACCTGAGGAATTGAGTACATGTGAAAATCTGAAAGAGTAAAATAATTGGTTTGTTTGTTGCATCAGGCCCCCTGAATCAAGAGACTTTGAAGGGTAAAGAGACTTCGGCATGGAAGCCCGGATGCTAATGTTTGAACCGCATCCAAGTGCTAGAGAAGACAGAGACTGTGCTAAGCCCGAGTGTACCGCCTTGTCCTGTGCTGAAAACATGGGGAAGGGAGGCCAGCTGCCTGAATATCCTGACATTATTTCTTGAACACTTCTTTCTTTTGCATAACATTGTTTCTGACACTATTTGTATTTAGAGGTAAGGATTGGCAATAGGTGTATTAGTATAGCACCTGTTGACTGCACTTACCCTTGCAGCTGCTACCAGCCAGCCACACTTCTTATTATTATTCCTATGTATTGCTTCTATTTATTTACTGTTTATCCTATGTACTGCACTTCCTCACCTGCCTCCCCCTCGCACTTTCCCCTTCCCCACCTCCCCTGCACTTGCGCAATCTCAATGTCACCTGGCCTAGTAAGATCGTTGTCTCCGTCTTCCCTCTGTTACCCTCCCTTGCCACGTCGCACCTTGAAACACTTGTGTATAGGCGCGTTATAAATGCCATATCATATCATATTATATCATAGGCCCCTTTATTTTGACAAGACATCAATAGGACTGCGTTATTATTATTTGGTGGTCGTAGCTTGCTCCTATCCGTAGATAAACACCCTTGAACTGTGGTCACTAGTATCTGTCTTACTGTTGATACCATGCCTTCCTTACAGTACATTATTTGCTGTGGTTGATGGACTAGGCCATGTGCATGTGCTATGTGCCTAAAGGTAGTGGGTGATCAGTTGATGGCGTGCATCACGCCCATCCACGGCACCCCTGCAATGGGGCAATGGGATCTCATCCTCACTGTCACTGCCGTCGTCCACCTCTGCTGGAGACATGTCCATGTCCATGTCAGTGGGAAGGGGAATGTTGCGCCTAATGCACATGTTATGTAACATGGCACAGGCCAGGACAATCTCGCCGACCTTCACAGGGCTGTACATGAGGGCACCCCCAGATCTACTCAGGCAGCAGAACCTTTCCTTCAGCAGGCTGAATGTTTGTTCATTGGGGAACCGTGTTCGACTGTGTGCACGTTAGTATGCTTGCTCATGCTGGTTTTGCGGGTGCCTAACGAGGGTCATGAGCCATGGCATCCAGGGCTATCCGGCATCACCTGCATGGGAGGGACACATGGGGGGCAAAGTAATTCTGGTGGTAGTGTCAATGGAGCCATGTCTGTATGTTGGTCTGTGTCACATGGGATTGCCACAAGACGTATCGAATGGCATAGAGGGCCCTAGTATCCAGCGCACTGTAATGCAGGGGGTGGTTTGCGGCCACATTCCCGAACCATATCACACCCACATTGCCCATCACCCCCTATGGCGACACAGGCTTCTACTTTGTCCATGCTGTGTGCCACTTTTGGTTGAGTTTGCATGATGTACATTGGTTCTCTCTCCCATTCGTAAATCTGGGTTCAACATTGTTCGGAATCATGTCACATGCATATTGGTATGTGCACTTGTGACAGGCAGGTGATCTAGCTTCATGCTGTGGGGTACACTGCTGGTGGGGGGTAGGTTAAAGTAGTCTGACATGGCAGTGATGCAGCTGGTAGGGAATGTGCAGAGAGTGTAAATGCTGGGGTAGGTGGCATAGGTGAAATGCATTCTGGTACCTGTAGTGCATGTGATGTGCCTGCCCATCTGTGCACATATTGTGATGGGTGTGCGCCATTTGCCAATGCACCACATACCAGACATGCACTACCGCTCATGCATGCAATCTGTGCACATAACATGGCATAACGGACATGCACTGGTGACAGCGGACAGCCCCCCCTTCCACAGTGCACATGCTATGGTAGTTTGACTCACCCAACAGCTAGGTCTGTTCTCAGCTGTGTCGTGCCATGTACCCTGGGAGCGTGGAGTTCCGCAGTACCATGGAATCATGTGTGGATCCGGGGAAACGTGCGCTGCAGTGGGTTATGAGTAGGTCTACATCACACACAACCTGCACATTCAGAGTGGTACAGTTTTCTGTTTCGGTAGACTGCCTCATTGGCATGTCTGGCCACCAGCTCAACATGTGTGCAGTCCAGCGCACCTATCATGTTGGGCATGTCTGCCAGGGCATGGAACCCCACGTTACTGGCATTGACCTGGGCAGGTGTTCTAGGGAGGGCAATGTGGTCAGACATGTGCTGCAGGAGGGCATCCAGGACCTGGAATAGCACCTAGGAGAAACAGGGTTGGGATAACTCATGCAGCTCTCCCACGGTGTGTTGCAAGGTGCCGGTGGCCAAGAAATGCAACACTGATACTACCTTGAGCAAGGGGGGCATGGCAGTCCTGATGTTGATTAGACTCCGGATGTCATCCTGGATTAAATCAACTATGTAGGTTATGGTCTCCCTGTCAAGCGGTACAGGGTGTGGATCTGTGCAGCGCTCAGGTTCCAGGGTGTGGTCCTCCTTCCCCTCCTGTGCTTCCACCGCTTCCTCTGCCTCTTCCAATTGTAGCTCATATTGTATCCCTACATGCAGGGCCCCCAGATCCATGACTGCCACTGCAGCTGCCAGCATGGTTGTGTTGGAAGGTGTGGGGGTGTGGTACTTTTGAGCATTCACAGTGGGCTGATTATGGCCACCTGTGGCCTGTTGCTGCACACCTGAGACTGCTTTACGCCTGATCCACGATGCAGGTGTTTTACGACAACGCCAGTGCCACCATGAACACTGCGTGGGAAACACCTGCATCGTGGCTCTCTGAACACCCTGGCATGTGGGAAATGGAGGTGACAGCGATTTGAGGCCCCACGGGTTGGACCCAACACCACCAGCAAAAGGAAAGGAGCCTGACATCTGCACATATTGCCCTATAGTGTTTCTGGAGCGTTGAGCTCTTCAGGCGACATATGTGCTTGAGACAGCTCCCTTGATTTGTGGGAGAGCACAATCCAAACATGTATGCAATGAACACGCAATAAACACTGGCAACTCGTAAAACCAGACTGTTTTGCAAAGGCAAAATTGCAAAACAAGTATGAGCTCCTTATGTGACATATGTGCTTGAGACAGCTCCCTTGATTAGTGGGAGAGCACAATCCAAGCACATGGATACAATGAACACAGGCAATAAACTTTGGCAACCCATAAAACCAGACTGTTTTGCAAAGGCAACCTGTAAAACCAGACTGTTTTGCAAAGGCAATCCCTAAAACAAGACTGTTTTACAAAGGGAATACATAAATGGGTGGAGACACAGTCGAGAACCTATTGCGCAAATTACCCTGCCTCCAGCGAATGTAAACAGTGCAAGCTATAGCTCTACAAATCATGCAACGGGGCAGAATAGACCCTACAGAAGGGGTCTACCCCACCACGTACAAGGAGGGAAACACTCTGCATCAAACTCAAACCAGGGGGAAAACAAAAAACAAAATAAAACCCTGACAGGAAAACACTAAACTCTTGACCCCAACAGCCCCTAAACAAACAAAAGAACTCAAGGTGTGCTTACTCAACACAAGGTCACTAAATAAACATGCTATATCCATCCACGATCTTATCGTGGACAAAGACATTGACATCATGTGCTTAACAGAATATTGGCTACACGAACCAATTGGCCCAACCTGTGACCTGTGCTATAGCAGTCCCAGAGGGTTACAACATACATTACACCAATAGGGAGTCAGGGCAAGGAAGGGGGAATTGCTGTAATTGCACAAAAAACCATTCACATGTTCTCTGCGACTCTAACATGCAATGGATGTGAAATCTTACATCTAAAACACACACCCTCAAAAAACAACTGCCTTAAAATTGTATTGATTTACCAGCCCCCGGTCACAATGCCAGAATTTAACGACAAACTTACTCAACTCCTGAGTGGCCTAAAAACACCTAACTCATCTACCCTTGTACTAGGCAATCTTAACAGATGTGGGGGTAATCCCAAAGGCAAAGAAGCAACAGGCCTTGAGAAAGCTCTAAACAACATAAACTTCCACATTAAAAACTCAAGCCCGACCATGACAAACAGCAACCAGCTAGACTGGGTTATTACTAACAACCTTGAGACTATCTGCTACGAGACAACACCTTGCATTTGGTCAGACCACTTTAGAGTATCCTTTGCATTGACCATTACCCGCCCAACTCAAAAGGATACCAACGAACCACAAGGGTCTCATGTATAAATTAGAAGAAAATAGAAAGGTCTCACTTGCATCAACAAAATGTTAACAGACATTACTCAGGAGGACTCCTGTGAGTCCACCATCCTTAAATATGAACACCACATCACAGTTTTAATTGACCCCAATCTGCCCTAACCTGGTCAGACCTAATAACAACCATCAAAAATGGTTCCACCCCGAACTGACGGCTCAAAAGAAAGAAAAGAAGAAAAGAGAAGAAGGGAAACTAGATGGCAAAAAACGCATCGCAGGACAACAAAGAGAACTGGAAGGAAATAGAGAGAAATTACAAAAAGAACATCTTTGAAGCTAAGAGCAATTACTTCAACAACCAAATTAAATCAGCCGCTAATGTCCACAGCAAGCTCTTCGAGCTACTAAAATCTATACAAAAGCCTGCTGCCCTAACACCCACGTTCAATCCTTCACAGGAAGAATGCGACAAAACCCAGATGGCCTTCGCGAGCAAAATCATCAAAGCTAGGGAGCTGGTACAAAATACCCAACTCAATAAAGGTAACACTGTGCAAGCAAATCCATCAGAAAAACTGGAACTATCTGAACAATTCTCGTTCCACTCAATCACCACAGAAGACATGATCAGGACTCTAGCCTCAATGAGGCCATCGTCATGCACCGAAAACATACTACCTCCTAAAATAATTCTTGATAATGCCGACATCTTTGCACCGCTGTTTACCAGAATAGTGAACAAATCCTTTCAGGATAAAGTGGTACCCAATATCAAAAGAGTCACGGTTATCCTCAACAATCCGGGTTTCGAGCTGCACATATGATATGATATGATAGTTTATTTATATAGCGCCTATACACAATGTGTTTCAAAGCGCTTCAAGGCAAGGGAGGGAACAAGGGAAAATACAACGACATTCTTACAGGCCATGAACAGTAAGGATGTGAAATTAACTATCGTACTCGGCCTGACGACATTTCAGATAGTGCAAGTGCTAAGACATAGATAAGGAAGGGAGGGGGAGAGTGGGAAGGAAATGGAAACAGGCAGGCGACTACCGTACTAGGCCTGATGACATTTCTGGTAGAGCCTCAGGAAAACAAAAGGTGAGGGAGAGGGGTGCAGAAAGGGAGGGGAGGAACAAAACAAGCGACTATCGTACTAGGCCTGACAACATTTCAGATAGTGCTGGAGGGAGGGGTGGGGACAGTAAGGGGATGGGGGAGCAACAGACGAGGTTGCTATCATACTAGGTCCAGGGACAATTCTGATAGAGTAAGTGCATAGAAGAAAGTAAGGGGAGGAGATAGGAAAAGGGAGATGGGAGGGGAGGAGAGAACAGAGAGTAAGCAGTCAAAAAGAGTGGAGAAGCAAGAGGGTAGAGCTAATACAATTGCAGAAGTCAGTAGTAACACATAATGTTGCAAGCCAGGATACAAGATGAAGATGGGAACAGCACGATTCAGGGCCAACACGAGTACAAGATGCAAAGGAAGTCCAGCATGAGAGTTGAGAAAGGGTGACGCACAGTGAATCAATGAAGTCCACAAAAGTAAAATCCAGCATTGGCCACAAGACGGTGATGGTGAAACCAGAATGCATCAGGACAGACTCCTGTGTGCAATGAAGCATATTGGCAAGTAATATGGACACTGTCATCCTCTGAAGCATTAGAGAGGGGGGCTTGTTCCTATTTTAATGCAGCCTTCTGAAGTGCACACAAGTATGAGGGGTGCACATATGTTTGTGGTAAAGTGGATAGTTATTTAATTTAAATGTTTGTTTCTAGAAGTCCTATATGGAGGGACCAAATCTAGCTGTGCACAACAGGCCTAGGAGCTCATTTGTTCTGGGTGGTGACAGATCGGTCTGGATTGCGCAAGGTGTAAGTTTAAAGAAATTGCCTGTGTGAGGAGAGCAGAATTATGTAAGGAGATCAGGGCAGTGCAGTGCTGGCCTGCGGCAAGGGTGGGGTGAAGGTGAGGCAGCAATCTTGTGTCTTGTGTGGAGCGTAGGGCAGTGAAATGCCTCCCACCTGTCGAATGGGCAGGTAGAAGGGCAATGGCCTGTGGGGGTAGAAAGTAAAGGTCACCGAACATGGGCCTCTAGTCCGGGGGACGGCTGTGACAGGAGGGGCCCCGTTTTTGGATAGGCAGCAATGATGGCAGCACTCCTCTTTGCTTATTGGCAAATGACAACGTGGCAGGGTTCGCAGACGACATGGTCCGTCCACGAAGGCAAGCTACAATTTAAAGAACTGCTCTTTCAATTGGCAGGCACCGCAGCAACACGTTTTTGACATAACATAGGATGTACTCTTCACGACGGGTACAAGGAGAAATGGCCTCACTGAAAGAGACCCTGATTATCCTGCTAAGGTGGCCAGCATGCATCTCGCAGCTAGCAGGTACTCTCTTCTTCCAGGGTTGTCTCACCTCCACAATTGTTCTATTTAATAATAGGCTGGTTACATTTTAAAATCTCCTCCCTCCACCACAATCAGTTTTGTGATGAGAAAATAAAGCGTTGTGGAGAGCGCCGGCCTGAGGTCAAGTGAGCAGGCCTGTG
Organism: Ambystoma mexicanum; assembly: GCF_040938575.1. Classification (NCBI taxonomy): domain Eukaryota; kingdom Metazoa; phylum Chordata; class Amphibia; order Caudata; family Ambystomatidae; genus Ambystoma; species Ambystoma mexicanum. Next base: position 1,161,344,952 of record NC_090923.1, read on the forward strand.
CATGGCGAATAGGCAGCTGCAGGAGGGGGAGCCTTTAGCCCTCCCAAGCCCATGCCTGGCACCACCCATGGTGCCACATACCTCAACTCTGAAGTGCCTGGAAGCACGAGCCAAAGCAGAAATGCGCGCGCTGAGGCTGTGTTTATTTCCGGGTCCACTGAGCATGTGCGATCAATGGGGGGCAGGCCACCATCATACGTGGCTCTCTCCAGTCCATCGCGGGCGGTAGGCCGTGGCAAAAAAGCAACAAAAAAATTGTTGTTTTTTCACACTGAACTGGGAATGTTATTATTGTCCATGCACAGTTCAGTGCGAAAAAAACGTCTTTTTTAAAAAAGTGTTTTCTCTTTGCTTTTTCGTGGGGTGGCCGATGGGGGGGGGCGAATTTTTATAAGGGTGACCATGGCCACCCCTTGGAGGCGCCCCTGCCAAACATGTGCCATAAAATATGCCTATAAATAACATTTATTAATAGGGTTGTTGTGAATGACAACCACCCTAAACTGGGTGTTGCATGGGTATACAATTCTTCTAAAATAAAAATAAATACGATCAATTTAGTAGTTACTGGGAAAATATGAGGCAGACTAAATCAGCGTTTCAACCCCAACTCGTTTCTCTGATCAAGTAGCATTAGGGACACGAGCTTAAGACAATAGAACATATCTAAAGGGGTCAGAGTTGTCTGAAGAGCCTCCAGCCACACTGGTTTCCAGGGACAGCGTCAGGACCTTTTAGCCCTTTCCAATAAAGGGGCCTCGGGCGGGGGCAGCAACTGCTTAGATGTTGCCAGTCGGACTTATTGTACGGACAATAGATTCCTTTACACGTTTATTTTCTTGCTGGGGCTTTAAATTCGCACCCTGCAGCGCTCGCATCACAAGGTCCATTCGCTGGAGCTCCTCTGGCCGTCACTTTTGAAGTGAAGATCAGAAGGGATCCAGCGAACCAACTTTGCAACTCGAGCACTGCAAAGCGCACATTCAAAGCAACGAATAACACCTGAAGTTAATAGTCGCCGATTATCATAAGCAGTCCAGCAGGGAACTTAAACGGTAAATGTCCACAAAAAACGAAACCTTTGTGAGCAAGGGGCTGATGTAGGGAGACCAGTGTAAAGATACTGATATGATAATCGGTACGCATTTAGTGTGTGAGCTCCTTCCTGGCCTGCTCCGTGATGCAGTGATAAGTGGCGGGTATAAACCCGAGGCTGAATTGGCCTCCATTATAATGTGTGCACCTCACGGGTGGCCCAGACTGTTTTCCGCTGAGTCAGGAGGGAGCTCCATGATGTTGAAATGGCCCCCGCACTTCTTCAGTCGGGCCTGCGCGTTGTCACACACCTGTTTATCAGCAGGGAAGAGCATGTCAGATGTGGGCCCCATTTAATTTAAACAATTCTTGGAGGGCGATGCGGTTTTGGGAGATGTGAATTCATTGGGCGTGGGTGGGTGATGGCAGCGGCGGCGGGATAGACTAAGATTAGAAGGCGGTCGTCTGCCGTGAACCCAAACCTCTGTCCCTTTTTCAACAGACAGGGCTCGTAGAAGAGAAAATACACCTTTAGGAGACTCGAGCCCTCTCCCAGACGCTAGGTAAACCCGACTCTCTGTATCCCCCCTCCCCTAAAACACCACACACACTCGCAAATACGAGATCTGTAAAACAGTCTCCAAGACCATGCCTCGACGGCTGCTTTCCAATATCTCCCCCGCCCGGTTGTGTGCACTCCCTCCATACCTGGGGGGGGGGGGGGGGTGCCCGCCCTTCAGCGCGCACAGATTGCTCCTGGTGGGTCTGTTCATGTCTCTAGTTCTCGGCTCTGTAAGATGATGATAATGCTATGCTGGATTGCTGGATTTACAGTCACACATACTGCATATGATTGACCAAGGCAAGATAGGCATGCTGATCCTGCTCGACCTCAGCGCTGGCTTTGATCTTGAAAAAGTAGCCAACTGCTCTAAAGAGTCAATCGACTGGTTGGTATCTTTCCTTATCAACAGAAAATTGAGAGCACACCGGGGAGATAAATTCTCCCAAGAAAGTGATCTTCTGTGGGATCCCTCAGGGAGCGAGCTTGTCTCCGCTTTTATTTAATCTGTACTTAAGGTTTCTTTGTGAGGTGCTGGATAAGATAAAGACTTATTTCCCAAACTACGCTGATGATACACAGCTAGTAATAGAACTAAGCAGTTATTACGAAAAACACAGCCAGACAGTCACTGATCTATATAACACCATAGAATCTTGGACGAATCGCAACTGGATGTGTCTAAACAGCAAAAAGACCAAGCTAATGATCTTTGGTCCCAATCAGGCTAGAGGCAAGCTATCTTTGAAATATAACTCCTTCAAAATCAAAGACACCCAGATACAGGTAGTGAACAAGGTTAAGACTCTTGGCATGACACTAGAGGCCTCCTTAAGCTCCGAAGCTCAAGCACCCTATGTGACTAAAAACTGTGCATACTATCTTAGACTGCTCAGAGCAATCAAGCCCCTTCTGAACGAAGCAAACTGCACTACTATCCGGGCGCAACCATACTGTACCGTGTAGACTATGGTAATGCACTACTACTTAGAGCCAACAAGCAAAGTATGAACAAATATCAGCTTGTACAAAACAACGCGGTCAGAATAATCCAACAGAAACGGAGAACAGAACATATGAACGAAGCTCAGAAAGAGCTACATTAGTTGAAGATTGAAGATCGAGTGCTGTTCAAATCCATGGCACTAGTGCCTACATGGGAAAGCTCCAGCATATCTCAAATCAAAGATTACCCAATACCTGCCAGCACGATCACTCAGGTCAGAAACACTCGGACTCATCAAAGTAAAACCACACAACAAAGCAAATGGCCTAATCAGAGCCTTCCTGATCTGTGCAGCCACAAACTGCAATGGCCTGCCCCTAAACCTAAGATTAGAGACAAATCACCTTGTTTTCAGAAAAAAGCAGAAAACACGCCTGTTTAAATAAATTGGACTATATGACAGTTAGTAATATATAGTGTACAACCCACTGTTTGGTCTTCCTCCACTGACCAAGTGTCCTTTCTCTTTGTATTGTCATTGTCGTCCTGTCTTTATGTTGGCGCCCCGATGCCCGCAGGCTTTCGGCGCCCTACAAATAAATAAATAAATAAAATAGATCGCTCACAGGCTTTTGACACAGTACAACATCCAAAATTATGTGCCAAGTTTTAAGCATGGGGGTGCCCCAGTGACCTCCTGGAGATCATAAAAGATCTGTATTCGGGAACTAACATAAGAATCAGATTGGACAGATCAGGCATCTTATTAAAAATACCTACTAACAAAGGCCTTAAACAAGGATGTCCGTTGGCACCAGAATTATTTAAATTGTTTATCTTAGATATTAAAGAAGATTTTCAAATGGTTAGATGTTTTTTACCGATTAACAGACTCTTGTATGCAGATGGTGTCGTACTACTCGACCAGACACCAATTGGTCTGTAACGCCAGCTGGATGCTTTACATAAATATGTGGAACATAACGGCCTGACAGCCACCAGGATAATGGTATTTGGTGAGAACTCAGGGGGGCTTCGGAAAAAACCCAAGACATGGTATCTAGCAGGCAATAAAATTTCACAGTTTAAAAGTTTCACATATCTGGGAGTGTGCTTAAAAACTAGTAAAATAGACACTCCTAGAGAGGAATCATTGAGATCAAAAACCATTAATTTGGCAAGCCAGGGACAACTTATTTTAAAGCGATTTTGTGGGTTCTCACTAATTCCCTTGGTCTCATTCTATAGGATGAAGGCGATGCCTAGTCTAATTTAGGGGGCGGAAACTTCGTTCACATTTCAAGCAATGAACTGGCCAAAGTTAGAAGGCACCTTTTGGAAAAGAGTGCAAAGATTGTCAAAAAGTACACTGATCCAGGCAATGTGAATGGAATTAAGCCTCACATCACTTAAAGCCATTGTGACCTGGAAATCATTGGCACTGCATAGAAAATGTATGGAACACTCGCCAAAGGGAGGATTTAGGATCTTCAAAAAAGCTTGCAACGACCACAAAGAGACGTTAGAAGAGTGGAGTCAAATTTATAAAGCTATTTTTATTAGACTTCTGTGAATCAGACAGCACTCTACTAAACAACCCGGAGAGAATACAAAATAAATTATACACAAGCGATTGGATAACAACTCAAGAGGAAAGACAGCTACTCAGCTCTTAAGGGAAACCCCTACACAAAGCTAAACGTCTTAATACTCTTCCTAAATATCTACGCCTATTTCCTAATTAGCATTATAGAGATCAATGTTAAGGTTGAGACTAAATCTATTCCCGGCCAGGGAGGTATTAAGTTGTAGAAAGGCATTAAAGGGAGTAATATCATGTAGACTGTGCGAAGACAACTCCTCCTTTGAATCTCTCAAACATCTGCTACTGTTCTGCCCAGTGCTGAGAGACGAGAGAACTGTTTCGCTGGCCCATGAGTTCAACTAGTATCCAGCACGATCCGCAGAGGATTGGTGGAGAGAAATAGTTGCTGGAGACTGCACGTCAACGACCTTAGCCAAGATTACATTTTTTAAAATAGTACTAGAACGTATCTAGGCTGTAAAAGACCAATAAAAAAATAAACAAAGAAAGGTAAATATAGACAAAGGGGCTGCTTGCCCAAGACTAGACAATGATGAAACAAAACTCAGTTTAGGTTTTACATGTGGACTTTTTATGATATTTCATTTTAATAGCAGTTCTTTTGATAACTTTTAGGAGTTGTTTTTTTCTTCTTTTTTTTTTACTTTTTACAGGGTGAAGATAAGATAGGGAGATTGTAAAGTACTAGGCAAAAGGTTTTTTTCAGTTGTTAAAGCCATATAAGCCTAATACAAATTAAAACAAATATAAAAAAATGAATGGTTTATGATTTAACATTGGGGTTAGACTGTTTACCCCAAAAAAGTCATGACAACATTTAATTCATAAACTCCCAAGGTATAAACCTTATTCTGTGTGGAGAATTTTTCATAGAATGTTTTTGGGCTGTTTCATGGGAGGAACTTGTGCAGTGGCAGCATGCCATTAAGTATTTGGGAATTATACGGTCCTCATCATCTTAAGAGGACACACATTGCATCCCTTCCAAAGTAGTCACCACTTCCCCTTAACAGCCATCTCTTGCCATGTGATCCTCCCTCATAATACCACCCGCAGGGTTAGGATCGGGTAGTGGCTGCCTTCTCCTGGCCACATCGTAGGAGATGTTAGACTGGGGTCCAGTGATGACTGTGCAGGATTCATCACCCGCCATGGGGAGACAAGCAGGAGAATGACACTCCCTGACCTTCCCCTTGGTATGACAAAGGTGCGCAGAGGATGGGACAAGCTCGCTGGCACCACGGCTCCCTCACATCAGAGCCACTGGCTGCGAGTTGCCGGACTGGAGGAGAATAATGCAGGCATCTGACTCAGACACGGAGGGGGTGCATGAAGGCGTTACCCAATGCCTTTGCTTTGCAGCCTGTGCTCTCTATTGCTTTACTATGCTACCCTCCCACAATGGACACACTATTGGGGTTATTTTTATCCCAGGTGGAAAGCCCTGACCAAGGTTGGTGCATGCAGGTTGTGTGCTGGGATTTTTGGGAACAACAGAGTTTGTTTTAAGAACTAAGACAGCTCAGTGGATCAGGTCTGCCACCAGTGAGGGCACACTTTCAGTGATATTAAATTGAAAGAATATTGAAGTGACTGCATTATAACTGGTGCAAGAGTTTTAATGTCGGATAGCCTTGTCGACAATTGGTGGCCTTCATTATTGGGATACATAATGTTATTGTATATCCAGGGCTCACGTAGTGCCTGGAACAATAGGGCACAATGAGGGCCGAGGATGCAGGTTTGTGTTTGGGAACGGGGTCATGAAAACATATGGCCTGTCTGAGTAGGAAGACGACACTACTTCATTAATTAAAAACAAAAGTGAAGGGCTGCGGTGGCCTGTGGTAATTCTTGCGATGCATTCCGGGGCTGAGGTTAAATCGGAGCATGCTTTGTGGGTAATAAAATCATCGTCCAGGGGAAAGTTGGGCATGCCCTGCAGCGATAAGGGGGTGCAGTCTTCCAGAAAAAAGGGTGCAGCTTTGCAAGGTTATCGCGATTGACTACGCATTCTCAATGGGTCGAGCAATGGCCTCCCAGGCATGTGGCAGGGTGAGGTACAAACTCCAACCCCCCGCCCCCACCGCCGCAGGAGTATACAAATGAAGTTTCTGTTTTTATTCGGGCAGAGGTCGTTCGGGGTGGCTGGCCCTGGATCCCCTGCTCGCAGAGGATTTGGGTGCTACAGAGTTTAACATGGAAGGGAGCTGGGAGCGAATTAGCTCCTGCTGGAGCGGGGGGGGTGGGGGGGGGGGGGTCTGTAGCTATCAGAAGCTACTTTGCTCTCCAGGCCGACTGAAGGCAAACGGCGCAAAAGAGCGATCACAACAGCTCAACGGGTAAAGCATGGGTCAACCTGCAGCAAGGTCATGGGTTCAAGCTGCCTCTCAGGCATGTTGAAAGAGAAATGGCAGTGTGGTGTCCAAGTGAATTTTTAACAGGTTCCTTAACCTAGTTCCTATTTAACAGGTTTTTAAGTGCAAAGACGCAGGCGCAAATGGGTCTCAACATTTGCTTGCGAAGATCAGGTATGATGCCATGGGAAAAGCGGATGTATCTAAGAAGTGACATGAGGGCAAGTTTCACTTTCAACCATATTAGCGCATGAGACAGTATCTTGCGATGCAGTTAGCTTGGTGGATGTGGAGAGGAGTAATCATGGTATTACTATTTTCTTGTAACGTTGGCAAGGTGGGGATGTTTCTCTATGAAGTATGCAGCGAGCTAAAAGGTGGTTGTAGACTAGCCTGAGTGGGAGAAACACCTTAGAACAGGGTATTTGACCCATCTTGTTCTCAGAGAAGGGGCTCCGACACCCTTGTTTAAGGTGGGGGTTGGGGGTTAAGTGAAAGGTGGAGGGCCCCACAGTATTAGAAGGCAGCATGTGGCACAGGTTTGCATGCCTATTTGCTCAGGGAGAAAGGGCACAGATGTGTATTTGTATTTTATTTATTTGTAAAGCGCTCCCAGCCCTGGGGCAACTGGGCGCATATCTTACAGCTATTACAGCTCTTAAAGCAATACAGTTACAAAGGATAATACAGTTACATGGTATTGTAGGTTACAGCAAAGTATGGGCAGGACACATTATTGAATGCAAACAAGTACAGGAGGCATAAACGCGGCCGCGGCCATGCTAGTGAGAGCCAAGAGGCGACTGGCAGTCAAGGTCGCGCAACCAAAGTTTGGATTTTCTTTTGAAGAGGTGGAAGGAGGGTTCAGATCTAATGGGCGTCGGGAGCGTGTTCCAAAGCTTTACCATCTGGACAGGAAAGCTAGAACCCCCTGAATTCTGCAGCTTAAATCTAGGAATGGACATGGTGTTGGCTTGGGCCGATCTTAGTGGCATTGAGGAAGTGTGAGGCAGGAGTTTGTTGGAGAGGTAAGCTGGGGTAAGGTTGGCTCTAGCTTTGTGTGTTAAGGCTAGAGTTTTGAGGGCGATTCTGTGTTTGACGGAAAGCCACTTGAGATTGCGTCTCGTGTCGGAGATGTGTGACTTCTTAGGGATGTTAATTAGGTGTGGTCAGGAAAGGCCTACAAGCAGTGATATGCATGCAAGTGTAGGTAGATGCTGCAACTACGGCGTTAGTTTGTCTGTTGAAGGAAAGAGTGTCATCAAGGTAAATACCAAGAGTTTTAGTATTATTAGTGGCCGTAATGGTGTTACCGTCAATAGTGAAGGATTTGAATGAGGGGTCTAGTTTGTTCAGTCTAGTGCGGGAGCCAAGTATTAGTATCTCAGTTTTCTCATCATTGAAGCAGTCTGTGGTGTGCCATCCATGCTTGGATTACTGAGTAAATTCCGTTAAGGACTTTGGAGTCTTCGAAGTGATTTCCTGAGATTGGGATTAATATCTGGGTGTCGTCGGCATAGTTAGTGTATGAGACACCCATGTAATCCAGAATATCAAATAGTGGCTTAGTAAAGACATTATAAAGCGTAGGGGATACGCATGATCCTTCAGGGACCCCACAGAGTACAGGAGACGGTTCAGCCGAGGCTGAGTATGAGAAGACTCTCATAGTTCTGTTAGCAAGGAAAGACCTAATCCAGGAGGTGGCGGAGTCTGAAAAGTGTGCGGCTGATTTTAGGTGTTGGCACAATATTTGGTGGTTTACAAGGTCGAAAGCCGCTGATAGGTCAAGTAGTAGTAAGAGTGCTAGTTTGCCCTTGTCTTTTATCGCATGCATTTGTGTTACAAGGTCAATCGATACCGTTTCTGTGCCATGTCTAGGGTGGAAGCCAGATTGCCTAAGGCCCAGTAGGTTGTTGGTTTCTAGATATCCTTGAATTTGTAAATAGGTGGCTCGGTCAAGTATTTTTAAAAGAAAAGGCACTGTCGTAATTGGTCTGTAATTGGAAGGGTTACTAGGGTCAAGGGAGGGCTTTTTGTGTAGTGGGATGACCCAAGCATCTTTTAGATTGTCAGGTATCGTACCTGATTTGAAAGAGGCATTGATAAGGTTGGTGATGAAAGGGGCAACGTCATGCGCAGCAGCTTTAATGATAGGGGTGGGGCAGGAGTCACCTTGTCAATTGGACAGTTTTAGTTTTCTAATGAGGTTTACCACTTCCCAGGTGTCTAGTGGAGAGAAGCAAAATGGTTTGATAGGTGGTTCAGGGCTGGTCTTATTGGTGGTTGTGAAGCAGCAGCGCCTCGGCTGGTGCCGCGGCGGCCGCGGCGTGTAGCCGGCCCGCACGAGTCGGGAGGCGCTGCCATGTCCGCGGCAAGAGAGGGGAAAGGGAAACCCGCGGAGGTTAGCCGCGCGGCTAAAACCGCTACGGGTGGCCACGGCAGGGCCGCGGAAGAAGCCGCTATGTGCAGCCGCGGCGGGGCCGCTCGGCACTCACCTGTTCGCCCCAGTCCGGGGGGGGGAGCAGTGTTCACGACGGCGCCGGGATACGGGGGAGCAGCGCCCGGCTCGCCGGCCCCGTGCTGCTCATGGCGCTGCCGGAGCTGCACGTTGCAGGGGGGGAAGGCCCAGCATCAGGATGCGTCCCTACGCGTCGCGGCCACAACCGCATGGCCAACACCACCGCCCTCCACCACCAGGGGAACGGGGCCAACACCACCGCCCTCCACCACCAGGGGCTCGGGAAGAGCGACACCCTGGGATGGCAACCCTTAAGAGAGGTGGGACCATGTCCCAGGAACCAATGAGAAGAGGGTTAACTCAACCCCTCAGTGATTGGTGGGGGCTTGATACCTCCAGCTGTGATAAAAGAGCGCCCAGGGAGGCTAATGGGTTGTTCTCATTACACAGGACACGGGGAGGAGAGAGGAGAGCGAACCAGAGTGGTGGGCCTATCCGGACAGCGGCTCGAGATAGGACCAAGCCAGGCCTAACGCCGTTGTACTACAGGAGGACAAGACACCGGTGAAGCTAACCGGGAGGACTTAATAGTTATTCTTTCAGCATCTGCTGCCTTAAGCCAGAATAAATATTGTTTTAGCACTTGCCTGTCTCCGACTATAATTCCACCCTTCACACTGGCGACGAAGGTGGGATTTTTAGACAGCGCTATGGAGTCGTTGATAAAGACCCTGTCTGAGGGCCAACAACAATTGCAACAGATGGTACAACTGCAGTCACAACAAGCAGCTGCGGATCGGCAAGCCTTTCAACAAGCCATACAGCTGCAGGGCTCTATATTGACCACCGCACAGGACAACCAGCATGAGGCCATGTCCCGTCTCACCGATGCAGTGGCCAGCACTAGAAATCAACCACTGGTGCCCTCGGCCCTCCTACAAAAGTATAAGGACGGAGAGGATCCCGCCTTCTTCTTTACTAGTTTTGAACGTATAGCCAGAAACGCACAGTGGCCTCCTGACCGGTGGGGTCAGTACGTCGCCCCCCTACTGTCCGGGGTGATGCAGGGCGCCTATCAGGCGGTAAACCCCAACGGCAACACGCCGTACGGGGAGATCAAGGCTGCCGTACTAGACCGCTTAGGCCTGGACGACGAGGCCTACCGGATCCGACTGAGGGAAACCAGGCTCAGGACCGGGGAGAATCCACGCCAGCTATACTATAGGATAAAGGACCTAGCAGAGAAGTGGTTGTTGGCTCCAAACCCCGCTAACCAACCCCTAATCAATAAAATCATTCTGGAACAATTCGTCGAAGCCCTGCCCGGCCAGATGCAGAAATGGGTTAGGCAGCACCATCAACCCACCCTGACCGAGGCTGTGGATATTGCATCGGCATACCAGAAGGCAGGCCACTTCCGACTACCAGCTACAGGGGTATCAGCCCGCATCGCCATCCCGATATCCGACCCCCATATGATTAGGGGTAACCGAGCCTTACCCATAAGATGGAGACCTTCCGATGAGAACAACAGGAGACCCGAAGACAAGAGACCAGGAAGCGAGGAGAAGGCCCCAGCACCGACCCCTGGTTACAAGCAACCGCAGTGCTATGAGTGCAACGAGTGGGGCCACATAGCCCGGTTTTGTCCCAGGAGAAGAACAGTCGAACCCATGGACATCGGCTATCTGACCCCGATAGACGAGAACGGCGTCCCAGGACCATATGTGGTGGACATTCGAGTCGACGGCAGACCATCACGTGCACTTTTGGACAGCGGCAGCAGGCAGACCGCCATATCACCAACCGTAACACTCCCTGCTTACCTAACGTAACCGTACCTATCCGATGCATTCATGGGGACACCAAATGTTATCCGATGAAGGATGTAGTGATTGACTTAAAAGAAACCTCCTCTCCCTTGAGGGTTGCCGTCCTACCTTGTCTCCCAACCCCGGTGGTAATTGGGACCGACCTCCCCGGTTTCGGTCAGACATTAAGGGATACAAGGGAAGGGCAGTCCCCGTCCAAATCCGATGTTGCAGGAACCGACCCCGTCTCCCAGGAACCCCCACCTGGGCGAAAGAGGAGGACCCGGATGGCATGGTGTCAGGCCAGTTATATGACCCGGCCTATCGACTGGAAGCTAGAAGGCAACGAAGACACCATAAGGGGGGAGACCCTAACTGACCCCACCTTACGAGTAGCCAGAGAAAGGGCCGCCCGGGAAGGGGAACCCAACGTAGCCAGAGGCCCAGGGTTTCTACTGCGACAAGGTCTCCTATACCGAAGGTATAAGGGTGACGACGACGCCATGAAGGAACAACTGGTGCTACCAAAGAGCCACCGACTTATAGTGCTACAACTGGCCCACAACCATCCCTGTGGAGGTCACATGGCCTCTCTTAAAACCCAACAAAACCTACTAAAGAGGTTTTACTGGCCCGGCATTTATGGGGAGGTCGCCCAACACTGCAAGAACTGCCCCACCTGCCAATTGACTAGCGGGGTTCTACCCGCAAGGGCACCACTACAGAAAATGCCCCTCATTTCAATCCCATTCCAGAGGATCGGCATGGACATAGTGGGACCCCTGGAACCAGCCAGCCGTGGTTATAGATACTTACTGGTCGTAGTCGACTACGCTACTCGATACCCCGAGGCCTTTCCCCTAAAGGGAACGTCGGCCCGGTTGTTATACGACCAGCTAATTCCATTCTTTGCCCGAGTGGGGATTCCCTCCGAGATAATCACCGACCAGGGGACCAATTTTATGTCGACCCTCCTAAAACAAGTATGTGGACAGTTCCAGATCAACCAGTTGAGAACCTCAGTATATCATCCCCAGACTGATGGGCTGGTAGAACGTTATAATCAAACAATCAAGAAGATGCTAAGAAGGGTGACGGGACCAGACGGAAAAAACTGGGATCGGGTGATCCCCCTGGTGTTAATGGTGTTAAGAGACACCCCCCAGTCATCCACCGGTTTCTCTCCCTTCGAGCTCTTGTTTGGGAGACAACCTCGAAAAATACTAGACCTGGTTAAAGAGGAATGGGAATCCACAGAAGAAGTGTCTTTAACCGAGTATACAGAGGAATTAAAGGAACACCTAACCGCACTACGTACACTGGCCCAAGATAACCTTGGACGTGCCCAAACAACTCAAGAAAGAAACTATAACAAGGGGAGCCGTATGAGAACCTTTAACCCAGGGGACCAGGTACTGGTACTCCTGCCTACCAGCACCAATAAACTGTTGGCTAGATGGAGAGGGCCGTACGAGGTCACTGAGGTACTAAGCCCAGTAACCTACCGGGTACACCAGCCTGATCGTACCACCCCTGAAAAGGTCTATCATATCAACCTTCTAAAAAAATGGAATGAGCCTCTTCTGGGCACCTTTGTATGTATTGAGGAAGCCAAACCGGACGAGATCCTGAACACCGTTCCTGATACCCTGAATTCAGTCAATTGGGGAGACACCCTAACCCTCGAAATGAAGACGGACATCAGGAACCGGTTGTCCCCTTATGCTGACGCCTTTTCCGCCTTACCTGGAAGAACCGATGTTCTTGAGCATATTATCAAAACAGATCCCGGACCACCTGTAAGGCTTAGACCCTACCGGATACCCGAAGCCAGGCGAACCATCATCAATTCCGAAGTGGACGAGATGCTAAGGATGGATATCATCGAGCCTTCGGTCAGCGTTTGGTCATCACCCATAGTGCTTGTCCCTAAGCCGGATGGCTCGGTTCGTTTCTGTATGGACTACAGACAATTGAACGCGGTGTCCCGATACGAAGCCTATCCGATGCCTCGGATGGACGAACTCCTGGAGGGCCTTGGAGCAGCCAGTTTCTTAAGCACCCTCGATTTAACCAAGGGCTATTGGCAAATACCCCTTCGCTCCCAGGACAGGGAGAAAACTGCCTTTTCCACCCCACAAGGCTTATATCAGTATAAAGTCCTACCCTTTGGTCTCCACGGGGCTCCCGCCACATTCCAGAGATTGATGGACATCATACTGAGACCGCATACTGGATACGCTGCTGCCTACCTGGACGATATTGTGGTATACAGCCAATCCTGGGAATCGCATCTGAACCATCTAGAACAAGTAGTGGCTGATTTACAGAAGGCAGGGCTACATATCAACCCCAGGAAGACTACGATGGGAACCAATGAAACCAAATATCTGGGCCACATAGTGGGTGGGGGAGTGCTGAAACCGCAGTTGTCCAAAACACAGGCTATCCAAGATATACCGACTCCCACCAACAGGAAACAAATACGAGCTTTCCTGGGATTGATCGGGTATTACAGAAGATTTATCCCTGACTTCTCCTCGATAGCCGCTCCCTTGACGGACGCATTGAGGCTCAAGGGGAATCCCAACCTGACCAACGACCCGAAGGCCTTGAACGCCATAGCACACCTAAAACAAAGGATCACGTCCAACCCGGTCCTCTGTTGCCCGGACTTCCAGAAACATTTCTTTTTACAAACGGACGCCTCAAACCAGGGCCTGGGAGCTGTGTTATCGCAGAGGAATGGGGAGGACCTGCAACCGGTGTGCTTCATCAGTCGGAAATTGTTGCCCCATGAAGCGGCTTACTCAACCATTGAGAAGGAGTGTTTGGCCATCAAGTGGGCTGTTGACTCGCTCCGGTACTATCTGTTGGGTCGCCGGTTCACTCTGTACACCGACCATGCACCCCTCCAGTGGCTGGCCCAACATAAGGACACGAACCAGAGGGTCCTCCGCTGGTTTCTCTCCCTTCAGCCATTTGATTTCGTCACATTGCACAGGCCTGCCAGGTTTCAGCTGGTGGCTGACTATCTGTCTAGGTGTTCACCCTGGCCCGAACGGCCTGGGGTTGGGGTGGGGATGTGTGAAGCAGCAGCGCCTCGGCTGGTGCCGCGGCGTGTAGCCGGCCCGCACGAGTCGGGAGGCGCTGCCATGTCCGCGGCAAGAGAGGGGAAAGGGAAACCCGCGGAGGTTAGCCGCGCGGCTAAAACCGCTACGGGTGGCCACGGCAGGGCCGCGGAAGAAGCCGCTATGTGCAGCCGCGGCGGGGCCGCTCGGCACTCACCTGTTCGCCCCAGTCTGGGGGGGGGGAGCAGTGTTCACGACGGCGCCGGGATACGGGGGAGCAGCGCCCGGCTCGCCGGCCCCGTGCTGCTCATGGCGCTGCCGGAGCTGCACGTTGCAGGGGGGGAAGGCCCAGCATCAGGATGCGTCCCTACGCGTCGCGGCCACAACCGTATGGCCAACACCACCGCCCTCCACCACCAGGGGAACGGGGCCAACACCACCGCCCTCCACCACCAGGGGATCGGGAAGAGCGACACACTGGGATGGCAACCCTTAAGAGAGGTGGGACCATGTCCCAGGAACCAATGAGAAGAGGGTTAACTCAACCCCTCAGTGATTGGTGGGGGCTTGATACCTCCAGCTGTGATAAAAGAGCGCCCAGGGAGGCTAATGGGTTGTTCTCATTACACAGGACACGGGGAGGAGAGAGGAGAGCGAACCAGAGTGGTGGGCCTATCCGGACAGCGGCTCGAGATAGGACCAAGCCAGGCCTAACGCCGTTGTACTACAGGAGGACAAGACACCGGTGAAGCTAACCGGGAGGACTTAATAGTTATTCTTTCAGCATCTGCTGCCTTAAGCCAGAATAAATATTGTTTTAGCACTTGCCTGTCTCCGACTATAATTCCACCCTTCACAGTGGTGGATGTCTTAAGATCGAGGTTAGTCGGCAGGAGTAGTTTTTTTTGGTTGATTTTAGTTTGGAGCATCAATATTTTATCTAGTAGTGCCTTCTGAATGTTCGTGCACCACGCGGCATCTGTGATACAGTTGTCGATAGGGGCAATGGGAGATTCAAGTTCTTTAAGGATCTTGAACAGTTCTTTTGTATTTGATTCAGCGAGTGTGATACGTTCATTGCAGTTGTTTCTTTTTCACTTGAATGATAGCTTCTTTGTAGTTAGAAGAAGCTGTACTCAATGAAGTTTTGTTACTAGGTGTTTGGCAGTTTTTCCAACGTGCTTCTGCATTTCTTTTGGTTTTGCGTAGTTCTCTCAACTGTGGTGTGTACCAGGAGTTGAGATGGGAGCATGGTTTGGCTTTACGCATTTTTAATGGGGCAATGATGTTTAATGCTTTCAGGATAGTCTGATTGTAAGTGTCAACTAGGACTGTAGGGTCCGCATAGTGAAGAGTATTGTTAAGAATAGGAAGGATAAGAGGAAGCAGTTTATCTGTGGTGATGTTTTTCTTATTGCGAGTGAGGGTCGCTGGTGCCGTATTGGCAGTAAGACAGTGAGGAGTGGCGTTAATAGTGAATGTTATTTTATGATGGTCCGACCAAGTACATGGTGAGATAGTGGTCAAATTGATACTGCAGTTCAGGTCTGCAAGCCAATCTAAGGTTCTGCCTTTATTATGAGTTGTGGTGGGTGTAACCTAAGTCTGAGAGCGTATTTGCTAAATCATTAGCGTTGGTGTCAGTTGGGTCATTAAGGACAAGGTTAAGGTCTCCAAGTATTATACTTTGCGAGTTGGGTTTAGTATTGTTAGTAAGGAGTGACAAAATGTCCTCAGAGAAGGTTGAAGTGGGACCAGGTGGTCGGTAAATGAGATGTAGTGTGACCGTCTGGTTAGAGGATAGAGGCAGTTTGACGATAGTGATTCAGTCGAGGCGATCTGAAGGTTAGGAATAGCTCTGATGTCAAGTGAGTTCTTGAAGATAATGGCAATTCCTCCCCCTTTGACTTGAGCTGAGTTTCTGTCACATCTGATAATAGAGTAGTTAGCTGGGACGGCTAAAGCCAGTGAGGGGCCCGAGGCTGCATGTAACCATGTTTCCGTGATAGCAAGGAAGTCAAGGTTTTCAATGGTTATAAAGTCAGCGATATCCAATGCGTGAGCAGAGATAGATCGAGTGGTGGGATTGCCTACAGTTCATCTGTTTGGCATGCCAGTTTTCCTGGTAAGGTAGCTCAGCGAGTTAAATTATTGCAACTGGAATACATTTGGGATTTCAAGGTCACAGGTTTGAATACATGGTATTGTACAGTCACATTGTTGCAATGTGGGCATGGGGGGATTCGTGCATGCTTGGAGAAGGGCCCAGCTAAAGATAAGGGAGGTACTTCTGATTTTTTTTTTTTACACGCAGGGCCCTAAAGAAGAAGTGGGGGCAATTTCAGGTACTTCGTGGGGGTTGCCACATCAATGTTTACTATAATAGCAGGTTGCATTAGGATATCTGCATGGTCCAAGGAAACTATGAGTAATGCAAAGAGGGCTGTATTTGCAGCTCCAGGTAAGAAATGCGTATTGCAAAAAGAAGTTCCGGAAGCACTATCGGTAAGCTCAGAAAGGGAACAGTTCAAGACAGAACGGTGGCAGCTGGCGACATGGACCAGGTGCTCTGGGAGGGTACACTGGCGCCAGGAGTTAGGTCCAGGTATCAGCTTAGCTACATTGCGTTCTAGAAGGTGGTGTCTGAAAACTAAGACTTCAGTGATGCCGGAAAGGGGAGGGTGAGACAGGAAAAGGAGGGACGATCCCAGCTGAGGGGGAATGATACCCTAGGGCGATTTGACCGGCACTCTTAACTATAGGGGTAGTGGGGCTGGGCACTCGATAACTGCAGGGTGGCCTAGAGCAGCCTCCGAAAAGAGGGTATTGGTGGGTATAACGACGACTGGCAAAGGGCCATGCGGATGGATGAACTGTAACGGCAAAGGGCCACTCGGAGTTGCCAGGGAGGGCTAAGGACCACCCGGAAATGAATACAGGACAGCGATAGGGGGCAGTTGGACTCCTCAATGACTACTAAAGGGCCTGGGACCACACTCCCTACAGAATATGTAACTTTCCAGGAATGGGAAAAGGCCACCCGTAAGGAAGTAGAGCGGAAGAGACGGGTGCCTCCGGCGGTGGACGAACAAGAATGCCAAATGGCCACCCAGAATTAGACTGGAAGAGACAGGTGTCGTCGGCGGTGGATGAACGGGAATGGCAAAGGGCCACCTGGGAGAAATGGCTCACAGCCTGGTCAGGGGTAACAGATGGGGCTGGGAGTGTCCGATATTTGACTATTAGATGGAGTGTCATAGAGCAGATGGGGGACCATGTTTACGGCAGGTTAACAAAGAGAGCAACGTCACCCTCCTGGATGTGTTTACAGCTCTAAAAAGGGCAGGATGCGCATAAGGAGGCGTGGTGAGTATAGGTGATATGATGTGGCATTTATAACTTGCCTGTACACAAGTGTTTCTAGGTGCAACAAGACAAGGAGGGGGAAACAAGGGAGGACAAAATAACCATCTTAGTAAGCCTTGTGTCATTCAGATCATGTAGGTGCGGGGAAGAGGGAAGGGGAGAAGTGCCAGGGGGAGGGGAAGTGCAGTTAACTCACAAGTGCAGCCAGCGGGTGGCTGATAAGTGCAGAGAGAAGGGACTGTATGGTTGCAGATACGGACCCTTAAGTGCTGGGGAGCACGGAGGCAGTGCGAGGGTAACTGGACAGGCACAAGCCTGGGTCCGAGTTGGTGACTAGGTGACCAGTGCACGGAGCAGTCAGGTGCATCAGCAGGGGAGAGGAAGAGAGAAAGCGGAAGCAAAAGGGAAGGTCTTGAATTGCTTATGGAACCGGAGGTGGTTCTGCTCAGGTTTGAGAGAGGCAGGGAGGCTGTTCCAGAGGGAGGCCCCAGCCAAGGAGATAGAACTGCACCCAACCCTCTGCTTGGAGAAGCGTATGACCCTCAGAGTGTTGGAGGTGGATGAGCAGAGAGCTCGAGAAGGAAGATGTTTTGGAAGAGAAAGTTGGTGGTAGAGCGGTCCCAGAAAGCCTTGTGGACAATGCAGAGGGTCTTGAAGTTGATCCTTGCAGCCATAGGGAGCCAGTGAAGAGATTTCAGAGCTAGAGGGATACGATCCCTGGGTTTGAGGCCAAGGACAAGACTCGCAGTCCTGTTCTGGATAAGTTGTAAAGGTTGAAGAGTAGAGGCAGGAAGATTTAGAAAGAGGCTGTTGCAATAATCCAGCCTAGAGAGGACAAGAGCTCTGGAGAGAGTGGCTTCTGGGGGAAGTGAGAAAAGGATGAATACCTCTGAGGAGGTGCAGCTAATAGTTTGACTTCTTAGAGACAGAGACATCAGAGATGTGAGGAGAGGATAGTGTCGAAATGGACACCAAGGTTCTTAGCCTCACAGGAAGGAGAAGGAAAAGGGCCCAGGGTGGGTGGCCAGCGAGAGAGAGAAAGAGGAAAGGAGGGAGTGGGTGTCCCAATGAGGATCTCAGTCATACCGGCATTAAGGCAGAGATCATTGGCGGCACACCATTCCTGAATTGCAGAAGCAGAGGTAGCTGAGTGTCATCCATATAACATTGAAAATTGGAGCAGAAAGTAGCGATGCAATGGGCAAGAGGTGCCAGGTAGTGGTTGAAGAGCCAGGGAGAGAGGTTAGACCCCTGGGGAACACCACAAGTAGAAAGAGAGATAGAAGAGAGGAAAGACCCCAGTTGGACCTGAGAGGGTCAGTCAGTGAGAAAGGAGGTTAACCAGGCCAGGGCCTGATCAGTAATACCAGAAGGTTGTCCCGGAGACCATTGAGCAGGATGGCATGGTTGACCGTGTCAAAAAGAGAGGATAAATGAAGGAGAATGAGGACAGAAGGGAGATTGGAGTCAAGATTGGAGAGCAAGTCTTCACGGGTGTTCAGGTGTGCAATTTCCGTGCTTCTGGCAGCTCTGAAGCCAGACTGGTGGTCATGGAGGGAACCAACAGATTCAGTATTAAGCTGGGATCGGGCGAAAGTCCGAGAGGGACGATCGGCTGAGGTCTTCTTTAGAAGGGGGTGCACAAGAGAGTGCTTAAGGGGGAGGGGAAAGTTCCAATGGCAAAGGAGTGATTGCAGAAATCGGCCAAGGCTGGAGCAAGGGTGTTGATGTGGTCCTAGATAGTTCTGGATGAGCAGGGAGTACCTGCTTTGATGAGACTTTCATACATCGAACTTGTCTAGAAACATTGTATGGGGTGAAAAGCAGAAAGGAGTGACGGCCTCAGACAAGCCAGGAGTGGTAGAGGAGGTAGAGGAAGAGAGGGGGGAACAGGATGTCCTGAGTTTTAGTAGTGAAATGAGAGGCCAAGGACGTGCAGAGGGGCTGGGAGGGAACACGAGAGGTAGAGACTGCAGGTTTGGCCAGCTCCTTGCAGATTTTGAAAGGTTTGGCTGAGTTTTTAGATGCCGCAGCAAAGCGGGCCTGGAGAGGACAGAGAGTCTGCACTGCCTTTGGAGCAGGCGGCAGACCAGTTTGTCAGGGGGTACACCCGAGGCCCTCCACTTCCTATCTGCCGCCCTACACTTGCGTTTAAGGGCAACGAGGTCGGAATCGTACCAAGAGTTACACTCAGATTTGGGCTTCAAGCGGATCCTTATGACAGGGGCAAGGACATCCAGAGTGTGAGAGAAAGAGAGATGAAGGTTAGAGAGAGCTGTGTTAAGGTGTGAGTCAGCCAAAGGTGCAGGAGGAGGAGAGAAAGTAGCAGCAAAAGCCTCAACTGCCACACGCTTCATGGGTCGGATGACTGAGAAGGTAGGCGGCAGTGCTGGAGTCAGCTTGACCTGCGGGGAAGAGCGAGAGGTGGGAAGAAAGGAGAAAGGTGCATGAGTATATGGTCTTTAGTAGGTGGGGGGCATTGGAGGGCGGTGGGGGGCACCACCGAAGCATGACAGAGTTACTGGGCGCTCCTATCTGGGGAGGAGTGTCACTGCGGTTCCTTCCGCGAGTGTTACCACTTGCCGCACCAGCCAGGTTCGGGGTTAGATGGGCACTAAAATGGACAGTTGAGTCTACAGTGGACTCTGGGTTATTCGCTCCATGCAAGGGCGTGGGAGCTACTGCCTGTGATCGATTTGTCCAAAAAATATTACTATCTATGTGGTCTTTTTTGTAAATGCATAGGGTCTGTGGGCTAAAGTATGGGGGTTGCCCTGCTATGCTTTATGTTAGTAATTGCTGGGCCTTTGTTAACAGCGAAGCCCAGGTGCCCATTAATACCTGTGCCCTGCTCTATCCGGCCACGGCTCTGTAGGTCAGCCAGGTCGAATCAGCATAGCCCAAAAGTTCAAGGGGGGGGCTGAATCCCAGTCAGCTCAAAGGTGTTGTGCCACTTACTGGGAGGGTGACAATCGCCAAAAGCGTGCTAGAGCTATGGGTGCATTGCACATTTTCACAGTGTGCTAAACGACTACTTTGACACAACAGCAACATTTTTGGTTACCTAGCTGAGCCTCATTACTCCAGCTGAATATGCAGTCATTGGTTTGGTGTGCTGCTTCGTCTTTTTTATTTTGCCATAGTGGAGTTCGATTCACAAGGTTAGCGCAGTGGTGCGACCGTTGGACTCGCTGCCTCTTCCTTTTATCTGCCCATGAACAGGGAGGCGGACTATCAAAGTCGTATACTGCATGTTTGCTAACCCAACCAAACGGAACACGCGCACTGGTCCCTGTAAGAACGAGTTCTCTTTGTCAACCAATCTCTTCTTACAGGTTTTAGACTGAGAGCCAATCCAATGCACCCATTCTAAGCCAATCCACTGTGAACAGTCTTCTGTTCTCATCCAATCGGTTGTGAGTAGGCCGTCTCAACCCCCGTTCCAGTGCACAGTCTGTACCTTACGCTCTCTATCACCAGCCATGTCGCTAGCAGGCCTGCGGCTATACGAGGGGGTCCCTGTCGGCGGGGCACGGCAGCCCTGGTCCCCGACTTTGGTAGGGTTGCCCGCCTCCTTCCGTCTCACTTCTTTCTCGGAGCTCAAGGGCTGAGGCTGCAAGGTCCCCCAGGAGACGCTGCTCGGGCTCCTGGCGGGACTGCAGCCCCAACCAACGACGGACGAAGACCCTGGAGGAGGGGGCTTCTCCGCCCCGACACTAGGTGAGCGTGCGCCGAGGGTCTTCCTTGATGGGGCGGGTGGAGGTGCGGCCCCCTGATTGGACACATGGTCACGTGTATGGCTAGCGCCCTCTACGGAAAGAGGGGGCTCGTGACGTCACACGGCTTTCGGAGTCGTTTTATATCCAAGAAGTTAGATCTTGTAATGTGTAGATCGTTACATGGAGGTAGCAGGCTTGGTGCTTGAGAGTGACATGGTGCCTCATGACGTCACGACAACACTCGAGTCAAGCGGGTTTCTTGGTGAGATGATTGTCACATGGCAGCAACTGGCGTGGTGCTTGAGTCTCTGATAGCCATAGAGCCCTGCTGGTTCCTTGGTGATCATAAGGTATCCCAGAGCTCTCACGTTTCCCGTGCGACTTGCGTGTGAAAGCAATAAAGCAATGCAGCCATGCTGCTGCCTTTGAATTATGGGACTTGTAGTTTTCTTAAACTTTCAAATGGGGAAATAAAAAAGATATCAAGTTCCACAACTCAGAAAGTGCTGGGTCGCCTTCTCACGCATGGCCATGGCTGGGAAACGCGATTGTTCAGAGTATCCGTTACTTAAAGCTGACTCCCGATTGACTTTTCAGATGATCTTGGTGATAGATCTAACAACCTATCATGATGATCATCGTAAAGCACCAATAACGAGGGTACAACTATCCGTGGTTTCAAATTGCCTTTTTAGTTTGAGCTATTGGGTGGCACTGTCTGTATGCCAATATTATTGCAATGTAAAGTGCGGTTATAAAGAGATGGGGTGTTTGTTTGTTATTTGTAATGTGCAATCCATACCCTAGGGTAACGGTGCGCAGCATTTACAAGAGATTGCGAGGCTTAGTTACGACAAAAGAACAAAATACAACAGCAGGAGTATATACAAATGTGCAAGCGGGCATCATTAGGTGCAATAAAGATGAGTCTGAGAGGATTAGGCGGCTAGCTGTAGTGGGGGGCCTACGTTTTCAGCCATGAGATGACCTTCGCTTGGAAGTTCTGATAGTGCAGGTCCATTCTGAAGGGTGGTGGAAGGGAGTTCCACAGTTGTGCTGCTTTGACTGGGAAACTGTTACCGCCTATGGTGGAGCGTTTAAAGTTTGGGACAGAGAGTCAGTCTTTTATATGGTATTCTTGTTGGTCTCAGAGAGGTCTGTCTATGAGATAGATAGGGGCATCATTGTTGAGTGATTTGTGTGTAAGTGGGGCAGTCTTGAGGAGGATTTTGTTGTTGACAGTGAGCCAGTTACTCTGTTGACTATGTGCTGAAATATGCTCTCTTCTAGAGATGCCTAGAGCCGCCCTAAGAGCGTTGCTCTGGAGGGTTTGGAGTTTACTGGTAACGGCTTTGGTAGACCCAAGATGGAGAGCGTTGCAGTAGTCCAGGCGGGATAGTATAAGGGCTCTGGCCAGGGTCAAGCATCTAGAGTCAGACAGGGAGGGTTTGGCTGCACGGATCAATTTACAGGTGTAGGCTGATGATGAGGCTAGGGATTTCACCTGTCTGTGGAAGGAGAGGGTGGAGTCCAGGTAAAAACCTAGGGTTTTAACCTCTTGTCCCACCTTAATGCAGTTGCCATCAATCATAAAGGAACGGTAGTCAGAGTCCAGTTTCTTCAAGCTAGTGGTAGTGCCTAGAATTATGAGTTCAGTTTTATCATCATTCAGGCATAGTCCATGTGTGGCCATCCATGCCTGGATGATGATGATGTACACTCTATTCACCAAGGCCAAATCCTTTCCATAATCTCCAGAAAGTGGAAGGAGGATCTGGGTATCATCCGCGTAATTCCTGTAGGTGATAACGAGATGATCCAAATCATCGAAAAGGGGCTTGGTAAATATGTTGTACAAGGTGGGGGAGACGCAGGAGCCCTGTGGCACGCCACAAGTAATGGGAATGGAGTCTGCTGCAGCTGTAGGTGAAAAGACCCTCATTGTTCTGCCGTTGAGGAATGATCTGATCCATGTAATGGCCTCAGCAGAGAAATGGGCTGATGTATGTAAGTGGGAACATAAGACGGAGTGGTCGACTAGGTCGAAAGCTGCGGAGAGGTCTAATAGGAGGAGTAGGGAAGCTTGGCCATTATCTCTCAGCTTGTCGATCTGGGCTTTAAGGTCGATGAGGGCAGTCTCAGTTCCATGTAGGGGACGGAAGCTTGATTGCCTGGCTCTGAGTAGGTGGTGTTCTTCCAGGTACTTCTGAATTTGCACGTATGCGACCTTGTCCAATATTTTTAAGAGAAAAGGCACAGTCGTTATAGGCCTATAGTTTGTAGGCATGTCTGGGTCGAGTGTAGGCTTTTTTTTTTAGTAATGGCAACACCCAGGATTGTTTTAGGTTAGTGGGGATGGAGCCAGTTGAGAAGGAGGCATTGATTCATTTCATGATGAACGGGAAGAGGTCACGGGCCGCATCTTTAATGAGCTGTGCAGGGCACAGATCGCCCCGACAATTGGATGGTTTTAGTGACAGGATAATCTTTTCAACTTCCAGTACAGTGACTTTAGAGAATTTAAAGCGAGTGTTTTCCCTAGAGGTGGGCTTCTCAGGTGATTTAGATATGGGAATGTCATTCAGGGAGGCTTTTTTGCAGGAGATTTTATTTTGTAGTGTAGTGATCTTGTTGTCTAAGGCCTTTTGGATTTCTGAGCACCAGTTTTTATCTTTAATACAGGTATCCGGTGGTGCATTAGGAGTTTCTACTTTCAAGATAGCGAATAATTCCTTTGTGTTAGAATTGGCTTGGTTTATACGGGAGTCATAGGAGGATCGTTTGGCCAGGTAAATTTCTTTTTTGTAGAGGGTTGCTAGTTTGGTTAGTAAGTTTGTTGGGTGCTGAAGGGTATTTTTTCCAGGTGGCTTCACAGTTGATCTGAGTTTCAGGGGAGCGATTAAATCCAGTGAGGTGGACATGATTGTATTATATTCGTCAACCAAGGTCTCAGGGTCCAGGTTGTCGGGGAGTGTGTTTAGTGTGGGAAGTAAGTTCGGGATGAGCCTTTCCACAGTAATGCTCTTTATTTCTTGAGAGTGTTGGTGGGGCCTTGCTAGTGGGTGGGGGTTGGGGTGGGGGTCGGTTAGTAGAGAGAGTGAATGATACCAAATAGTGGTCGGTCCATACTAGAGGTGAGATGTCGGTGATATTAGCTATGCAATTGTAGTCGGCCACCCAGTCAAGTATTCTACCTTAACATGTGTGGGTTCCGTGCATCTTTGGGTGAATCCTAAATCGGAGAGAGTACTACGTGTGGAGTTGGCACTTTGGTCAGCTGGGTCATTATATCCCAGGTTGAAGTCTCCAAGGGTGAGTACTTGGGTAGAACTTTTGAGGTTGCAGGAGTATAGTGTTGATATCTTCATCAAAGGTACCTATTGGGCCTGCGGGACGGTATATCAGGTGTATGTTGAGAGTTTGGGATGCGGTAAGAGGGACTTTGACAGAGAGTAGTTCACAGGAGGTGAGATTAACAGTGGTTGCATTTGTGTATAATAGCAATGCCCCCTCCTCTAGAGTTGGGTCTGTCGTGTCTCAGGATAGTGTAATTATCTGGGATGGCAAGCATAAGCATTGGGCCAGCTGCCAGATGTAGCCAAGTCTCTGTGACGGCCAGGAGGTCAAGGTCTTCATTGAGGATAAGATCTGCAATTTCTGTTGCATGAGCTACTAGCGATCTAGCATTAATCAAGGCTCCCTTAATTTGTGGGGATGTATTAGTAGTAATGGTTGTGTTTTTGGGTGCCGGGTTAGGGTTCTGGGCTGAATTAGGTTTGAGCGCAGGTGGAATATGCCGAGCACTCTTAGTTCTGAGTGGTGTGGTCATAGAACGGGCAAGGGGCTTGTAGATTTTGGCTAATCTGGCTCTAAATCCTGAATTCCTGTCAGAGGTGGAGCCGGGGAGGCTGATATGTAATGGTGACTGTATGTCACCGGTAAGTGGAAGAGCGTAGCCATGGGGCTTGATGTTGGTGGAAGTCAGATACATATTGGTAGGTAATTGAGGTAACTTACTAGGAAGTTCTACGGTCTTTAAGCCGAGCAGGAGGCAGGCAAACAGGCTCGTATTCAAGGGCCACATGATAAATGGTTTGAAAAGATGTTTAGAAGTGGTAATAATTAATCTAGCTGTGGGACCAAGGCTCAGGCCTTGGCCAGTGTTGAGTTAGAATCTTCCTAAGTCAGGAGGGGAAAAGGCTTATGGGTGAGGTGCAGCGCAGGGGTTCCTAGGTATCAAGTAGCAAAGATTGACTAGGAAGCGGGGAGCTAGCATCTAGATTCAGTAAACACAGTTTGGCTACAATGCAATGAGGGAGGCATCTATATTCAAAGGCACAATTTGGCTAAAATCAATAGGGGTAGCAGCTAAATTCAAGACACAATTGGGCTAAGGTGCAGTGAAAGTGGCATCTAGCTTCAAGGACACAATTTAACTAAGATGCAATAAAGGTAACGGCTAGAGTAAAGGCACAATTTGGCTACAATGCAATAGGGGTAGCAGCTAAAATCAAAGACCCAATTGGCTATAGTGCAATAATGTAGCTGGAATAAACTGGTATGCAGCGGTGAATATAGTACAAGGGCACAATGATATGAAATAGCACATATATGCTGGGAGGATGGTGGTGCGACTCCGATAGATGCCGTAAGGCACAAGGTAGTCAGATTACCAACACAAGGCAATTGCTGCAGCTGAGTACATAAACCAATAGGACATTTAAGATGGAACAATACAGAGATATGTGGGAAAGCTACAGAGGCGGACAATACCTAAGATAAGATCAAGTGTTCTTTGGCGCCTTGGAAGTTACGAGGCCAGGTGGGGGCGTTGGACGTAAGAGTTAGGGAGGTTGGGGTAATGTTACGATGGTATCACATGTCGAGGTTGTTAAGTTACCTTGGGCAGGACAAGCAGGGGTTCTGGCCGACGGCCTGACGGCAAGTGACGGGCTCGGGACAGGCAGGGAAGAAAGCCTTTGTTGGTGTGAGCCTTCGTTGTGGTGGGTGGTGTGAGGAGAGAGACAGCCTGGGACTTGTAGTTTTCCTAAATTTATAACGAGAAAAAGTCCAATAAGTCAAAGAAAAAGACAGGACTGGTTGGGTCTCACATGCATAGCAATGATACATTTGGAGTAATGTGTGTTTGGCATTTTATCCACTTGTTTACTGCCCAGTGCCTTGCAAATCCCCATGGACTTTCCCACCCATCTCTGAGCTAGCCCTCTGCGCCCAGGGCAGCAGAACGGCAGGGATTGATAAGTGGGGAGCTAGGCACCAGTGGGGGAGACTTAGGGCTGAGGGGAATCAGCGATTGTTCTTTGAAGAGTAGGATCTTCAGGTGCTTCCTAAAATGTAGGATGGAGGGTGCCATTCTTATCTTCATTGGCTAACTTGTTCCATGGGCATAGCAGGAAAAGGAATGCTTCCTGGTTTGTTCCCTCTGGCAGTGTTGTGGTTTCTGATGGTGTGCTGGCTTCCTGAGATGGTGAGTTTCTCTACCAGTAATGTTTTGGTTGTGACTTTTTTAACATATGCGCTGTTAGGTAGCTAGTGCATCTATCTCCTTGCTGATTGAGGTGCTGTGGTTTCGTGAAAATGATGTGTTATTATATATAGCGCTTACGCCTAAGCGCTTTACATAGAGCATATACACATACAATATCGCCCAGAGTTAGTACTCATTAATCGACCTTGGAAGAATGAAAGACTGAGTTGTCCTTGCCAGAATTTAAACCTGCGACCTGCAGATCACAGAAGCGGGTGCTCAACCCGCTGAGCTATTTTACCGGCTACATTTCTCAGTCCTTTGATGAGATGTGTTGCAGCATGGCAGCTGGCTTTTAGAGGGAATGAGGTGACATCTGGGACCTTTGCGAGTAGGGTATTGCCACTGTCTAGATGGGAGGTAACCAGGGCTTTGACAACTGTTCTGAAACTCAGGGCAGGGATGAAAGGCTTGACTTGGGGAGGAGTTAAAACGGGTACTAGGCTGCTTGGGTCTTCATGGTGAGAAACGTGGCACTAGGTGAGAGTTTTATGCGAGTACATTGAGCTTCATGTTAGGTAGCCAATTTTGGTATTCGACATACCTGTTGGGGTTTTGCAGGAGAATTAATTTAGTCTTTGTCTGCTTGAGCTTTCAGTAGTCACTTGACTCCTAGGCTTGGATGTGGGACAGAAAGTTCTTGAGACAATGGATGTTATTGATAAACTTGATCTTTAGATAAAGCTGTGTGATAGCTACATATTGGTGTATGTTGATATTGCTGTCATGATATAGCCGGACACAAGCACCATTTGCCAGCTGTTGCCTTCTTACAGAAGCCAAAACGGTTGGCTTTGACAATTCTTGTTACATGTTTTATGCCCAAACGACTACCATGTTTACTTACTCCTCTGTTTAGAATTACTGCTTCAGAGTTTTGGTCTGTTTGTTCTATTTTTTTGTTTGGTCACATTTCTTCTTTTGTACGAGAGGTCCACCTTTTTCTGGGCTTGCCCCAAAAGGCTGTTTTTCTTGATTGGGAACGGTTTGCAGGTCTGCGAGTGGGCACTCTTTCCTTTTGATCTTTTTGAAGTGTTTCTTTCACGGCAATAGTTTTCTTTGTTTTTGGTGTCCAGTCTGTTGTCTGGGTGTGCTGCTTGTCTTTGTTGATGTGCTGGAGTGCCTGTTTCTTGTTGATTCGAGGTGGTAGGCCCTTTAGGGTATCTCAAGCACGCTCTTGAGTTTCGAAGTTGCAGTGTTGAACTGTTTCGTCTTTTTTTTTTTTTTTTTTTTTGACATTTTCCAGTTCGATTTTGGTGGCATGGATTCTATGTTAATTACTGTATCCTTTTTTGCATCTGGGTCAGGTGTCGAATGCGTGGTAAGATTCATTTGAGTTTTTGTCGGCCATGAAGTCTTCTGTTGATCGTGGGAATTTTTGTGTTTGGTGTTGTGGCGCCTGTTGAGTTGGCAGTGGGCTTGGTCGTTGGTGGGCGAAAGAGAACGGGTTGCTGAGTTGAATCTTTGTTGAGCCTGCCTTCCCTGCAGTTGGCCTTCAGTCTCTTTGGTTAATTTGTTTTTTTGTACAACTGGGATGTTCTTTTGGGCCTGGTGGGGCCTGTGAGGAGCCGATCTTTGGCGGTGATCCTATTGTTATGCAATCTTGGTTGGCCGTTTGTTGATTCTTATGTGTTTCTTTTTCTTTGGTTCCTGGGTTTTTCTTTGTTGTTGGTCCATCTTGTGGTTTGCTGCAGAAACTGAAGAGCGGAGGGCTTGTCGACTGCTCTGTTTGAGTTTCTGCGGTTGACTGATGTTTTTGTTCTCCCCTTTCTACTCTGGGGGTATGGCCTTTGGATTTTATCTCTTGTTCTTTCGCCATGATGAAACATTCTAAGTAGATTAATTTCGTGTGCATTAGTGCAATTAGGGTAGTGTGGTCCTTTGTCGTTGAGTGCCTCGTATAGTTTTCCGAAAGGCGCTAAGGCTGTTGTTATGGCCGACATTATGGTCTTAATGTCGGGTTTTCTTGAAGGGGTTTCAATTGTTGTTGGGTGACTTTTTCCGGCCATGTCTTGCCGGCGTGGTTTGGGTTTGTTCTAGTCTTAATCTTTCTGAGGACTGGTTGTGTGCTAGGTGGCTTTCTCTTTGGACCCGCGTTGAGGAGCTTGTTCCCGAGGGCCTTGGCATTGTCCGGCTCTCCCAGTCATCTTCTGCTTCAAGAACAGGGTGGCCATGGGGTTGGTCATTTTCCTTTCGTAAATCTTCCTTAAGTGTGGGAGCCAACGGGACTGGTTTTGTGGAATGGCGAATTGCTCTTTCTCTGACTTTTATCTCTGCATGAGGAGGCGATGTCACCTCCAGGGGTGTCGTGAATTCTTCTTGGGGTGGAGGGCCGGTGATGGGCGGGTTTTGGGCTGCTGGAATCAAGTCTTGCGATACTGACAAGTCCAGATGGGTTATGTCAGTTGGCACAGATGTTTCAGAAGGGGATTTGTTGGAGTTTGTCTGAGATGGTTGCCCAGCTTTGTGCTGGCGGTCGTTTTTAAAAGTTTTTTTTTACGAGTTCAGTGTTTTTGAAGACCGTTTTGCGTGCTTTCGGTGCTGGTACGGGGTCTATCATTGCCTACAGTATGTCATCATCAGTTCATTCATTGAGGACTTCATGTTTCCTTTTGCCTTTCCTCGAAAAGGTCTTTCAGAGAATTGCAGAATGTTGTTTTTAGCAGGGCTTCCTTTGTTGGATCTTGCTTGACCTGTTTCAGTTTGCGTTGTTTTTGTTGTTTTGGGATTTTCTTTTTTCTAGCGGGCCGTTTGTAGACGTCATTTTGTTGGATTTTAATCCAATATGGCCCAGAAACATTTTTTGTCTGTTGGGTTCCGTCAATATTTTTTCTTTCCTCAGGCATTGTTTCCTGAACACCTTTTATTGCCTGTAGGCGATTCCTCTCAGTCACTGGTCAGGTGTGTTACTTCGAGCACCGCTAGGGGCGCTCTTCCTGGTGACCGGGACTCAGGAGCGGGGAAGGCGGGTTGTGCTCGGCCCATCCTTCGCCGGGCACCGCCTCCCCTTTGCTTTCCGCCGCATGGACCTGAGCAACAACAGTGTTGCATGCAGCCCCACGGCTAACCGGCCCCTCCATGACCAACGGGACCCACGAGGTCCTCGGTTGCTGCTCCCACTCCAGCTCCTCCCAGTCACAGTCGCAAGGTTGGCCTGTCAACTTTCCTATACGATGGAGCTCCGCGTCGGCTTGGGGAGACGCCCTTGCTGGCTGTGCGGGGCTGCTTCTTTCAGGTAAAGTAACTTTAGCGTCTCTGGAGCTTTGATTTTTGCTGTGGGTCGGCTCGCAGGCATTTGCTTCACCCGCTAGAGCGAGAACCCTCGCAGCCTGTCCTTCGACATGCTGCACTGGGCTGCTGCTAACAGGTGGCCAATGTCGCAAGGCTAGTTCTTCTTTCGGGTCCTGTGGTGCTGGGTCGCAGCGTGTTTCACTTTTCACCTGAGTGGCGTATTTTTGCAATTTTGCCTTCCGGGCTGGTTCTGAATTTTGCCTTCCGGGCTGCTTGTTCTTTATCCATTCTTTCCATGCTAGCGATGTTGTATATGTTCCCACTTAGTAAGGTGGGCTTTGTGAGGGGAGATTTCAAGCCAGTTTGAGATAGGCCTGGCAGGCGTGATCTGGTAGTTTGTTTTGGGGGCAGGTGGCTGATTGTTTGGGATGTTTGAGATGTTGGACGCAGGCTTCTTAGGTGTCTTTTTTTTTTTTTTTTTTTTTTTTTTTTCAGCGTCCTTTGCTGGTTTCACCGGCAAACGTTGCAGATCCATTTCCTAGCAGCCTTTCAGTCCTGACAAGGACTGCAATGGCTGCTCAACTCTGCGACCGCTTCGCGGTGCTGGGTAGGTTTTGTGGATCCTCCCACAAAATGGTAGGCAGCTGAGTGGAGCACAGAGAGAGAGGCAGCCTAGGGTCTCCTGCAATGACTGCTCAACTCTGCTCGAACTCTGTGCGTTTATGAATATATAGAAGTTAGCATTCATACCCATTCAGAACGACATTTTAAAGCATAATAAGTCCTATAGAATTGACAGTAGTTTGCAGCATGCTATACAATAGCTCCTGGTTTCTAGAGTTGGCTCCTTCTTACTGGATGATGCAGGCTGCTCGAGCTACTTTTAGCTCCCGTATCAAATCCTTATTTCAAAAACCTATGTTAATTTGGTAAAACATTAGCTTCGGGATTGATTCGGACCCCCCTCCCTCCCCTCCTTATCATTGTCAAAGCTCTTGCACTATCTGAAATGTTGTCAGGCCTAGTACGATGGTTAATTTCACATTCTTAATGTTTCAAGGCCTTGAAAGAATGTCATTGTATTTTCCCTTGCTTTGAAGCGCTTTGAAAAACGTGTGTGTGTGTGTGTGTGTGTTATCAATATCCATTGCAGTGTCCTTTACACTGTTTGCTCGGGCAGCTGCCCACTTTGCCCACCGCTAGAAATGACCCTCTGAGCCAGTGGAGTTCCTTAATAGCCAATAACGTGTTGGTACTTCATGCCAAAGAAAGGCAGGTAATGTAAAGTGGTAATTTTCTGTCATTTGGCAGCTTCTTAGCATGGGAGCTGGCCCTAATATGTATATGTATATATATATATATATATATATATATATAATGTGCTTGGACTGCCTAGCTTCCCAATGATTGGCGAGAGGGGTCACATGCCCACACTGGGCATGCTCCATGGCTGGGATGCTTTTGTAGTCCTGAGTTCTTGTCGGGGAAGTCTTTAAATGAAGAAGCTGCCATCTTGGATCCAACTTCACTGTTTGTTGCTGGCTGGGAAAGAGCTGCTGGTTTCTTTCCCTTCTGTGAATTCCGTTCATTACTCCTCTGTGTGTGGGAAGCGGGGGAGGTTGTTTAGAAATGTTTCTCCTTTGGTTAAGTGCTGGTGGCCTTTGCCTTGCTTATGATGGAGGCTGCAGGTGTGTGTGTGTCTACCTTGTTGAGGCAATTGTGAGGGAAACGTGAGTTCACTCCACTCAATTGTTCCCGGTAGTGTGAGGAGGAAGTTGGGCTCTTGTCTCTGTGTGAGCACTGGGCTTCTGCTGCCACTTTGGATATCGAATGTGCGAGTGTGTTCCTGTCTTCCCCATTATCTTCCTGTTCATGAAGTGCATTTTGCTAGTCCTGTCAGTGCTTTTCCTCTGTTGGAGGGGGGTGGAAGGGTTGAGTCTTCTTTATGGTCCATCCCCTCCCTGGATCCAGTCAGGATTTTGTTCAAGATTAATGGGACATGCAGATTTTCTTTTTCTTTATCCTGGCTGTAATGGTCTGACCGGGAATTTGCTTTTACTGCCGACAACTGCAGTTGTGGACCCGAGGTATAACGTGGTCACCCAATCCTGCAATACGATTCTCCAACCACAATGCTACCAACAGTTATTGGAAATGTGCAGCTGAGTCACCAACACACAGTTCGTAGCCATGATGCTGCCAATTACACAATGGTTAAACATATTTTCAAGTATGTAGACTTCACCTAATATCTACTTGCCCAGGGGACACTGTTTGACATTTTCTTGTCCCTGACAACAAATTACTTGTCCTGGGAGTGGGGCTACAGGAATTCCCACCTGTCCCCGACGACTGCTGTTTGTAGTATATGGTGGAAGTAGGTCTTAGAGGGTGTTAAAACGGATTTCTGGACTCTATTCTGGAGGAGCAGAGGTTAAGAAGGGCAGCCTAGTTTCTTGGAAGAGGGTAACCTCTGGACAAGCCAGACCAATCGGGGTAGCTAGGGCAGGCAGTCAAGCCTAAGTCTCAGGAGGGGTGAGGGTGACTGAAAGACCTCAATAAGCATACATAGCAAGGACACTTACAAATTACTCCAGACAGGTGTTATTTTAAAAATATAGACACATTTATTACAAGGCCTTTGTAACATAGACCATAGCAAAGAATCACAGTAACACTAAGT
Source organism: Ambystoma mexicanum (assembly GCF_040938575.1). Classification (NCBI taxonomy): domain Eukaryota; kingdom Metazoa; phylum Chordata; class Amphibia; order Caudata; family Ambystomatidae; genus Ambystoma; species Ambystoma mexicanum. Next base: position 1,161,377,348 of record NC_090923.1, read on the forward strand.
AAACCAATACATCAGACTCCAAACAATATATATACAAGACCAATGGGGTCTAAAGGGTTAAACGCACAAAATATGTTGACAACCTATAGGGAAGAAAACAGGCAGTGCAGGTAATCTTTAGACCCAGTTCCACATCAATAAAACACCTAATTGAGAGGCAGTCCAAGCCCTACGAAGAAAGGAGCCTTGTACTATTGTACATGAACGCGCTTGTGCCAATGGGCAGGATAGGTCTCTTCAAGGGTGTCTAGCAGCTCAGGAAGGTGGATGAGGCGATGCAGAACAAGTTTCCACTATTCAAGAAGGACCTCCACTTGAGGGCAGATGCAGTTTGAGAGTGTGGGATGAGAGTCGCTATTTCGCAATAGCTCTGGCATGGAAAGGGGCCCTCAGGGGCCACTTGTGCGTTTAAAAAAAAAAAAAAAATGGTCTCCTGCACTAGGGGCCACCAGTTGGGGTAAGGACTACTCACCGGTCCCCGACGCAGGCAGACTCAAACTTCGCCAGTACAGGCCACTTCGCTGGCAGGTTTGAATGCGGCAAAAAGGACGTCTCGGCACCTTGTAGTTCCCAAGATACAGCGATGATTCCCAAATGGGACAGTGGTGATTTCTCCGCTCTGGGAGGAGGAATCGACCCAGTGTCACTGCAGCAGGCTTCAGGGGCAAGAGGGTCACAAATGCAGCGAGCTTGCATAGGTCGTTGCCGCGGCAGGGCAACGCGGTAACCGCGTTTACTCCGGTCCTGGCGCACTCGTCTCACTTCAGACCTGGGGCTACCAAGTGTACGAAATTTGGTGTGAGGGTGCCGTGGACACAGAGCTAGCAGTATGCCAAGTTTCGAGGGCCTCCTCAAAATGGTGGTGGTGACAACGCAAAGGTCCTGTGTAAGCTGGTCAGCCCACTGGTTGGCCCAGGGACACTTCAGAGAAGGCTTACTTGCAGGATTTGATGAAGGTGCCGAGAATAGTTGGTGCCACTATTACAAGGGGTCGAAGCGTCTTTGCAGACCTTCTAGGATGATCAGATGCAGAGGGGTCCCATGGTACGACAGCGGGCTCAGGGTGCCAAACCTTCCAGCAGTTCCTTAACTCGGCTTCTTATTGCAGAATACTTGCCTCCTATCCTTTGTTCGGTGTGAACTCAGGAGATCGACATGGTACTGGTGTTTTCAGCCTCCTCTTATCCAAAGTTCCCTTCGTGCCAAAACGGAGAGGACCCAATGGGAGATCTGCTCACAAACGCACACTCCATACATGGACCAATCGCAGACCACGGTGGTCCCAGGCATTCAGGGCTTTCCAGACTGTCTGGCACATCAGACATCCCAGCCCACATCCTGGAGGCACACACAAAAGGCATGCAGAAGCCTGTGAAAGCATTGGGATTCGCGGGAAAGTGCATGACCAAATAAGGACTGACCTGGGTCGACTCGACCTGGGGAAGGTGAAGGGGCAAGATGGCCAAAGGACAGGACAAAGATATATTAGGATCAGGTCGGTTTTATTGTGGGGAGGTAGGGAGTGGATACGATGCGTAAAACACTGCACTTCCATGAATAAAAACAAATGACGGGAGACCCTGCCCCCCTATCTGTCGACGCAGAGAAAGCATTCGACCGGGCAGAGTGGAGCTTCCTGGAAGCGGTCCTGAGCAAAGTTCACTTAGGTGATAGATTTAGGAGAGGTGTTAAAGCAGTTTACACATCACCCAAGGCATCCGTATCGGTCAACTCCGACTATTCGAGATGGTTTGGCCTGGGTAGGGGAACAAGGCAGGGTTGCCCCTTGTCCGCAATACTTTTCGCCCTTTCGCTCGAACCCCTTGCGCAAAAATTGAGGGCGGACCACCAGTTGAAGGGGCTGGAGGTGGGCTCGATAAAATACAAGGTGGCACTGAATGCCGATTTATTGCTGCATATGAGGGACCCCATGACATCCATCCCGCATGCCATACAATCGATAGAACAATACGGTGCGCTCTCTGGCTTTAAAATTAATAGGGCTAAGTCCATCCTATTCCCACTGAATTAACCCACTCAGAAAGACATTGATAGATATTCCACACTGGGCCTCACCCTTGGAGGAGCCACTCTACACTACCTGGTGATAAACCTCACACGGAACCTGGATGCTCTATATCCGGCCAACTTCCCCTCGCTTCTCTCCAGCTTTCACACTGACCTAACAAAGTGGCAAAAACAAACAACTTCCTGGATAGGGAGATTTAACGCGATGAAGATGGTGTGTCTTCCTAGATTCTTATACCCATTTCAAATGCTCCCAATCGAGCTTCCAAAACTCTTCTTCGGAGAGGTAAAGAGGGTCACACTGAGATTCCTATGGCAGGGGAAGAAGGCTAGAATAGCGTATGAGGTTTTAACTGCCCAAAGACAAAGGCGGCGTCTGCTTACCTGATCATATTATGAAGTGGTACAGTTAAGGGTATTGGTCCCCCATTTGAGAGAGCAGAAAGAACCGCAGTGGATACACCTTGACAACCAAAACCTGGCCCCGGCCACAATCTCGGAATGACTATGGGTACTGAAAAACAAACTGTGCCAGAGGCTCCAAAACCATCCTATATTGGGCACAATCTGGGAGATCTGGTGGGAGGGACCAAACATGAAAGGGATCACCATGTGGCTGTCACCTTTTGAGCCGCATTTGGGCACTGGGTATTAGAGAAGACCTCCCCGATCATGCGAAATTTCAAACATGGTTTGAGGGGGTCTGGAGAGGGTGGGTCAATTATGGAGGGAGGGTACATTCATCACGATAACAGAACTCGGAGGCATTGGGGATAAGGCCCCTACCAGTCTTCCCCTTTCTCCAACTCAAAGGTATCCTCTCGAGAAATTAATGGATTGAGAAGGTGCAGAGAGACCTAACCCCTTTTTGAGAAGCTTCTGAATACCATGACGGAGACCAAAGGCCTGATCTCAATCATGTACAAAGCGCTCATAGATGCTGGAAAAGGGTCCACTAACAACTTGAAGGATAAATGGGCGAGGGATCTGAACCAGACAATAGACCCTGAGTTGTGGGCAAGGTTATGTAAGGGGGTCTTCCAGACATCCATAGTGTGCCAGTACAAACTACATGCCATCAAGCTCCTCCATAGATGGCAATATGACCCTCCTAGTTTGTCCAAGATGTTCCAATCTGCAAGTCCCCTTTGCTGGCGGCAATGCAGCAAGAGAGCCGACTATTGGCAAATGTGGTGGGGTTGTCCCCGGGTTAAGGTATTCTGGGATGAGGTCCTGGGATGGATCAAAGACATAGATGGGATAAGTCGTGAGCCATATACAGGAAGAATTATTTCATGACTGAACATAGTGCCTCATTTGAGAAGGCAGCCATCGTCCGTGCTGATCACAGCAGGGATACAATTGGAACAATAGCACATTACGGGTATAGTTGGATGGATATGTAGGGCTCCAGGTGGTTACAAGCAGGAGATCAGTGTAGGGAGGCAAAGGTGGATACAGGGTGGTTACGCGAATCCTTGGTCCTTCAGATGTTCTTTGAAGAGATGTTTTCTTTATGGTATTTATTGGCTCATTAATGTTAAATTTCTCCACAGGTATTGGCATGGATTCCTGTGTCCTTCCTTTGAGGCATGGGGGCCTCTCTCTTGTCCAGACTACAGATTTCTTTTATCCTTCTGTTGAGGACCCCTACATGCAGGTACGGTATGGCCCCTACAATGGGGTATTGGGGGCCACAGCAACTTGTTCTGTCTCATGTCTCCTTCCTTTCTTTCCAGGGTCGCATCGCTTGTGCCAACGTACTGAGTGACCTGTATGCCATGGGCATCACAGAATGTGACAACATGCTTATGCTGCTCAGTGTCAGCCAGAAGATGAGTGAAGAGGTGAGCTTGGCACAAGAAGGCACAAAAAGGTGTGCTATGGACTGAGCATGCCTGTTCCCTGCTCTCTGTGATGAATCGGTGCCTGCTGCATGTGCTGAACCGTGTGTTTAAAGTCCTCTTGCTCAGGTTGCACGTTTCTTGATTCTAAATTAAAAGGAGCATTTTTTTTGTATCATACATTCACATAGGGTAGCACTATGGCACTATTCGTTTCTGAAGCCTGCTCTGTCATTCGTCTTTCCTTTGTAATGTTCCCATCGTCCTGTTGGCAGGTTGGAGTCTGTGACCCCACCTTCCAGGGTTCCAAATATGCAGTGTATGTACCCATTTTACTCCCTAACAGCACGGCAATACTCCCAAAACATAAAAATAGGGTGCGACATGTGTGCATGTGTTTGCATTTTTTGTGCCACCCACACGGCTCCTATGTTTAGGTGTGGCATACCTTCCACATAGAGGACCTCTGCCGTAGTGCTGCCATATGTGAAGACCATTGTATGATAGAAAAAATTCTCCTTTTAATTCATGGGTACTACTCTGTTTATGTAAGGTGGCTCTGCTGCAGCTAGAATTCAAACTTAGTTGTCGATTTTTCACAGGAATTAGTGTGAGGGTCTTACTGGCTCCGGCACCCCAAAGGGGATAGAAAAGTCTGGTCCACCATAAAGTAAACCCAGGCTAAACAGCATATTGGGGAAAAACTTCCCGATTGGCCATGTTCTCTGACAAAAGCTCCCTAAAGCCACTCCCGCTTTCACTCAAACCAGAGTGATCTCACAATATGGTCGTTTCGCCCTCAATACCACACCGATATCAACACAGGCAGTTGTAGGACATTCCGCCCACAATGGTCCGTATGGAGCATTGGTCCTTGACCAGATAAACTATCAGCGTAGACCTTTGTCTGCCCTATTCTTCATTGGCTGCCACTAGCGCACGCAGACGCGTTTTTTTTCCACACATCAAACTGTTGTAACTAATGTGCACCTGCATTTAGGTTTTACATCTAATGCAGCTGGACGCATGCTGTCACACAAGCAGCTATGTTTTCCACAGTTGCATGTTCTGTTCGGGAATGATGCGTGTACTGCAGCTACCAAGTTCTTTTCTATGTAGTGAGAGCTGCTTGTGCTGCATGTTTTCTGTTTATGGAAAAGTTTGTAATACCAATACCCAATGCTGCAATTCCTCTTTAATGATGGAAACGTGTTTTTCTGAGCTGTACCAACTAATGGATTTTTAAGACTCATTGATATTTTTGCCCTTTATTCTCCTTGATCCTTTTTCTGGATGACTGTCTTTGCAGTGTTCTGTGGTCTCTCGCCATGTTACTTGCTTCCTTGGTCTTGAAGCCTGATCTCTGGTTGAGGGTTCCTTGGTTGTATTTGTGGGCCTTGTTGCCTCATTTAACATTTCATTGTTCTTCCAGGAGCGGGATAAGATCATGCCGTTAATGGTGAAGGGTTTCCGGGATGCTGCAGAGGAAGGCGGTACCTCAGTCACTGGTGGACAAACTGTGTACAACCCATGGATCATCATTGGTGGAGTTGCTACTGTAGTATGTCAGCCTAGTGAATTCATAATGTAAGCAAACTCTTTACCACAGAGAATGTTTGGACTTCATTGATGCCCATGTTATCCGCTTGTGCATGTATGCCTGGGATGGCAACAGTGACACTCACTTGCCCTCTGCACATACATTGCCCTCGATCACACCCTTGCTGTCTGCTTGAGCCCTGTACACACTTGGGCAGGAGTCTTGTGTTATCGGGATCACTGTCTCGCATCCCTATCTATTCAGGGATGGAGTCTTGTGTCCTCTTTTTAACCAGTGTATGCACATGGACTCTGCATGCGAGGCAGCCCTTTGTGGTTCTTTACTGTGCCCCAATGTGTAAACTTTGTGGAGACTGGGGCAACTTACCTCTCCAACCCTTATCTCTCTAGGCCTGAAAATGCAGTCCCTGGCGATGTGCTGGTGCTGACGAAGCCACTCGGTACGCAGGTGGCAGTTAATGCCCATCAGTGGCTTGATAATGTGAGTAATTCCATTGATGTGGCTGAATTCTGCTGTATGTAAACAATATCATTGTTACGTTTGTCTCATGAGGGGGTGGGGAAGCGCTTAGTCACTTTCATGTCTGTGGTTTAAACTTTCATCTTGTCGCGGCCAATAAAATAAATGCCACAGACTTTATTGATGCCTATAATCAAGAGACTGAAGGCAATTCAGTTAATCGATCTATACATTCTTCTAATCGAGGGTACGCCGTACAGAGCACACTTCCCCTTGGAGATGTCACCTCCGTTGAGCTTGTTTGAGGAGAGAAGTTTGCTTTTAAAGGAAATCTGTTCAAAGGAGATCTTAGCCTAGCTGAGAAGTCTCTGAAAACAGTATCCAGCTTTGGGATCCTGAAATAAACTTTGTGCGACGTGACCTCCAGCCCAGCACTGATTCTGGTCTGACCAGGACTTTCCAAAGCGTCCATCCTTGAAATGGTGTGATAGCCAGCATCCTTTTAGCATCACTCTGTGCTCTTAAGGAGTTGGCATCAATGACTAAACCCATGTGTGACCTCTGCGCCCCCACCCCTCTGTGTGCTGCCTAGGGTAGTTAGTTTGGCTGTGAATTGTTTAAAGGTGCAGAAGTAAGGCTGACACAATGGTGACATGTTTTTGTGTTAAGACGTTTATTAAATAAAATGTTGGAAAAGGCCTCTCTATCCCTAAAGCTAAGAGGGTGTTCCCCACCTCCAAAGAAACTAGTGAAATTGGCAGGAAGTCCGAAACTAAAAAGTCTGTGTTCCAAAACCAACTTCTGTCCCTTACACTAATAATGTAAGATAACTGTGCAAGGATGAGCTCTTCTCAAAGTAAATGGTGTTCTTGGTGTTTTCAATTAACACAAAAGTTCCCAGTTTGCTGGTAATAAAGTGATGCAAAGTAATGTTCCAAAATGCAGGACTCCAATGCTAGGGTTGTGCTGCTCTCCCCTAGACTTCTTCTCTTAAGTCACTGGATAACTCGCAAATAACTTTTTCTTGATTTCACATTTCTTCTGTTACCAGCTTGGCACGCTCCGCTACCAAGCATACGATCCCAATCTTAGCGTTGTGTTCCTTTCCCCTAGTCTGCTTCTTATCCCATTTCTGTTCCCTTAGGCTTAGTTCTGCTCCCCTTTTTTACACAATGGGGGGGGTCATTATGACCCTGGCGGTAGGAGGTTAACGGCACTGGTAAGGATGCCAGTGCTGTTAACCCCCTACCGCCCTATCACGAGGTCCCTTAGCGGGTCCCAGCAGGACCGGCTGTTTTTACCAGCCTGTCTTAGCGGGACCCGTTAAGAGACCATGGAGCTAATAACGGGCCCGCAGATAATGGCTCTTTCCCCATTGAGCCCTATGGGGGCTCGAATGGGAATGGGGAATGTTTTTCTAAATGTGAACCCGGACCCGGGCTGCCTCCAAACTCGTAATGACGCCCAATGTCTCTGAACAATCCAGGAGGGAATGCGTTTTGAGATCATACTACTTTATCCTATCGACTTGGCACAGTCTGCTACCAAGCACAGGGTTCCTTCGGTCAGTAATGGGCCTCTTCACCCTTTTTGCTTCTCCACCTAATCTTATGGGTGCGAGTCCCAGATTTGCCATGGCTTGTTCACTCCCCTTTCAAGCCAGTATTGGCTTGTACTAAACTGTCTCCTTACCTCAAAGGGTCCCAGATTCACTTAAACGTTGGTTTCTCACATGGGTGCAGGTGCCGACTCACACTGCAGCGTAATGCTTGCTTGGTTACTTACTTGCCAAGCATATACCTCTTCCTTCTTTACTTCTTTTATCCTCTGGGTCCCAGACCCTTTTTGTTATTTTTCTGTTATTTGGGTGCAGGTCTCAGACTCGCACTGCTGCAGTGTTTGCTTGGTTCACTCTCCTTCCAAGTATCCAACTTTCTCTCATTTGCTTTAAGGCCCCAGACCCTCTTATTTTCGGGTGCAGGTCCCAGACTTGTTTTCTAGTTTCAGTTCCTGAGCTCACCCGGACCTCTACCAGTTCCCAGGCAACATGCATACTTGTTTGTTTCCTTCCTTCTCGGAGGTACCAGCGGTTCCTGGGCAGCTGCATCCCTACTGGAGGCCCCAGTAGCTTTCTGGCATCCTGCGAGGTCTGCAGCAGCTCTGCAGACTGATGCCTTTACCCGGCTGCACGCTTTGTCTCTCCCATGCTTTGCAGGGGCGTGGGAGGCAGAGAGGCCTCACTTGCAACCTGAGTAGTCCTCTTGCAACGGACCATGCCTGGGTTCTCTTTCGCCCACTTGGGGTATCCCTTGTGGCTCGCATTAGTTGCTTCTGTGCAACTCTTCCTTTCTGTGTTTTTCTCTCTTTGAGCTTGCTCTGCTTTTCACTAATGATCTCTGGACTCGCAGCCATCTTCTTCATCCCAGTGCCACCCTTAAAGCTATATGCATGATATTTTGTTATGTGGACCGAGTTCTATATCGGCTATGTCCAGGGAGGGCGAAAGAGGCTTTATAGTTGGAAAAGGGGTTGGAGGTATTCTAGCGGTGATACTGTGTTCTCTGGTGATGGTCATCCCTAATCGGGTAGAGCAATTCCTTCCCCGTGTGATCCTCCTCCGGTGCACCACCCCCAGGGAGACTATTGTACTGTGGACGCACCTCCCTGGCCGCATGGGAAAGGTATTCCACTGGGGGAGAATGGACGACATCCTCTGATTCGTCACAATTGCCTGTGAAATTGCAACCCTGTGTTTAAAACCTCTGGCTGTAGATGTCATGAAATGCCTTAGTAGGTACTGCTTTAAGGTAGCTTGTAAAGCAGATGTTCTACTTGGGGGGTTGGCAGGGGGAAATGGGGGTTTAGATTGCTGGGAAAAAATGCATAAATACCTGCATGTGCCCTTAAGAACATGCTACTTTGTAGCGCAAATGTTGCTTGGGGGCCTGCCCCGTTACTGTACTCCTTGTTACTTCTTTGGGCTTTGTTCATGTTACTGTGAAGTTATGCGCAGGGGATAAGGGAAACATGTGTAGCGGTCATGGGGTGTGCAGGAAGTATCGAGGAGCGGGTGAATTCACCCCAGCCCTGCTGATGATGCAAAATCTGTTTTCTTTTGTAGCCTGAGCGATGGAACAAGATTAAGCTGGTTGTCTCTGAGGAGGAAGTGGAATTGGCCTACCAGGAGGCCATGTACAGTATGGCCACTCTGAACCGGACTGGTAAGTGAGGACATAGCAGTACGTTCCTTGGTGGTGTTGGATTTTGTGTGTACACATGCACACCTCTTGCCAAGCAAATTAAGATTTGTTGTCCATCCCTAAAGTTCTTGGTCTGCACATTTTATGTGGACCCATGACAACATCCGCTGTAATTTCCTTTTGTGTTGATGAGCCTCTTCACTCTTGGCAGTTTGCTTCTGATGAACATTTCAGTTTATTTTTAATTTGGACATTTGTCCGCTCAGAGATTCACTTGATGTTTGTTTTGTTGCTATTTTGGTTCACTTGATGTATGTTTTGTTGCTATTTTGTGATTGTTGCTTGTCTTTTAGTTTCACTTTTTTGTAAGGGAATGTTCTCCATCCCTGAGGGTAAAACCATCAATCCAAAGGGTAAGACCGGGTTCCAACTAAATGATGGACCACGATCACTTCCTGGGGTAGCAATGGCAGCCAAGCTGTTTAGCTTTACTGAAGGAATGTTGCTGGATAGGTACAGTTGGTCTTCAATAACACAAACGATTACCCTGCACAGAAAAAATATATACATATTATTATTATTATTATAGGTGTTACACGAAGTTCAAATAAGCACTTTTGTTGTCTATACATGGAGGGGTGTCTTGTGTGTGTCTCCTATGCAACATTTTCTGTATATACCTAATATGCGTATTTGCAACGGAGTGAGGGTACAGGGATGGGTGAGAACCTTTGTCACACGTGCGCTTGGTCAGTGAGGAATTTTCACTGGATATTCTTAGCTATATCTGTAAGAATTTCAGAAGTGTCTTGTTTTATATCGTGGTGATTTTATTCATACAGGTCAACTGACGCATGTTTTGACCCGACATGGGTCTTTTTCAAGGCGTGTGTTAATTGCGAGATAAAGCAAAGAGTGTTAGTATGGTGCTCTTGAATGGAGCCTCTTGTTGATTAACAACCTCCAAGGCCAGTGGGGCGTCTGCATAATGAGCGGTCACACTGCACAAGTGTGTTTTTGTGTGTGAACCTTTATGTGTAAATACATGTCTTGTATACCTGTGACATTTAAGCCATAAAATGGCCTTTATTTTGCTGTTCTAATGTATTCTCTGGGTCCCGTAACATTTAATAATCTCTTCTTTGGCTTTGTGGTTGACCATTGTCACTAGAACTCCCTGGTGGTACCGTGGAGTCGTAATGCATGGTTGTTAGGAAAGAATTTTTTTTTGCTGCTTTCCTCGCATAGAATTTAATGCATCACCTTTTTCTTTTGGCTTTGTTTGGACCTTTGACCTGACTTTTTAAAGGTATGTAAAGCCTTCTGCTTTACTTTCTTAGTCCAATTGCTCATTTGTATGGTGAAACTGATCAGTCCTTAAGACCATCAGTACTGAGAGACTGTCTCTTTGTGAGTTTCTTGTCTTGTTACAATTGCGCACACAACCCTAAAGTGAAGTGCAGTTCAGGTAATAACCTTTTCTGTAATGGCTTTTTGGTTACTTTTACACTGTGCCGCGAAACACGTTTTTCACTTTTCCTTTAGCCTTCTCAGTTCAGGAAATGTCTTAAGTGGAATGCCCTTTCTGGAAAATCTACTGCTTTTGCAGGCAATGGGGTGGTTTGTGTGTGCGCCTGGATGTGGAGGCTGGGACTGTCTGGTCCCAGTAACCGTGAGGTGTCGGAATGTCTGTTGCTGGGCATATGTTGTGGCTATCCATGATTGATAGCCACTTCCAGTTTGAATGGTGCAGTTCCGTACCATTGATGGGCTTGTGCAAGCGTCCAGCCCAAATCTTGGATAAAAGGACTTCTCCTGCAGCCAATCTTCAGATCATCGTTGGAGCCAATGCCTCTACAAAGAAAAACCAGTTGATGAACCCGGCAACTAAGCACCAACTCCAGTGAAGACCTTGTGAATCCCTGCTGTTCCTGATCGCAAGAAGACCCTTGTCTGTGCTTCGATCCCTGGACCGGTGAGACCAAACAGTCTTGACCTCCCCCCCCCCTCCCCCCCCCCCCTGCTCGAGGATCTGAGTATTCAGAAGTGTCTCTGGATCAACCAGTGAAGTGACCAGCTTTCTCTTAGGCTACCTCGCTGTAACAGACGCCATTCTGAGTGCATCCTTGGAACTTGGGAGATCTTCAACTTCTGTAACAAGATGCTGCTCCTGCATTACCAGGCTTCTTGTATCAACAGAAGCTTTGCTTGGCCTGCTCCTTTGTTTATCTATTGGTGATCGCCTGTCGCTGCCTGACCATGGTGCCTCCCTTTGCAACTAATCATCGCTCCATGAAGGTAGCTTGCTCCGCACAAGTCTTCATCTTTTCTTCACTTGGGTGTTCTTCTGGAAGGTGTCTGGAACAGATTGCTAAGCACTGTGACCTACCCAAACAAAATCCTGCGCCTGAAAGTGAAATCTGCAACCTCATCCCCTGGGCCCCTTGGCTGGGACCAATCGCAGAAGACTCTGTGCCCGATGGATCCGGAACCTCCGCAGTGGTTGCTTGAGTGAGGGGGAAGTTTCGGGGGTGGGGTCGTAGGTTAAGATGGCTGTTTCTGTCACCCCACCCCCTGTTCTCCCGAGGGTTACATGGGTGTTAAGTCCTGTCCCTAAATCACTCTTTTCTGACTTTGGTCGGAGGCCTGTTCAAGGATCCTTTCCTAGGCCTATCCTAGTGACTGGAATTTATGAGTAAATCATAACCACTGACTTCATCAATATCTTAAACCTACCTGATAACTGGAAATTTGGAACTGATGACTTGGGCAGAAGTCCCCAAAACAATCTTGGGGTTGGACTTCATAAATGCTATGGAAGGTTATTCTAAAGTGTATTTTCTAATTCTTATGCCACTGAAAACCTATCTGTGTTGCACTGGTTTTTGAATCAAATGCTTTCATATCTCATAAGGGTGAATGTATATGTTTGTTTTATAGTGTTGGTGCAACAATTTTAGATTAACGTTTTTTAATTGCTTGGTGTGTATTTCATAGGCCTAATAAATAATTGTATAGGTTTGTGCTTACCTGTCCAAATGGAACTGTCGGTGTACAGTGTGGACCTTCTGTAGCCCTAGATCACTCTCTCAGCCCTTGTAAGACTAAGCGATGCCGTTTTGCTACCTTACCTGATTTAGTTCGGTCAAATTCACAGTGTCTCACTGTTCATAATAGGGTGGCTGGCCTCCCAGTTGATTTTGGAAATTCATATCAACATCGGTGACTCACTATAATTACTCTATGCAGATTGAAATATCATAAAGATGCCCCTGCTCACTGAAGGGAGGGAAGGGGAGTACATGACTGTTGCAAGTATGTCTTGTAGCCCCTGCTCTAGCTGACTGGTGCATTAAAGTGATATTGTGACGTCCCTCTCCAGGTGTAAATATAATATTACGAAGCATGGCAGGTACCCTTACATGACTGAATCGTGTCAACTGTGAAGACCTAGGTGATGATAATGTGGGTCTGGACCTTTTTTTAAAAATGTATTTATTTTTGTGGAGCTACAAGTTGCAACAAAACAAGCACATGCGTGTTTATTCTGGGGTGTTTTGGTGTGGCGTTACTTGTTTGAGTCATATCTGACTGATTCTTTATGGAGTCTCCTGTGTGCTGTTTTTCTGTGTAAAATGTTGTGCTGATGACGGTGTACACTGCAGCCTATCTACACGTACAAGTCAAGATCTCTAGTTACATACAAAACATTTTAAATCATGAGCCAGTTAAGTGCGTGGTATTAGTTGTGGGTGCTGTGAGCATCTTTTTTTTTTTTTACTGAGTGATCTATGTATGTGTGCTCGGTACTATGAGGGACCCTTCTCATGGGAACAGGCTCCAGTCTTGTCTGTGAGGGAGGAGTCCAAAACTCCCCAGCCCTTTGTCTTACGCCTTGCTTAAATGGGGACAAATCCCAGTGCCTGTCCTGATTGGACAACCTGACCGCCCCTTCTTGTAAAATGCAGGGATAAAATGCAGAGGTTGTGCTGTAGTTCCTGACTAATACTGCGAACCTGAAGGAAAAGTCGACCACTGGAACAGAAACCGAAGAGGAATATGAAGGAAAAGCATCTTGAGACGATTTTCAGTGACCGGAGAGCCTGCTGTGTAACCGGAGCCTGCTGGAGCCCTTCCTTCCAGTCGACCTGGGGACTTCGAAAACAACGATCCCGACCCAGAGCCTGGCGAGACCCACTAGACCCCAGAAGATCTCCCACGCGTTGCTGCGACTGTGCGTTGTTCCAATACCCTGGGACCTCAAGCCATTGTGCAGTGCACAGTCTTCCGAATCTCGCTGAAACTTCGTGAGCATCCTGGTGGAGCTCCATAGACACAAATCGAGTCCGAAAAGTCCCCTCACCAGAGTGCTGGACCTTTAAAATGACGAGAATTCAACAGTGATTTATTTGTCGTCTTCTGTGCTCCTTGAAAAGGCGCCAAATTAGCAGAACCGCATTCAGCCATGAGGGAAACCTTGCCTAAAGCCGCCTTCATCGATCCCTGCTGCAAAGTTCCTTCTGAGGTCTTGTTTCAGTCACCAAGGAATCCACTGACCGTTACTTGGCTGCAGACCGTGCTCCTGCTGCAAAATCTTCAATGCTGAAGTACTGTGTTGGCTTGGGTATGTACTTTAAGCCTGTTAGTATTTCTGTGTAGTGGTGGGTTGTTTTCTGTGATGGGGGAGGCCTCTCATCCAGTACACCCAGTTCCACTGCTAGAACCCTGCTAGGGTGTCTTCTGCGAAGCCCCTGGACCCTCTTCTAACTCTAAAGTGAAGTACTTAACTGTTTGCCCAGTTTTCCTAAGGAACTCTGACTTTTGCTACTAAAGAACCTATTCTGACACTGCCTGTTGGTCACTAGTTCTAGTGACCCCCTCCCCCCCTGCCCTCTGCCACTGAGAACAGAATAAGGGGAAGACTTTCAAGGGATTGGGACTTCTGCCTAGAAAAGAAGTGTTTAAAAGTTACTTACTTGTAAAGAGTTGGTTGGTAACTGTAATTCTAAGAGTGAACAGTTACAAAAGTTCTTACTGATCTTGAATGTGTGAAGCACTATTCTTAAAAGTATGGTTAACATCTTTTCTTCCATAGCAACTGTTTTGCAAGTCTAATCGAAAAGTAGATGTGAAGGTATTTTACTTCTTTAGGTTAGGATTAGGTTGTGCCTCTTCCCAAAAGTAAAGTGTTGGTATCACCAGATTAGTCCTTTGAGGATAATTATGAGTGTACCCCAACTGGGTCTTGCCTCCCCTGACTTTTTTTCTAGCCTGTCCAGAATAAGTCTACATTAGGTTGTTGCCTACCTAGAATAATATTGAGTCATTCAGTAAGCGTGACATTGGGTTTTACTTTCCCCTTCATTGTGAGGTGAAAAAAAAGTATGCAGGTTTTACTTATCTTGTGTTAGCTGTGTGCCATCCCAAAAATAAGTTACAAGAGTTACTGCTTAACTCAATCTGGGGTTCCCTGGTTTCAAAAGCACCTGTAATTGTATATTACATCCTTAGGTTTTACTCGCCTATTATAACTGTTAAAAGTAGTTATAGGTTTTTACTGCACCTAGAATAAGTGTTCCACTATTCACCAAGTCCATTGTCCAGTTGACTGATTAAGTGATTTATACTAAGAATCGTTATACAACTGGAAGGGTCTAATGCCCTTGCATTACTGTATGTAATTGTAAAAAGTAACCATTGGTTTTTACTCCGCAAGAATAGGCTTGACCTATACTGAATGTGTATGACGGTTTTGACTTTCCTAGAACTACTGTTAGGTACTTCAAATAAGGTCTATACTTGGGTCTGTGTACTTTCAAGTATAGTGTTGTGTTTTTATATTGTGATTTCATATAATGTGTTAGTACTTATTTACCCCCTAGATTTATCTGGGCCTACCTGTATTTAAATAAATCCTTATTTTTACAATACAAAGTGTTTCAGTGTTTCTTTGGATCATTTGTATTACAATTTGACCTGTACTGATTCTACAGCCCTCTCTCCCTCCTAAGATGAGCCTGGCTGCTCTGTCTACGCTACCATGAACTCAGGTGGTACAGCATTGTACTAAGAGTCGAGTCTTGTACTCCCTCAGTTGAATGGTTTTGCTAAGCCCTTATTTGGACTTCAGAAAAACTGTCTGGACCCCATGGGAAGGAAGGTGATTTACACTGCGGCGTCCACCATCAAGGTAGCAAACACGCTGGCGATCCTAGCCAGGTACGACTGGGAGCTGTGGTACAAACTGGATCAGATTTTGGAGTTCCTCCATGACGCTAAGAAGATGGAGGCAATCGCTCTCTTCCAGGAAGCGGAGGTAGCTTCGGATCACGCCATCACAGTGCCGTTGGACGTTGACGACACAGGGTTCCGGCAAATGGGGAACAGTGTCTGCCTTAATCGCCAAGGCTGGATGAAGGCCACGAATTTCCACCAGGAGGTCCAAGCGAAGATACTGGACATGCCCTTCAATGGAGATAATCTATTTGGGAAAGTAGTCGACGAGTCCCTACAAGGCCATCAAGGCGGATACAGAGACAGCCCGTTCCCTGGGCACCCTTCAGCAGCACCGCTCTTCCTTTCGATACTCCAGAGTAAAGTCAAACGGGTCTTCCCAATGTTTCCTGTCATCGTAACATCAGCCTTCCAGATCCACGACTCGGGAAGGCCTACGGTGGCAGATCTATCTTCGTCGTCGACTTTAAAGTGCTACGGTCACAAGTGGAAGCGTTTCGCTAAGTGGTGCCGGTCACAGAAGATTACCCTGCTGAGGGTCACGGCTCTGCAAGTTCTTCCATACTTGCTCTCCTCGGCCAAAGCCGACCTAGCACACTTCTATCAAGGTGCATCTGTCGGCTATTTCTCGCTACACCAGGTCCCCATGAAGGTCGTCCCTCTGGTCTCATTGACTCATCAGGACTTTTCCGATCTTTCCCGCCGGTGAAGGCTCCTGCTCCTGTGTTGGAACTCAACGTGGTTCTGACGAGGCTCATAGGGGCCCCCTTTCTAGCCTATGCTTCAGGCCCCTCTCGTGAAAAACTACTTTCTTTGGGGCCATCACATCTGCCAGGAGGGTGGGTGAGATCCAGGCCCTATCCTGGAAGCAACCATAATTGACTTTCCACGAATCGATGATGATGATGATGATGCTGCTGCGGACGCACCCCTCTTTCATGCCGACAGTTCCGTCGGAATTCCACCTCAATGAGCCCTTGGTGTTGGCGTGTTTTTTTCCGTAACCATCGTCGCCGGCTGAAGGGCCTTGCACTCGCTGGATGTTGCTCGTGCCTTAAAGTTCTATGTGAGTTTTCGGAAGACTTCACAAGCGTTTGTGTACTTTGGTCCCGTGAACCAGGGGAAGGCCCTATCCAAGGCTTCCATCTGAAGGTGGCCCTCTGGCTGCATCATGCATTGTCATCGGTTGGCGAACCGACCGCTACTCGGCCAATCGACGATGGCGTTCCTGTCTGGTGTGCCCCAGCTGGACATCTGCAGATCTGCAGGGCTGCTACGTGGAGGTCCATGCACGCCTTGACGAAGTTATACTGCGTCGACAGGGATTTCACTCCAGAGTCAACCAAGCAGTGCTATGCAGCGCTTATGGTGAGTCTGTTCCAGAGGTAAGAGTAGTTTCTTCTGTTGAGCCTTGCCACCTGCTGTGGTTGCGTAATGTTGTTATGCTGCTATTCTTTATTCATGAGCATGTGAATCCATGGTAGACCCCCATAATGGAGATGAACAAATTACTTACTTGTTATTATTGTTTGTTAGGCAGAATTGCATGCAGTACCCTTTGAGACCACCACATACAATTAGGACTACAGGTGTAAGCAAAACCAATCTTTGGTATAAGTCTGTACTACACATTTTGTGGTAGCGAGCTGAGAAGCCAGGCTTATCTCAAGAGGGAATGTGAGCAATAAAAGAGGTTACACAGTGGTCTTACAATCACAGTGGTTCAAGTAGACACTTACACTCAAGGTTTCTTGGTAAAAAACGTATTAATTTATTACACAATCATTTAGAAAACATCCACTAGAAGGAGGCAACTTAATATTTTACACAAACGCACTTCAATACCAAACCAAAAGTTTGAGTAATTTAGGCTCCCCTGAAATGGAAGCAAAATGGCATTTCAGTTACTTCTAATGGGAGTAAAAAGGCACAAGTTGACAGAATAGATCACAAATACTTTCTTATAGTGCAAATAGTTTTAGTTCACTAGAGGACTCCATTCAGTTCAATAGTTATAGGTCAAAGTCAATGGGCTAGTGTCTTGGATAGGAAAGAGCAGTTCTTGTAGTAAACGGTAAAGTATTTGCCAATGTTCTCAGAAGTAGTTTGTACGAAACAGAATCATATGTTGGGTCACAAGCAGTTCCACGAACTTTCACCGTGAGAGGTAAGTTCTCTCAATCAGGTTGGCACAGTACCTTAATATGAGGAACAAGATGCAGCAGAAGATGTTGGTTCCTGGCAGTTCCTGCAGATCTCACTGTTCCGGAGCCTCAGTCGTGGCGACAAGAGGTCGTCGGGGGACTCCTGCACGGGATCGTTGAAAAACGCGGACAAAATTGAGTCACTTCAGTTAGAGTAGCTGTCATCAAGCACATAAGCTGGTGTCCTCACCCTCCCCCCCCCCCCCCCCCCCCCGGTTAATCCTAACCAGCTCCGAGAATGGTATCCAGATGGCTTACGAGTTCATTGGTCCCACCAACTCAAAGGAAGAAGTCGTCCTTGAAGGGGCTTTTCTGTTGAGATGAACTTGGCAATTCGGACCTGCAGCAGGGCTTCACCGGGCAAACCAACGGTCCAGGAGTTGCAGCAGCTGCCCTCTTCCAGCTCATCTTCAGCTCTTTCGTTTCAGTGGTCGACTCTGCTTTCCAGTCCAAGAGACTCGCCTTTTAAACAGTTTTCTCCCTTTCATTCCAGCCTAGCTGCCACTCACCCAGCAGGGTGGCTGTCCTTGCTGGACAGTCAGTCAGTCAGCCAGCCAGCCAATCACACCAGAGTGCGTTTGGGTCTCCTAGGAGACTAAGCACAGGGAGTTTCGGGCCCCTCCCTCACTTCCTGCCCTCCCCAGACACCCAGACACAAGAGGCATAGAAACGAAGGGACCAAACCTAGTTTGGCGCACAGAGACAAACGCTAGACGGACCTTTCCAAAACGAAATGGCGAAAAAAGACGACCGGGACCTGTTTAAACAAAGGGGTTTAAGGCGCCATCTTGAAAAACGTGGCTCCCGCGATTTTTAGCTACCGGTGTTCACGGTCTGGGAAAAATCATGGTAGTTCGTTGTAAAACCACTGCCACCAGCCAGTTCGATAGAAAAGGGTAGCATTTGACTGCTACATGAGTTCCTAGACACAGGGGATACTAGGTAACCCCTCCAGCACTCTATAGGAAGATGGTGTGTGCTGGGTCTAGGAATTTAAAAAGACTAGTAAAGCCAATTTAACCTTACATTCCCTGGGGAAACGGTAGTTTATCCCAGAGAAGGCATTTAAACGATTGGGAAGTCTAAAAAGACATCCCTGTGTCACTGCACTGAGGGTGCTGTGTAACACACATGAAATGATGCCTATGGAGTTATCTTAAAACTCCACAATCAAGGAACACGAGCAAAACACACATCAAAATATATGAAAGAGTGGGGGGGAAAAAAGGCTTGCACTCTTTCCAGGTAAAACATTCAAGTCCTCAAAATCCAGCAAAGTTGCTGGGGGTCTCTAAGGTGGAGGGAATTGGCACATTTATGAGAATTCTCCCTAACATTGTTCTCCTGCATGGGCCTGGCATGGATTCACATGCAACCCCTCCCCCTCCCCCCCTCTCCCCTCTGCGGCTTTTCTTGGTCTCACTGCCACTTTACGTGCCAAATCTGAAGATGCCTGCCAGAGGAGGGGTTTAGGGAGAGGACTATCATTGGATGGGGTATAGTATGACCCAGAGGACAGTGATTGGCTTAAAGGAGAAAGGCAGTTTGTAAGTGAAAGTGAAACTGTTTTTTCTTTTACTGAGGATTCCCAGCCTGACGACTGGGAATATTAATGAGCATGTGCATCCATGCCAGACCCATGCTGGAGAAGAAAAGTTACAGGTAAGTAACTTGTTCCTTCTGAAAACTCTCAATATGTGCATTGATAAACTATTACAAAGCAAAGGTAATTCCATCTCTGTTTTATGGTTTGGAAGTAACCGCTTTTTCCCAGACATTTAATTGGGCACGTATGGAAAGGGGAAATCTGGAAACCAGTTTCCCAATCGGAAGAACCACATTTTTGAGCTTACGGCTTAATTTGGTAGGCTTGTATTGGGACCAATTGGGTGCAGTTTTTGTGGTAACGATGTTGCACAATCTGTGGTAGTATGCAGGGGTACAAGAATGATTGTGGGATACGAGAGACTTCTTGCAATTGAAGTTCTAAAGATAATTCGAATTTTGGGTTTTTATCACATTCAAGTCATTTTTTGTTCAGTTTTGGCGTATGTTTTAATGCTATGTAATGTATATATTTTAAGAGTTTGTATTTTTGTAAAACTAAAATGTTCTCTCTTTTATGTGAAAAGCCATAAATCGGCTCCAACACAATAAATCAATAATAATTGGGTACCAGTGTGGGCACATATTATGGGCACCAGCATCATGAAAATTATTTAAACTGACAATGCAGACATATTGTGTCTGTGCTTACCTACTGAGGACATTGGCACCATAAAAGCCTATGGAATTGATGACATGTACTATAGTCAACATTTTCATGAACGCCTTTTATTGCGTCAAAGCTACATTTAGTGTGGACACCAGCCAGCATCTTGAACATTTCCTAGGGGGTTGGGGCAGAATGGCTCTCCCCTCCCCACCCCAAAGGTCCCTGGGTTTTGAGCCCTCATCACTGCCCCAACCCCCGCCCCTGCCCAGAGAACTATATGTTAAGCTAAGACTATTGTTCACCAGGCAATAAAACCATAAGCAGGAGCTAAAAGCAACTTGTGTGTATCCCACAAATCAGTAACCTGGAGCGATCCCTGGAGAACAAGGAGCCATTACATGGTGTGCCTAAATGACCTGCAAACTATGCATTTCTGTCCACTAATTATCTGAACGTCCTCTACACATATCCTACTGCTTCTTTCATACACCGTTCTAGACCGTTCTTCTCAGTTAGGTATGTTTGTATTTCACCAATTGGATTTGGTTGTGTACCATGTTTAACAGTTCACTTTCACCGTTTGCACATTAATCATGCACTTTTAACTGGTCGTTTTTGGATCAATACATATATATATATATATATATATATATATATATATATATATATATATATATTGCACGCATAGTTGGGGGGGGTCGGGGGGGGTAGGAGGTAGTAGGCGATTGGGGCGTGGAGGGGGTGGGAGTGAGAGGTGGTGGGATGTGGATTAGATGGGAGAGTTTGGGGGTTATCCTAAAAGAACCCCCCCGCCGCCATTTAAAGAAAAATGCCTCAAACAACCCTGCCGAAAAAATGCATGGTTAATGTGCAAATGGGCAAAGCGACCTTGTTTAAAACGCATACAACCGGTTTGTTGAATCAAAAGTAGCACCTGGGAGACATTGGTTTCACTAACTAGGTGCTTTGAGGCTACAAGCAGTAGGTAAATTGTTCCTTGCAATTTCGATCCATGTTCTGATGTACTTCCTCTAATGCTGCTTGGTGTTCCCTGTGCACCCCACTACATTAACATGGGGTAGTGGGCCACTAGGGACTGGGTCTGTTGGCTACCCTATGTGCCACCCGGGTTTCTGTTGGCCTGCTACTGCTCCAGAGAGCAGTCCCTTGATGGGGTGTTTTGACAGTCTGTGACAAGACTTAAAGCCCACCTTGGATGAAAGGGTTGCACCCCTTAGGTGTAGCCTGAACTAACCAAAGATTTGGTAGTTGTGGACGAGCAAGTAAGGCTTAGTCTAGGAGGGAAGATGGCTGTAGTGAGGCACTCGCAACTTAGAGCATATATTTAGTTCAAGGAAACTCTTGGAGTTATATAAAAAAAATATGTATTTATATACACTAAGGTGTCTAGCATACACGTAAGGTAAGTACAAAAGATTATGGGTATGGGAAGGTGAGTCGCGCCCACGGAAAATTAAATTGTGGTTCTGCTTTTCATCTGAATTATGATATGCCGGGATGAATAATTTCAGTATAGTATGGTATTTATTCCAAGTTGTGAATAGCCGACACGTGTTTCGACCCACTGGTCGTTTTCAAGGCTGTGGTTATCCAACGTTACAGATAATTATGGCGCATGAATTCAAAGCAAATGAACCGTCCAATCGAGCCGTTGTAACCGCAACATAATCACGTTTGTAAAAAACAACATAAAGCATTGTTATGGTAGAATTAGAAAACAATATGACAAACCAACATTAGTAATCATGAAGACCAAACGTACCACATTTCACGTTGTATGTTGAGGAGTCAATCAATTTGAACATAAAATCAACAGAAAAGAAAGAGAGAAGGAAAAGACAATAAAAAAGAATTGAGTTTTCATATACATGAAAAATGCATCATATATATGTTCAGCATTTAATTTGTGAAGTTTGGTACGTATTACACCATGATATGGGGCACCGGGCCAAAATAACTTGCCACCAGGATCACCCAACGTTCCAATAATGTGGGGCTCATCACTGTCAACGTTTTACTTAAAATTTAAACATGCAGAGTATCACCCATGTGAGTTTAACCAATTTTATTGATAATGTCATAAAATCCCTCATATGATCTCTTAGGTTTGACAACTCCTCTAATCAAAAGGTGAATCCAAAAAGACCAGTGGATGATGTTAAACGACCTTACCTTAAATCTTTGATTCAAAGTACATGCTTCTGAAAGAAGTAAAATAACCTTTTGAGAAAAAGTATTGTATTCCATGGAAGTTACTAATATAAAAATTAAACGGAAGTAACAATTAGATTGGGTATGTAAAACATACCTGTAAGGACAAGCCAGTCCTCTGAAAGTAGACTGTCTTTTCTAAATGTCTGGTAAATTCCAAAGATAAGAATTTCAAAATTACGTTGAATCTACAATAAAACCCTGAATTTCACTAAATATTTATGCATAACTAATGTAAAGGATCATACCTGAGACCTGGTGAAATTACACCTGGGCACAGTGATCAGAAAGCCTTCATTAATCGCACAAAGTGGTAGCACACACTTGTAGCCCTTCAAATGGGAGCAGAGTTGAGTAGTTGCCAAATAATGTAGTTTAAAACCAAAGAGCAACGATTCTGTTAGATCTCTGATACTATTTAAAGTAAATACTCCGTTCATCTAAAGCTCTCCTTCTACCCATTCCTCACCCATAATCGGTAAAGAAACAACTATGGGGCCCAATCCCTGAGATCTGAATGTCGCGTCTAAAATCCAAAATTGAATGACCACCATTACACAACGTTATCAGCCTACAAACGCATCACGGTGCGATGACGTCATGCGTAATAGCGTATGATGTCAGAAGTAAACATTGCAGCTGAATCGTGATTTGATATATTGCGGTTCTGTATCTTTTTAGTTGGTAAAGATACTGTTGCAGCCAAAAGATCTGCTCCTAATAATAGAAAATTGTACATGCTGGACTAGGTACTGTGGTCATGCCCCAATAGTGAATAGTATGTAATTTAACGGAGAAGAGTGTAGGGCAAACAATTTTAATGAAAGAACACACAAATAGATATGTAAAGTGTGCATTGTAGAGTGAACTTGTACTGATGCTGCAAATGTATTTAATTATTCCATTTCATTATTCCAAGAAATAAATTCACATTCGTACATTTCAAAGAATATTCAAACGAACCTCGAATGCTAAAAGGCCAATAAGCCAGAAACCTGTGAATCTCTAGTATAGAGTTAATGCAGTCTGAAACTAAATAAAGTCAATTATGCAACTTCATTCTGGTCTCTCTTGGAGATTGGACAGAGCGACCTATGCTGATTAATATAATCAGTAAAGATATCATTTAATATTCTAATGCTCCTAATGAGAAATGTGATTGGTGGGTGAAATTGGCAAGCAAGTCAACATGGTATGTGGTGCCCAAGGTCAGAAATAATAAAAACCGTTACGCTCACCTGGTATCCACAGGGACGCCACCCAGCCGGGTTACTCGCTGGTATGCGTCTCAGCTTTTCCCTGATGTGGTCTGCAGGGAAGGTTCTGCCTGAAAATGTAGGAGGACTGTGTTCAAGACTGACCGATGGAATTTCCTGATTAGACGTGGTGCGTGGATATTCTCACTGGGCTCCCAGGCTCTATCTTGTGGTCCAAATCCTTTCCAATTGACGAGATAACATAGCTTGGTCCTAGAGTATTTAGAGTCCAAGATATCTTTGACTTTGAATTCTGGTTCTCCGTCAAGAAGTATGGGCTTAGGTGGTGTCCCAATCCATGTGCTGGGTTGCATTGGTTTCAGGTGGGACACATGGAATACCGGGTGGATGTGTAGATTAAGTGGTAAATCCAGTTTCACGGCTGCTGGGTTAATAATTGCCTTAATGGTATAGGGTCCTAAGAATCTGTGATGAAAGGTCCGGGTTCCCTTGATGGGTACAAATTTAGCGGCTAACCAAACTTTGTCTCCTACTTGATAATCAGAGACCTTTTTCCGGTGTTGGTCGGCGAACCTCTTTTGTTTTTCTTTGGCATGAATAAGGTGTTCCTTTGCCCTTTTGAAAGCCTGAGTAATGGGTGTGTGTAGACTCTTTACCGCTGGCATTTCATAGCTGGCTGGAAGGTCTAGTTCAGAGGTACGTGGATGCCTTCCATAAAAGGTATAGAAGGGCATTTGTCCCGTCCTTGAATGCAAAGAATTGTTATATGCATATTCGGCTATCCATAGTAGGTCTTTCCAATTCCTTTGTTCGTGGTGCAGCATGCACCGTAAATATTGCTCGAGTGTCTGATTGGTTCTCTCGGTTTGGCCGTCCGTTTGGGGATGGTGACTGGTAGATAGCCGAACGTCGATCTGCGCCATTGCACAACATTTTTTCCAGAAGTTTGAAACAAACTGGCTGCCTCGATCAGAGACCAGAACCGAAGGGAAGCCATGTAGCTTAACCACACCCTCCAGGAACACTTTTGCTAAAGTGGCTGCGTCTGGGAGGCCTTTGAGAGGAATAAAATGGGCCATCTTCGAGAATAAGTCCACAACTACAAGGATGGTGTTGAACCCTTGGCTTGGAGGTAGATCAGTGATGAAGTCCAGGGGAAGTGTGCCATGGAACTGGACGAATGTTCAGTGGTTGTAGGAGACCAGATGGTTTTTGTTTCTGTGATTTATTTTGTGCGCAGACACCGCAGGACTGCATATACTGAATGATGTCCTTACGCCAGGTAGGCCACCATAAGTTCTCTTTCACCTTAGCTAGGGTTTTGGCGATCCCAGGATGCCCTTCGATCAGTGAATCATGAAAGTTTGAAATAATATGCTGTTGTAATTCCTTCTTGGGTACATATAGGCGATCCCTAAAAAAGGGTAGATGGTCCTTGATGGTATATTGTTCTCCTTGAGTTTGCCATGCGAGGTAGGCATCAGGATTCATTGTCTGTTGGATTTCTTTTCGTAGTGCTGCTTGTGTTAAGGCTGTCGTGATACCCAAGAGTTTGTCTTCAGGTACAATGGGTACTGGGTCTGGAGTTGTATATGCTATTTCATCTATGCCCATGTGAGATAAGGCATCCACCTTTCCGTTTCTGACTCCTGGTCGAAATGTGATTACATAATCCTATTCGGCGAAGAAAAGGGCCCACTGTAATTGGCGCGAGGACTGGGCCTTGGCTGTTTTGAGATATTGCAGGTTTCGGTGGTCTGTGATGACTGTAATGGTGTGTCTGGCCCCCAGAAGGTAGTGCCTCCAGGCTTTAAAGGCGGATTTCATAGCCAGGAGTTCCTTGTCCGTAATGGCATAATTAATCTCTGGAGGTGAGAACTTTTTCGACCAGAAGGCCGCAGGAGGTAGCTGGCCGGTTTCCGGGTCTCGCTG
Organism: Ambystoma mexicanum; assembly: GCF_040938575.1. NCBI lineage: Eukaryota > Metazoa > Chordata > Amphibia > Caudata > Ambystomatidae > Ambystoma > Ambystoma mexicanum. The sequence continues at coordinate 1,161,402,474 of NC_090923.1, forward strand.
TGAAAGGACAGCCCCCATTGCGAGACTGGACGCATCAGTTTCAATGACCTAAGGGAGGTCTGGACGAGGATGTCGCAGGATTGGAGCAGAGGTAAAACTTTGTTTAAGTTCCTGAAAGGCGGCTTCTGCTTCTTCGGTCCAAGCAAACTTTTTGTTTTTTCGTAATAGTACTGTGATTGGGTGCACAACCTGAGGGAAGTCTGGGATGAACCGGTGGTAGAAGTTCGCAAAGCCCAGCATGCTTTGTACCCCTTTCAGAGAAGTTGTGAAGGCCATTTCAGAATGGCATCTACCTTGTGCACGTCCATTCTGATGCCTCCTGGAGTAAGGATAAAACAAAGAAATTCTACTTCAGTGACATGAAAAAAGCATTTTTCAAGCTTTGCAAACAAGCAATGTTGACGGAGCTTGGTGAGGACTGAACAAACGTGCCTGACATGATCTTGTTCCGAGGCTGAGTATACTAAGATGTCGTCTATGTACACTAAGGTGCACACATCAATTGACTCCCATAAGACGTCATTCATGAAATACTGGAATGCCGCAGGAGCGTTGCATAACCCGAAGGGCATGAGTTGATATTCAAACAAGCCGTACTTAGTACGGAAGGCGGTTTTCCATTCCTCTCCTTTTCTGACGCTCCTCGAAGGTCCAATTTGGTATAAATCTGGGCAGCTTTAACTTGGTCTAGCATCTCGGGGTGTCATGATCACTGCTTCCAAGGAGCCAGGACCAGCCCAACGTCCTTGGAAGCAGGCCCCTAACCCTAATCCTAGGCACCAGCCGGTCCCCACTGGGACCTTTTGGACCTTGTCCTGGCGCCGGTGGCACCAGGCTCATCAAAACCATTGGTCCCGGCACTGGAAGCGCCGGGCTCATAATAGGTGTGAGGATGCTTGGGTGGACTTACCTGCAGCAGACCATGCTGCTTACCTACCAGCCACTTAGAATCTATCTAAGAACAGGAACTGCTTTCTTACCTGGGTGGGGCAGCTCCACTCCCTGGATACAGCACTGGAACTCTTCTGGAAACTGGAACTCTTTTCTTACCTAGGCGGGGCCGTGGAAGAAGACGCCTCATCACTCCAAGGCTATTTAAACCACACCCGATAGATGAAGCGTGCTTCGCGTTATTCTGCATCTGCAGCAGAACGCTCACTGAGTCTGCTCCGGCTTTTCTTCTTCTGATCCTGGACCTGCAAGAATCCTACTTACCATTTCAGTATCCAGACATCATCAGCACCTGCAAAGAACAGAAACAACAGGTTAGCAAGGTGAACTTTACAGGCAGTACTTACTCACCTGATCCATCGGCTGCGGCCGCTTCTTCACGCCGCATCTCCACCTGCAAAGGCAAAAGCATTGCCATACTTAACGGCACGCTGTGGATTCCGGATTTCTTCGTTCTGCGTCGCCGCCTGTAAAGACAAAGTATCGTTAACAACTTACTGGCATTCCGCGGACTCCGGCGCTGCAACCCAACATCTGAAAGGCAAAAGAAAAGACATTAAGCAGGTATTTACTTACGTCCATCACGCTCGTCGCAATAAAACGCCTGCAAATACTCCGGCGTCTCTTTAACACGAACTAAGCTGCAAGGAAAGAGACAATTAGAGCGCTTGCCATACTTACGAACTTCCAGGCGCTTCACTTCATCTTCCATCTCAAGAGCCCTGCAATACATAAGGGAAAAGCATTATATAGAGTCTGCATATAAACGTGCCACGCATTTAAAGACTATAAAGACAAAAGGTGTCCAGAAACTCACCGCTCGTGCAGACAACGACGGTAACCATCCTCTGAATTCAAGAGGCCTATGTTTCACCAGTGAAGGAACTGGCAACGGCACCCTGCACCAGACGCAGATGGAGAGCCCAGCATTCACCTATATAAGGTGAGCACGTTGACCTGGGGGCTCTACGAAAAAGCAGGGAAGAGAGAGAGAGAGAGAGAGAGAGAGAGAGAGAGAGAGAGAGAGAGAGAGAGAGGGAGGGACATTCAACTACCCAGACCATTAACCCCATATTCCTTCACCTGCAGAAACCTCACTCTTTGAGTCCGACACACAGTGCGAAGAGGTTCGACCCCAGAAGCCAATCGAGTCCTGCACATCACTTTTTCGAGTCACAGACAGCTTCCTGCCAAGACCCGCGCCTCCGTGGGATTCAGGTGAGCGTTACAGAACGCGAAGCCCACCACAAAACTCCTACCCAGGCGCAATGGAAACCTCAGACACTTATCAACTAGCCCAGTTGCTCGGGGAATCAAGAGCAGAAGTACATGCAGCTCGTCAGGAAACGAACTCTCTAAGAAGAGAACTGATAATTTCCAAGGAGCGAACAGAGGACCTTGCTAGGCAGTTGTTACAAACGCAGGCAGGACAGACACCTTTGCCCGTTCCAGGAGGGAGTTATCCTTCTGCATCAGCTTCAAATCCAGTGCAAATCAATCTGCCCGGTAATGTGCCCTTGGCTCCGCCCGAACGCTTTTCTGGTGATCCAAAGAAATTTGCAGTGTTCATCAACCAGTGCCGCCTACACTTCTTATGTCGACCAGCTGCATTCCCAACAGACCAGACCAAGGTGGCTTTCGTGCTTTCTTATCTCAGTGGCAGCGCTGCAGATTGGTCGATCCCTTTAGTCACCCAGGATGATCCGGTTTTACATGATTTTCAGGCCTTCCAGTCCAGCATGGAGAAACTGTTCGCAAGACATGCACATGGGCAGGCCTTGGACAATGAACTTCTCTCATTACGACAGGGTAATCAAGACCTCTTGACTTATATAGCCTCCTTCAATAGACTCATAGTGGAAACACAATGGCCCGAGGACAAGAGAATAACGCTTTTCTACAGAGGCCTGCGTGGAGAGCTCAAGGATGTGTTAGCGCAAGTTGTGAATCCTCCACAAGAATGTTCTGACTATATTGACTTAGTTGTCCAATTGGACCATAGACTACAGAACAGGAAGGCAGATCGTTCCAGATTTGATACCCGAGTGTTTTCTAAACCACAGACCTCGAATAAGGGAGCTGACACTGTGGAACCCATGCAAATAGGGTGCATGAATTACCTTTAACCCAGAAAGAGCGGGAAAGAAGAAGGCAGCTGCAATTATGCCTCTATTGCGGAAACTCAGGACACTTTCTTCGGAACTGTCCAGTGAAACCAGCTAAGAAGACTGTAGGAGCCGCGGATACCTGTACCACAAAGTCTGAGCAGGGAAACGACCTCGCCCGACAAGAGTAGAGGTCCTCTTGCCGAGCGTTAAGATCTGTCCCGTGACCTCGCATTTCGTGATACCCATGGTCCTCATTAGTCCTGAACGTCCGGATCGTTTGCATGCAATTGAAACTTACCTTGACAGCGGAGCAATCGGTAACTATGTGGACCGTGAAATGGTATCAAGGATGAATCTACCCCTTGTCCCTAAGGCAGTAAAAGACGTCATCACTACTGTGGATGGCACGGAGATAGCCTCCGGACCAGTAACGCATGCCACCCAAGAAGTGACGCTAGTGAGTCAAGATGGACACCGGGAGAGAATCGTGTTCGATGTAATCAAGGCCCCTCAGTTCCAGATCATTCTGGGAATCCCTTGGTTAGAGAAGCACAATCCTCAGATCGATTGGCGAGCAAGGACGGTTCAGTTTCCAGAGTGTTTTACCACTTGTTATCCTCGGTCTGATGTTTCACTGGCGGCAATCTCTTCTGAGGAGGTTCCCAAATTACCTCCTGAATACCAGGAATTCCAACACTTCTTCCGGAAGGATCAAGCTAACACCCTGCCTCCTCATAGGTCTTACGACTGTCAAATAGATCTGATACCTGGAACAACTCCTCCTTGCAGCAGGATTTATGCCCTCACCGAGCCAGAGAACCTTCACCTCAGACAGTACCTGGACCAATACCTAGCTAACGGGTTTATCCGTCCTTCAAAATCTCCAGCTTCATCGGCTTTGTTCTTCGTTCCGAAAAAGGAAGGAGAAAAGGAAGGAGACCTTAGGACTTGCATAGATTACCACGCCCTGAATCAGATCACCGTTAAAAACAGATACCCGTTACCTTTGATCCCTGAACTCCTGGACCAAGTCAAAGATGCATGTATATACACAAAGCTGGATCTCAGAGGAGCCTACCACTTGGTACGGATAAAAGAGGGCGATGAATGGAAAACGGCCTTCCGCACCAAGTACGGGCTATTCGAATATCAAGTGATGCCCTTTGGACTGTGTAATGCTCCTGCTGCTTTCCAATATTTTATGAACGATGTCCTTAGAGAACTCATAGACGTGTGTGTTGTTGTCTACATTGACGACATCCTCGTCTATTCATCATCTGAAGAAGAACATCAGAGACACGTTAAAAAGGTTCTCGAGAGATTGCGTCAACATAATCTTTTTGCTAAGCTTGAGAAATGCGTTTTCAACGTAACGGAAGTCGAGTTCCTGGGATTCATATTGTCACCTAACGGAGTCCATATGGATTCAAAGAAAGTTGATGCAATTATCAAGTGGCCATCACCAACCTCTGTAAAAGGAGTTCAAAGCATGTTAGGATTCGCTAACTTTTACCGCAGATTCATTCCTGAATTTTCTCGGATAGTCCAGCCCATCACCGCTCTGTTGAAAAAGAACAAACATTTTGAGTGGTCTTCTGAAGCAGAACAAGCTTTTCAGGACTTAAAAGCTAAATTCATTTCTGCACCTGTTTTTAAAACATCCTCGCCCAGAACTTCCTTACATCGTGGAAACGGATGCTTCTAGTCTTGCTATGGGGGCAATGTTATCACAAAGAGATCCGGTCACACACCAACTACATCCTGTTGCCTTTTGGTCCCGCAAGTTTTCGCCTCCCGAGATCAACTATTCAATTACAGACAAGGAACTTTTGGCCATCAGATCGGCCTTTAAAGCCTGGCGGCATTATCTTCTAGGAGCCAGACACACAGTCACCGTAATGACTGACCACCGCAATTTACAATATCTAAAGACAGCCAAAGCTCAATCTTCCAGACAGCTTCGCTGGGCTCTGTTTCTAGCAGAATTTGACTTTATAATTACTTATCGACCAGGCAGTAAAAACGGAAAAGCAGATGCCCTCTCCCGGATGGGGGTAGATGAACATTTGACCAATCCAGAACCAATACCCATAATTCCAGAACAAAGAATTTTGGGTTTGGTCAGCGCTCAATCTTTTGAAGACATCAAGACCATGGTTAAATCACTCCTAACTCCGGGCGATTTACAAGATTGGCAATTAAAGGGGAAAGAATTTTCAGTGGATCAAGACCTACCATATTTCCGAGGACGATTGCATTTACCCTGTGAGAAAATACAAAAACAAGTAATCTCCTGTTATCACGACTCTCTAATGGAGGGTCACCCTGGCATTACCAAAACCATGGAAAAGATTAAAAGACATTTCTGGTGGCCGTCATGGAAAAAGGATATTAGAGACTATGTAATCTCCTGCGGTGTGTGTGCCCAGAATAAAAGTCAGAAGGAAAAACCAACCGGCCTACTACAGCCACTAGACATCCCTCCCTGTCCATGGCATACCCTGTCCATGGATTTTATCACGGATTTACCTCCATGCTCGGGGTATACTACCATTTTAGTAGTCGTGGATCTATTCTCCAAGATGGCTCACTTCATTCCCCTAAAGGATCTACCATCAGCCTCAGTATTGGCCCGAGAATTCTTAGAAAACATCGTTCGGCTACACGGTTTTCCCTCGGTTTTAGTCTCCGATAGGGGAAGTCAATTCATCTCTCACTTCTGGCGCAGTTGCTGTCGTCTAGCCCAAATTGATGTAAGACTTTCAACTAGTCACCGTCCTCAAACTGACGGACAAACCAAAAGGACAAATCAAACTCTAGAGCAATATCTACGTTGCATGCTCCAACAAACTGAAAACCCCTGGAAGGATATTCTTTGGATCGCTGAATACGCTTACAATAATTCGATTCATTCTGGAACAGGGAAGACTCCCTTCTTCTTACTATACGGACACCATCCTAGAACCTCTAACCTGGATCCTCCCCAAGAATTCGAAGCACCTGCTGTGGATCACTTGCACTCGGAGATCACCCGTGCTTTTAAGGAAGCCTCGGCCCATCTGCAAAGAGCTAAAGCTCAATTCAAAAGAGGAGCAGATCGACACCGTAAAGAGGCTCCTCATTACGCTGTAGGAGATCAAGTCTGGCTATCCACTAAGCACCTGCCTCTAAAGGGACCCCGCACCTTCATCCCGAGATACCTTGGACCCTATCTCATATCTGCCATAATTAATCCGGTGGCTGTCAAATTGGAGTTACCTACGCATATGAAAATACACCCAGTATTCCATGTCTCCTTATTAAAACCTGTGCAACCAGAAAACCGATTGACTGAACTCCCAGAACCGGTTTTAGTAGATGGAGAACTTGAATTCGAAGTAAAGAACATCCTAGACTCCAAAATCTCCAAATCTAAGTTATATTATCTGGTTGATTGGAAAGGTTACGGCCCCCAGGAAAGGTCTTGGGAACCTTCAGAATACGTCCACGCACCTCGTCTGGTCAAAAAATTCCATCTGAATCACCCCGACAAGCCGAAACCCCCGGAGAAGACACGCTTAGGAGGGGCCTTGAGGGGGGGGTATTGTCATGATCACTGCTTCCAAGAAGCCAGGACCAGCCCAACGTCCTTGGAAGCAGGCCCCTAACCCTAATCCTAGGCACCAGCCGGTCCCCACTGGGACCTTTTGGACCTTGTCCTGGCGCCGGTGGCACCAGGCTCATCAAAACCATTGGTCCCGGCACTGGAAGCGCCGGGCTCATAATAGGTGTGAGGATGCTTGGGTGGACTTACCTGCAGCAGACCATGCTGCTTACTTACCAGCCACTTGGAAGCTATGTAAGAACAGGAACTACTTTCTTACCTGGGTGGGGCAGCTCCACTCCCTGGATACAGCACTGGAACTCTTGTGGAAACTGGAACTCTTTTCTTACCTAGGCGGGGCCGTGGAAGAAGATGCCTCATCACTCCAAGGCTATTTAAACCACACCCGATAGATGAAGCGTGCTTCGCGTTATTCTGCATCTGCAGCAGAACGCTCACCGAGTCTGCTCCGGCTTTTCTTCTTCTGATCCTGGACCTGCAAGAATCCTACTTACCATTTCAGTATCCAGACATCATCAGCACCTGCAAAGAACAGAAACAACAGGTTAGCAAGGCGAACTTTACACGCAGTACTTACTCACCTGATCCATCGGCTGCGGCCGCTTCTTCACGCCGCATCTCCACCTGCAAAGGCAAAAGCATTGCATACTTACCGGCACGCTGTGGATTCCGGATTTCTTCGTTCTGCGTCGCCGCCTGTAAAGACAAAGTATCGTTAACAACCTACTGGCATTCCGCGGACTCCGGCGCTGCAAACCAACATCTGAAAGGCAAAAGAAAAGACATTAAGCAGGTATTTACTTACGTCCATCACGCTCGTCGCAATAAAACGCCTGCAAATACTCCGGCGTCTCTTTAACACGAACTAAGCTGCAAGGAAAGAGACAATTAGAGCGATTGCCATACTTACGAACTTCCAAGCGCTTCACTTCATCTTCCATCTCAAGAGCCCTGCAATACATAAGGGAAAAGCATTATATAGAGTCTGCATATAAACGTGCCACGCATTTAAAGACTATAAAGACAAAAGGTGTCCAGAAACTCACCGCTCGTGCAGACAACGACGGTAACCATCCTCTGAATTCAAGAGGCCTATGTTTCACCAGTGAAGGAACTGGCAACGGCACCCTGCACCAGACGCAGATGGAGAGCCCAGCATTCACCTATATAAGGGGAGCACGTTGACCTGGGGGCGCTACGAAAAAGCAGGGAAGAGAGCGAGAGAGAGAGGGACATTCAACTACCCAGACCATTAACCCCCATATTCTTTCACCTGCAGAAACCTCACTCTTCGAGTCCGACACACAGTGCGAAGAGGTTCGACCCCAGAAGCCAATCGAGTCCTGCACATCACTTTTCGAGTCAGACAGCTTCCTGCCAAGACCCGCGCCTCCGTGGGAATCAGGTGAGCGTTACACGGGGATAAGTGGCAAGGGGTAGCGGTTCTTCACGGTGATCTGGTTCAATGCGCCGTAGTCAATACAGGTTCTCAAGTCTCCTTCCTTTTTCGGTATGAGGAATAAAGGACTGGCTGCAGGGGCTTCGAAGGACGGATAAATCTGTTTGCAAGGTACTGGTCTAAATAGGATTTCAAATGAAGGTTTTCTGGTTCTGTGAGAGCGTAGATCCTGCCGCAAGGGATTTGTGCACCAGGAACAAGGTCGATCTGATAGTCATAGGGCCTGTGTGGCGGCAATGTATAGGCTTGGTCCTTTCGGAAAACATCCTGGAAATCATGGTATTCACTTGGCAAGGTATTAGTTGCTCCCAGGGGTGATACTGTTGCTCCGGGAGTCATGGGGGATACAGACGTCGGGTTTCTTGTCTTGGTAATAGCAGGCAGGGGAGCAGTCACCGTGGAAGGTTAATTTTCGTGCCCGCCAGTCTATCAAATGGTTGTGAGCAACCAACCATGGCATCCCTAGTATTAGCCTGAACTGAGGTGCCTTGATGAGATCAAATGAAATAGACTCCGGATGTCCGTCCTGGCACAGCAAGGTTACCCTGGCTGTGTACTGGGTTACTGGTCCGGAAGCGATTTCTGTCCCATCCACGGTGGTTACCTTGTCCATAGTTGGCTTAGAACACAAAGGAAGCTCCATCTCTGCTGCCAGTTCTTGATCAATATAATTTCCAACTGCTCCGCTATCGATGTATGCTTCAACGGCATGCATTCTTGACGACTGTTGGTGGTTAATTAAGATCACTGGTATTGCAAAGTGCAAGGTCAGCAACTCTTTCTTCTCACTCGACAAACTGACCTCTACGTTTGTCGAGCTTGGTAGTTTTCCGATTCCTTAGCTTCATCCTTCTCTGTGGCCCGACTGTTCTTCTTGGGGCTTTTACTGGACAGTCCTTCAGGCAAATGTCCTGGTTTCCCACAATACAAACAAAGCTGTTTTCTTCTTTTGTCCCGCTCTTGTTTTGTTAATGGAGGCCGTATGCCTCCAATCTGCATGGGTTCTACAGCATTTTCAGGTACACAGGGTTTGTTTTCCCTTGGTCGAACACACACGGTCCGAGGGTCTGTCTTAGACTGGTCTGCCTTTCGGTCCTGCAACCGGTGGTCTAGCTGCACGACCAGATTTATGAATTCTGCACAGTTTCTGGGTGGATCAACCACCTGGGCTAAGACGTGCTTTAATTCGCCTCATAAGCCTCGATGGAATAACGTGGTTCTTTTTGTTTTCTGGCCACCTAGCTTCGGCAACCAGTCTGTTGAAGGTGGCAATGCACGTTAACAAGTCCTGATTCCCCTGTCGGAGGGACAAGAGTTCATTGTCTACTGCTTGTTCCTGGGTATGGTGAGCAAAAAGTTTTTCCATTTCTCTCTGGAACCCCCCAAAGTCATGTAATCGAGGATTGTCATGGGTTACCAATAGCACCGACCAATCTGCTGCACTACCACTCGGGTATGATGAGACAAAAGCTACCTGAGCTTGGTCGTTTGGAAATGCTCCAGGCCTACAAAGAAAACGAAGGCGGCACTGATTGATGAATGCTGCATACTTCCGTGGGTCGCCTGAGAACCTTTGTGCTGGTGCCAGGGGCACCGTTCCAGGTAACGTGATCTGTACCGGAGTGAGTGGTATGGTGGGGTTTTGCATCGTTGGATTGCTTCCAGGTAGAGGTGTCTGTCCTGCCTGTGATTGCAAGTATTGCCTGCTAATCTCTTCAGTGCGTTCTTTGGTCACTATTATTTCTTTCCGGAGGGCATTAGTCTCTTGTCGGGCAGAATGAACCTCCGCACGAAGCTCTCCTAGTAATTGGGCCAATTGGTCCATTTCTGATGTCTCCATGGTGCCCAGGTGGATTTGTTGTGGTAGGCTTCGCGTTCTGTTACGCTCACCTGGTGTCCACAGGGACACCACCCAGCCGGGTTACTCGCTGGTATGCTTCTCAGCTTTGCCCTGATGTGATCTGCAGGGAAGCGTGTCGAACTGGCTTGGTTGAGCCCCACTGGTAAATGATGGGGCATTAAGAGCGCTATGATGCGGTAAGTAAGCGCTATTCGCAGCGCTGCGAAGTCTTGCCTTTGCTAACCTGTGTTTTCCTTCCTTGTGGGTCGCTGTGTTATTCAGCGCGAGTGGAATGTCTGGAGTGGTGCCAGCCGAGAGGCGAACAGCCAGGTAAGCCTTTTGAGCAGTTCGTAATTTGTAAATGTCTCTACTGCTTTCTTTAATGTTGCCTCTATCTTCCTCTTTCAGGTAGTTCTGTCCGGGAGGCATGCAGATTCGAGGAAGCTGTTCTCAGTAGCTGCGAGTGTTTAAAGATGAAGACTGCAGGTAAGATGATGCTGATGCTGCTGCTAATAATGTTCCTTTTGTCTCCTTGTAGGTTCTGCTTCCCCGATGTTCGAGGAAATAGCTGGACACGGTGAGCGTCTCGTTGCAAGCTGCAAAGTAACGCGAAGCGTGTTGTCTTGCTCGGGTGTGGTTTAAATAGCCCCAACAAAATAGTCCAGGTGAAGTAGTACCTGGGCTATAACACCCAAAACACTAGACCGCATAGCTTGGTTCTTAGGAGCAAAGCTATGTGGATGCCTCCATGTTGGCTGACAATACAATAAAGTAGTTCCCAAGCACATTGTTTTTCATGGTGTATGAGCCTGGACCCATGAAGGCTTTTGAAGAGGATGCCAGGCTCTAGAGGCCCGAGTCCTGACTCCACCTGGCCAATGGGTTTGCCAGAGGGGGTTTTGAGCGAGGGTCGTGACAAAAACACATCCATTTCATGATCAGTGTTCAAACCCCTAGTGGTGCATCTTAGAAAACAAATTAATTTTGGATTCCAACTGTCTCAATTTGAGTTGAATGTTTCCACCTCTTTTCCCCCTCTTAGCTTCCATGAGTCCAATGAATCTAAGGTCTGCTTTACTATGTAACTGATGTTCAAGCTGCCAATTTAAAACCAAAGGTGATTTTTAGGTTCAGTCCTCAGACTTGCTAGATGGTCTCTGATCCTTACTCTCAATTGTCGAGTGGTACTTCGACATACACCATACCACAGAGACATATTATGGCGTAAACAAAATTAAACATGACTTGCAGTAAATAAAATCTTTAGATCTTGATCAACGTACCAAAATTGTCAGTGAAGGATTGACAGTTGTCTTAAGCATGTTTGCATAGATTGCAATGACCACATTTGGAAAAAACCATTGGTTGTCTTATACCAATTTTTGTTCGAGCTGTCATCATTAATCTCAAGAATGGATGGACTTACTTTGCGGTTAATTGTGAGTGCTTTAGTGAAGGTTAATTTGGGTTTGTCGGACAAAAAAGGTAGATCTTTGTCCAGTCTGAGGATATGCCAGTGTTTCAGGACTTATTTGTATAAGATTGAAGAATCTTTTGAGAAACGCGTAATGATAGAAATGTACCGGGGTTGATCCCTTGACTTCCTCTTTTCCACCAAGAGATCAAATTGTTTTGTCATAGCAAATTTTGCAGACGCTTTATTGATGATATCAGGTCGATACCCAACGTTTTTTGAACAGAGGTTAAGTTTATCGCATTCCTTAACATAATCAGTAGTACAACTAAATTTCATTCTTGCCCTGTGGAATTCACCACCTGCTGTGTTACTAATAATAGCTCGTTGATGACTACTTTGGGCAGAGAGTACAGAGTTGACTTCTGTGTGTTTGCAATAAGTTCTTGTTTGTACCGTACCATCTACAATAAAGAGATATGTAAATCTAGAAAGTCAATTTCAGATGGACTCTAGTTGCCAGTGAGCTTGATGCCAAAGGTGGTATTGTTAGTATGGTCCAAAAATGTTCTGAAGGATTCTTGTGAGCCTTTCCAAATATTAGAATATCCTCTAAATCGTCACCAGGCCATTAGATTGTGGACAAATGACTCATGGTTGAGAATGTGTTTATTCATATTGTGACATAAAGGAGTTGGCTAAAGATGGTGTGACTTTTCGCACCCATAGCAACCCCTTTCAATTGTACACAATATTGGTCATTAAATAGATCTACATTGTTAAATAAAGCAAATCTCAAAAAACTTTTCAGCATATCAACATGTTTCAGGTATGAAGCACAGGAGTCACGAAAGGTGTAATCTATAGTCGTTACTGTCAAGTCATGATGAATACTGGTATACTATGATACTATGTCTATAGTGGCCAATAAGTAATCTGGTTGCCATTGTATAGTTTGTAGGAACTGAAGAACGTGAGTACTGTCTCTTCTGTAATACTTAATTTTCAAAACAAACGGTTTCAGGGCCTCATCTAGATATTTCGATAGTCCTTCCGTAGCCCAATTAATACCATTCATAATTAGTCTAACTTCAGGGAGTTGGTCATATAGCTTGTGTATTTTAGGTAAAGAATACAAGGTGGGCATGGTGGGTTCTGTTATGTTTAGAAATCCTTTCTCATCATCTGACTGACAGCCTTTAACATACCATTCATGTATTAGGTCTTGTAAGTCTGCCGCAACTAGTTTGGTTGGATTTGATTTGAGTGCAGTGTAGCAGTTTGGAGTGGCAAGATGTTTCATCCCCATTGTAATATACTCTGATGTATTGCGAATAACTGTATTTCCTCCCTTGTCTGACTCCGTGTTGGTAATACTTTTATCATTGGAAAGATCTTCCAAAGCCCTGCGTTCCTCTTTACTGAGGTTCGATCTCTTTTTTTTCTTGCTTTTGTTCAATGTATCCAGGTAAGTATAGATATCTTTGGTAATTGCTTTCTGAATTTTCAATCCCATTTTCAGCTGTAAATTGAGCAGTGAATTTTGAGATGGGTTTCAGTTCCTTAATGTCTAAATGTCTAGCCTTGTTCTCTAGGTCTTTACAAATCGTATCCAGATCAGCACTTGTCTCTTGGTTTAAAGAGATAAGGGTCTCAACATTGGTGATATCAGATATGGTGTATCTGCTAAGGGGGTCAAATGTAGGTTTGGAAACAAATGTTCTTACCTCTTGCAAAGAACTTTTTTAATTTTCTCAAGAATGTATACTAATCAATTTGAAAATGAACAAAATCAGTACCAGCACTTGGAGCAAAAGAAAGCCCTTTAACGTAAGTTAAGTACTATCACACAATAATATAATATAACAGTTGCAATATTCAGAGTTGGATACTTCATAATAGCAATAAAGGTAACAAATTACATAATCAAACCTCCTGAAACATATATGCAAATTTATGGAAACTTTGATAACTTAAGTTATCGTAGAAAGTCCAACCCCGTCTTAGGTGAGCCTCAATGTCAGAGGGGACCCTGAGGCACTGGCTCGTTGGTGCCCTTTTCAAGGTTCTGGTGAAGTACAGTTGTCATGCGTTACATTTTGCTGCAGTTCTCGCTCCTCGTCTCGACTGAGGGGACTTTCAGGAGCAGGCTCCAGTTTCTGTAGTTACAGACGGATGCCCACAAAGTTTCAGATGAAACTGTGCTTCGGAAGACGTTGCACCACAAAATGGCACAGGCCCCGGCATTGGCAAATTGTGGGCCGTGGAGCTTGCATATCTTCCAGGTAGGGTGCAAAATGCAGTTTGTATTGGGACTGGTTAGGCCCACTAGTCCAAAAGAGGAAATTGTCCTCTTTGGGGCTTCCCTGTCTCACACAAGTTGAGGATGGGACAGCAGCGATTACTCAGACTGCTCTGGCGGTTGCTGGAAGTGGCTGCGGACATGGCTGCTGGCGGCAGGGGGCAGCTGTGCAATTGAAACAGCCAGCCTCCCAGTGCAAACTGGTGTCAGGCAGGCACTCTGCAGGACAAACACGAGAAGAGTTTTGGTCACCTCTGCTGCTTCATGTCCTTTCAGGCACTCTTTGCAGGGTTTACAAGGGAAGCGCACCAAAGACAAAAGATCCATGAAGACCTCCCCCACCCAGCTAGGTAGAAGGCTCAACAAAGGACAAGTCATTGAGAACAGGGCTTAAAAATGTCCAGCCCATTTTAGGTAAATGGTGGCCCTTGTGCCCCTTACTGCATCTGCGCAGTCGGCTTGTGACACAAGCCCACAAAACGTTAGGTAAAAAGGTACACTGCTGCCAGCCTGTCAGATGATCTTGTCACAGTAACCAAAATGATACTGGAGAGGCGAGAAAAGGTAGACATAGTTTCCCCTTAGCACTCCACTTCAGGTGGGGTGTGCTGATTTCGCAAAATAAAATAAGGGTGTGACTAAAACTGTCTCCCTGACCTGGTAACATGTATCATCACAGGTAAAATAAAAGTGGAAGCTCTAGGAACTCCCAGCATCACTACACAGTGCAATGTGCTGCAATAGGAAAAGATGGATGCCAGAAAAGTTGGAAGAAAGTATAAAAAGTACCAAAAGAGAAAAGGGTTCCCGTGGCCAGAGAATAGAGTGAATGCGGAAAAAGGTTCCCACTCACTCAGAATCAGTCAAAAAAATCCAATAGTCAAGCAGAAATGCTGGGGGACGCGCAAAGTGGGGAGAATTTCACTCAAAAGCGAACATCTACCTAACTGGGAGGGGGAATGAGCTGCAGGACTACAAGATATCTTGCAGCCGATACTTACAATGCAGGGAACCGACACAAATTCAGAGATGCTTGAAAGAACCAAAGTCTATGAACTCATGGAGTTGAGGATTACTCTGGAATAGACGGTAAAAGGGAAATGGCCTTGCATGTACTGTGCTTCGGGTGTCCAAATGCACCGCCGGCTTCCATGTGGTGGGAACAAGGTGCAACACCATGCAACCTTGAGTGGGAGATAAAAATATCAGCATGGTGTCCAGCGTGTGAAAACTGAAAACACAGGAAACTCTAACCTCTGGACCAGAGTATTATTATACCAACAAGACCAGAACAGTTGTCCAGAGAAGAATGTTTACAAAAGGTATATCAAAATGTATTTTTTAATTGATACATAAATTGGAAAAAGTCTATCAATCACAAATTAATAGACACTATACAATTAAACAAACACAGCAGAGCAGCAACATTATTTTACCTAAAAAAGGCTGATAAAACTCACACACACTTTCCATTCATAGTGCGACATTGAAACAAACCTCAACAATCAGTGACATTCATACAAAATTGTTAAACAGGAACAATTGTAAACGTATGGGGAGCGCAATTCATGATTCCTCCCCAGAGAGCATTCATTATTTTGGAATTTATACAAAACACAATAGAATACAGGTGGATCACAACAAAGAAGTACACAGATAACATCCCTTAAGTGTTTTTTTTTTTTTTTTTTTTTTTTCCTCGACTGGTTTCGACGTGGAATGTTAATTTAAACAAACGTCTTCATCAGGAGGCAGGTGGACACCCAAGCACAGTACCTGCAAGGCCATTTCCCTTTTACTGTCTATTCCAGAGTAACCATACTGAAAAAACAAAAAGATGACTAAATATGACAATATAAAATTCTCATCAACAAAAGACTGACTGCATACTGAATTTAATTAAACTTAAAAATGGAAAAACATAATTGATAAAAAGATGCCTAATGTACCATGGTCTAATTAATATAATGACATCCCTAAACCCCAGAGTTGAAACGCAGAGCGCAGGGCTAGTGAGACCCAAAAAGAAGGCGCTGTGCTGAGTGCTAGTGGGGCGGCCTCACCAAGATGAGTCTCCAAGAGTGCAAGATTAGCAAAGAGAAATGAACGATTTTAAACCCATGCCAACCTGGTATGCAGGAACGGCGGGATTGGATGTCCGCCCTTTGACATTTGAACTTCTGTCCCAATTGGTTCCCAAATCTGTATGGGTCAATACGAAAGTTTAGCCAAAAAGAAACCGCAATGACCCACCATTAGATAAGGTAGAAGAAGGATAACCAGGCGCTCACCTTAAAAGGTCTCGACTTGCTAAAACTGTGTCAGAGACAGCTGCTGCTAAATGTGAGCTGGGTGGACGCAGCCTGCAGGAGTAGTTGGGTGGAAAGGCTGTAGATTAACAAAAGGCCAAGGGGCCAAATTGGCAACAAATAGGAACATTACACATGAGACTGTACTGGGTGTCATTACCATTGAAAGTATAACTTCTGCACAAAACCCCTCACCAGTTAATTGGCCAATCTGAAAACATCACTAATAATTTCTTAATCAGGCATGCTGAAAACTAGTGGGGGGAAATAGCCAATCAGAAACTCTAATTAGAATGATGCATAACCTATTGGAAGTTACACTGGAAACTACACCCTGGCCTATAGAGATAAGAGGCTGGGTAATGTCAGAGTGAGAGCTTCCTGGAGAAGGCAGATGTTCTTATTGACACTCCATGCCCAACACTGGAGGAACCTGCAAGGAAGCCACTTGAAGGAACTACTGCCTAGGAGATGGCCACCCAGCTGAATTTCTCCAACCGCACTGCATGCCTGGACACATTGGAAGGGCTACTTGGCAAGGGTCTCATTATTTATGTTTTTTTTTTTTTGTTAAGGCACTCCCGCCCCTTTTCGAGACCTGGAAGGCCCAGACCTGAAGGTCAACCACCAGCATCCCCTAGTCAGGAGGAGGACAGCCGTTGGTAGGAGGGCAAGTACAATATTGTCTGCCTGAAAAGCATCCAGAGTCGAGTGTGGAGAAATATCCGTTCAAGCAGGACGAGAATCCTGATTCCAAAGTCCAGGAAAGCACACCTGTGAATCTGGAAATCTAAGGTCCATAGAGGATCACCTGGAAATCCTGATACCCTACGTCCAGGACAGACTGTAGGAAATTCTGGGACCCAGAGAATGCTTTATAGAGAAACCATCTCCAGGATGGCGCTGACTGAGAATTCAAAATGATCCCGACCTAGTATAGGTCAGTTTTAAGCATTACACGCTCTAGGGCGAGGAACGGATTAATCCTAACAATAGGAGTTAATAACCAGAAGAAGCTACCAGGCGTTGGGGAGGAGAAGGATAGAACCAGAAACGCTCAATCACAGTAAAACCAGAGGGACCAAGAGCAGTGACCAGACTGTGTAATTGAGAGAATAGCTCACTCAAGTGAACACAATATTGATGGTTTTTGAAAAGGGCTGGGCAAAGATTAGGTTTTGAACATTCTGTTCGGCTAATCCTGGAAACATTTTGTTTATCGACTAGAGTAGCTGGAGGGCTATGTACTTGCTAAGATTGGATTTTGAACGTTTTTGAACACTTAATTGGGTGTCTGTTGGAGACATTTGTATGATAGACGGAGACTGTTTCAAGCATACGGATAACAAACACTACGGAGACTGCATTACCTACAGTGTATGACATCTAAAGAGCACCCCACCTTATGTTGTTCCGTCCTGTACACTATTTACCTTAGAGAAACCTTGATCATTTGTAGTTCATGTCCCTGGGTCTCATAGGTGTTCAACTCTTACCAGAGTGAGTGGTGGAATAAAACTGTAACGGGTTTGAAAAATGTGTCTCTTGTGTATCATTGCTTGGCCTACCACATTGTATGTGCCTCTGTACCTCTGTTGGTACACAATATTAGTATTCAAGGGATCTTCCACGTTGGTTGTATTTATGCCACATGACCGTTTTATGCTTTCTTCTGTTTCAGCTGCAGGTCTTATGCACACATTCAATGCCCATGCTGCCACAGACATCACAGGCTTTGGAATTCTGGGACATGCGCAAAACCTGGCCAAGCAACAGCACAACGATGTTTCCTTTGTCATCCACAACCTGCCCATCATTGCAAAAATGGCAGCCATCACTAAAGCATGTGGAAACAGATTCAAGCTTCTTCATGGCACCTCACCTGAAACGTCTGGTGAGTACATGACAATAGGGGTCCGCATAGAGCACAACATGATATTGAAATCGCACTCTATCTGCTTCACCATAAATGCCTACTATCCAAGTTGCTCCCAAACAATTCATATTACATTGTAGGAACTTTCATGTTCTTTACTAGCTGGAACAATCGACAGCGCTTTGCTATCCATGTGTTTTCCTCTTTCTAATGGATTCTGTAAGTGTGCAGAAGTAAGACAATGATGCAGAGTGGTGATTTATTCAAGTGCAAAAAGGAAAAGCAAACCCTATCTCGCCCTAACTCTAGGAGGGGATTTTCTGCTTCAAATGAAATAACTAGTGTCTGAATGTCCAAAGCAAATGTCCCAATCCTAATTCGGCCTCTCACATTCTTAGTTGAAACTAAAATGAAGAGGGTCTTTCTAAGTCTTTCTAGGGCAATTGGGGTGCGGCTCCCTTCCCCTGGGCAAAAGACAGTTCTGAAATCTTTAAATCCTGAAGTATTGCAGAATATCTCCCTTCGGGGAGGTCCTTTGCAAAGTTCAACCAATTGCTGGGGGAAACTGTTGTTTGTTGGGCCTTTCTCACGCTTCCTATTATGTCTCTGGGTCCCTGACCCTGGTTGGCAGACCTGGTTCCTCCCACTGGGCACTGGGACGAAGAATAGCTTGGGGTGCACTCCCCAAGCTGTGGTGGGTCCTTGACCCTGGCTGGCAGACCTGGTTCCTCCCACCAGATACTGCAACTGAGAAAGATAGTTTGGGATGCACTCCCCAAGCTGTGGCGTGTCCTACAGACTTGGTTTAACCACCTGCCAAATACTGTATTTCTTGTAAGTCTCACTCACAGGTAACTTTATATGTTTGTGGGTCCGAAACCCGCACAGTGGGTTTCCTGTGGTATCCCGTCGAACTTGGTGTACAGTTTTTCCAAGTAGTATTCTTTTTACATGGGTACAGCATCCCAGACCTATTAATGTGGCTCTTCAGGCTTCTCTGCCTGTAACCACTGTCTCTGCCACTTTACAGGGCCTGTGGCACTTCCCTGCTCATCAGCGTACCTTATTTTGTGGTCTGATGTCCAGTGCACCTGCCATCTGCAGGGGGGGCTTCCTATGCTTCCTTCGGTCGGCCAGCGACTCTGTTGTACCTACATCCTTGCTGGCCTGTGACCACTCCTCCACCATGGCTGCCAACCTTTGGGGGTCTTCCCTGTTGTTCACTGTGTGGTCCCTGCACACCGGAGCAGCTTGACAGCCGTCTCCTTTTTGCTCGGCTCCCCGGCCTGCCTCCTTTCTTCCTGAAGCAAACTGTCTTGCTGTTCCTCCACGGCGGATTGACACCTAGTGAAGTCCTTCTTTGTTTTTAACGCATCTTCTTCCAGTTGGCTGTTGCCAACCACTAGAATGGGCAACGTGGTTCTGGTAGACGTGGTACTCTGCATTGCTCTGATCCATCTCCTCGTCCCAGTAAGGATTGCGTTTGGATCTTGTAACTCACTAGATATCATCCTTGTCTCAGTACTTTCTAGCTCTGTTTCACAGAGCCAGGCATAAATTAGTTTTGCAAAATTGATTAGCTGAAATTGCTAAGTAAAAAAACAAATGATTAGCAATTTGTGATCTTTATTTTTAAAGGGATGAGCCGTTAATTGCAACATGGCAATTGCCTAAATAAGGCGCAGTTGCAGCTTACAAAATGTTTTAGAGGTTATCTCTGGGCCTTTGTAACCGTGCAGCGCAGGCAACATTCATTTATCATGTGGGTATTCGAGCAACGTTTCGAAGGCCTAATTGTTGGGGAGAATTCTCAGAAATGTGCTAATTCCCTCCACCTTAGAGACCCTCAGCAGCAACTTTTCTGGATTTTGAGGACTTGATTTTTTTTTTTTAACCTGGTGAGAGTGAGACCCTTTTTCCCACTTGTATTTTTATGTGATTCTTGGACTCTGTATTTATTTTGATTATGAAGTCTGACAAACTTCATAGGCATCATCTGTTGCCTTGTGTCACACAGCACCTTCAGTGCAGTGGCACAGGGAAGTCTTTCAAAGGTTTGAATACCTTCTCTTGGATAAACTACGGTTTCCAAGAGCAGTAAAGTGAAATTGACTTTACTTACCTTGGAACTTTCTAGACCCAGCACACACTATTTTACAATAAGGTGCTGTAGGGGTTACTTAGTATCCCCTGTGTCTAGCTTCTCATATAACATTTTTATGTTACCCTTTCCTCGATAATGACTGGTGGCAGTGGCTTACTTTAAACTACTGTGG
Organism: Ambystoma mexicanum; assembly: GCF_040938575.1. NCBI lineage: Eukaryota > Metazoa > Chordata > Amphibia > Caudata > Ambystomatidae > Ambystoma > Ambystoma mexicanum. The sequence continues at coordinate 1,161,422,613 of NC_090923.1, forward strand.
TGTGCATTTACTGCGGCTGCGTTCGCAGCTGCAGTAAAGCACCCTAGGGTGCAATTTTTGTCAAAATGGCCCAGTGTCATCTTTGTTTGCCATTTCTTCTTGGAAAGGTCCATTTTGGTCCCTTTGTTCACTTTGCCTTGGGCGGGATTCACGAGTGAAGCCCGCCTCTGGCTCCAGGGTGTCTGGTGGGGGCAGGGAGTGAGGGAGGTGCCCGAAACTCCCTGTGCTTAGGCTCCTAGGAGACCCAAATGCACTCTGTGGTGATTGGCTGGCTGACTGTCCGGCAAGGGGGCAGCCACCCTGCGGGATGAGTGGCAGCTAGGCTGGAGTGGATGGGAGAAATCTGCATAAAAGGTGAGGGTTTTTGGTCGACGCTGCCTTCTAAGCCAATCGATTAGGGAACAGAAGAAGAACTTTAAGAGGATGCCTGCTGCAACTCCTGGACCGTTGGTTTGCCCGGTGAAGCCCTGTTGCTGTGCTGAAACTCCAAATTCGTATCGACGGAGAAGCACCTGCAAACTTCAGATTGAAATGGGCCTGCACATGGCAAATCTTCAGCTGGCCCTGCTGCAGTCTGGCTCTACAGACATTTAGAAGGCCTCATGACTGTAGGTTGTGTTTTCAGTGCTGGGATGCCATTAGCAAATGTTTAGGAAGAATGTATCTTCTACCAATCATTGGGCAGGAGCAATATTTCCAGACACACAACCTCTTGATAATACAACCTGCAGTCAGACCTGCCTAATCTTGCCCGATTCTGTGTCTTATTTAGTTGTCCCCTTTTTCAATATAGGGAAAGACGAGGACAGAGTTTATAGTAATTATCTAAGCCATGCTGCAGAAATCACAGGGTTTTTGATTTTCAAATGTAGGCAGGTCTGCCTGCAGGCATATGACCTTGTAAATGTTGTTTGAAGCACAGTGTGCAAATGGATCACAGTAGTCCCACGTTTCAAAGAACATTAAGAAGGCAATGCCTTCAGGCAGAGGGGCTCTTGTGCCCCCCCCTTCCGTTCTCTTTGAACAATGGGGGCAGGCGTGGCATTTTGCAACCATAAAGAATCCGGATTGATTGACTGCTATTCTAAATCCCTCCGGCTGGCCTCCTCTCCTGTTGGCTGTGGCTTAGTGAAGTGTTCGTGCATCTTGCAAAATTAGCAAGTGCAGCTCACTTTCACTTCAAAGAGGTGACTGCCTTATTGTGGTCAGCCTTGATTAGCGGTAGGTGGTGGAGGGACCAAACTGTTTGTGACCAAGCTGTCGGGGAAGTAGGATTTACAAAAGCAGAATACTGCAAAGACAGCCCAGCAGTTTAGGCGAGTGCTGCAGAGTTGTTATAGGTTTAGACCTGCCCCCGCCCCAATTCTTGCTGTTAAATGGGTTTTAAAAAGGTGGATGTATCCGGCCTCCTCGCTTCGCAGTATGGGAATTTCTGCTCCTCATCGTGAAATTTGTTTCTGCCCCTGTAATGAAAATCAAAACTTGGCACCCATGCATACTGGCAGTGTTATCAGTGCTGTGGGATCCCAAGGCTTTCTAAATGTTTTTGAAACGCGGGACAGCAGCAAATGACTGTGCTTCAAAGAACATTAAGAAGGCAATATGCCTGCAGGAAGTTGTATCAGTGCAGCCCCCTGCACTGATCACACAGCCTGCAGGCATATGCCCTGGGATCTTAATTAACAAGTACTTACCCACGGCATCCACAATGGCTGGGCAATGAAGCTGTCCCTTCTGTGCATTGGCCTCTGCACATGGGCTCGTTCCTCTGCGCATGTCTTTCTGAGACCGTGCTGGGCTGGGCACATGAAAAATTGATATGTGTCAGTCCAGCCAGGGAGCCTCTGCCTCGCCTGTGTGCTCTGCACCACAAGTACAGGCCAGGCTAACTAAACATGTAACCCTCATTCTAGAAATCGTGTTGCTGTGTGCACGACATGATTATTGAAATAAAAAGCAAATCGGGAGTATTGTATCGCAAACCGGGATGAGATACTGCTTATTTTATGCCTTGCAGAGATGCATGGCATAGGTAGGGGTTGAGAGGGAGGAGGTGAAGATGTGGGGGAGTTATGGGATATCGCGTTTTACTGATGTGGTCTTCACTGGTCCTAAAGGGGGTTTCCCATCCCATGAGATCCACCTGCTGAGTATCGCCCACAGTGGTGAAAGGGGCCTCTAGGGGTCCCTCGCGATATGGAAACAAGGCAATAACCATACACGAAAGGATGCGCCAGACACGAGGTTCAAATTCCCAATGCTAGGGTTTATTGCAAGCAAAAATAGTCCCAATTTGCCAACTGTGGTCTCACGCCCCGCGACGTGAGTTTTCTAGACCTCAAGGGACGCAAGAGAGCGAATTACGTACATCAGTTACATATATACAAAATGCATATTATACAATCTGCTATGTCATGTTTAACACCCCCCTTTATTAAGTTTCTTTGAACTCGGGATGACGATGGACATTTCCAACGGGTATGACAATTATGACACTTTCGATGTCTATTCTAGTAACAATGTGCAATTAGAAAGTGCGGAGGCATCTTCCAGTTGTTGAACAGAACACGATGGTTATGTTATTGGAAGCAAGCTGCACACGTGGTGCAGGGGGGGGGGGGGGAGTGTCACATTCCAAGCTTTGCTATCTATGAGGTACTATTCGTGTCCTGGGAGCCGACACGCTCTAAAGGGTTTTGCGAAGGGGGACCGTAAGAAGAGCATAATTCAAGCCTTTAGCTGCTTTATTCTCACATATTCTACCACAGTACGAGACTGGCTGGCAGCTGTGAAATGATTAAATGCCCTGCAGCTCTCCCTCAAGGCTACAGAGAGGGAGCGTGGGCATTCTTTACTGGGCTACTCATGAGGAGTTTCAACGAACTCCTCAGTCCCGCAACCTTTCCCTTTCATATTCAGACAACAATGTTAACAGTTGAGCAGAGTAAGCAGAATTCGCGAGAATTGCAAGCTGCAAAGCAGTTTTAGACCGAAAGCAATCAGCAATGGTTAACAAGCAAAATGGAGATTCTTGCTACGTTTAAAATGGCCGCTTGTTGGTCAAGCATAGCAGTCTGTATTTCTATAATTTGGTGCATAAGACTGTTGGCCTTCGGCCATCAAGTTACCTCTGTCATTCAAATGAAAGGGTATTCACTTTTCCAGATTGACAGTGGGACTATCTGGTAGCGGCCTCACCTCCCTGGCCTCATGGGAAGAGGCGCACCCTTAGGAAGCAGTGATAACATCTCGGGATTCGTCACAATTTCTTCCTCGCACAGATTCCTCTTCTTAGACTATCCCTCTCCCTCTCTCCAGCTGACTTGGAAGCATTTTCAGGCAGGTGCAGGGCAACCCAGTATCTGCTCTGGACATGACCGCAGGCCAGTATGTATGGAGTTGCCATCCCCCATGATATGGGTCCACCCTCCAATGTCATTTAGATTGTTGTTCATGCATCATGTCTAACCTTTCTAAGGCCACTGACTCCAAGCCCTGCTCCAACTGCAAGAGGAACATGTCTGTCAGAACCCCACAGGGTGTGCTTTGTCCTTTGGGAGGACCAAAACACAGGATTGCGGATCCTGCCAGTACATGCACTCAGTACCTTGGTGAGCGTCCTGCAAGACACTTTGCTTTCACAACCATGAAAAGGTCCCTAGGTTCGGAGCCGAAGACTGGTGTGGTTAGATTAACAGAACATTCTCCGGTCAGGAAGAACAAGCAGCAGCATAGGAAGAAGTCCTGCTTTTCTGGTGATACATGATTTCACTCTTAGTCCTCCAGCGAGGTCACGCTCCAGGGATAAGTCTTGAGGAATCGCAACCTACGCCTAAGCTGCCTTTCATCACTAAATCATAAACAGCGGAAACTTCTGGTAACGGATGCTTGACTTAGTTGTCAAGGCCCCTGGCGTCTGTGGCTTTGGCCCTTCTCTGTTCAGCCCTGCTTTGAGTGCCAAAACTTTGGCTCAGACTCATTTCTTCTCTGTTATGCCAGTGCTGGGAATATGCGCCTCTTTCAGGGTTTGGAGGGGAGAATTCCTTTCAAATATGAGATCTTTAAGGAGGGAGAAGCTGTATCGCATGTAGTCAGGAACCACTTTACTCAGTGTGGCTAAAGATTCCCAGAGGGAGTTCTATGCTGTGGCATATGAACTACTGGACCTGGCTACACTCGTACATGAGGCCAGTGGTTTGGACAGATCTCCAGAGCACGTGCCTCAGTGCTGGATATCCTTCCAGCGCCTATCCCTGGCAAACCCCACTGCTCATTTCAGAGGGCAATTGCTAAGATTGTGGAGACCTCTGGTGTATCTCTTCCTACAAAGCCAAGGATCCAGTATGACCTGACAGACTGGATCTCCTCACACACCTCACCAAAGAACTTGGTGGTGCTGACCGTAAAGGCAGAGCTGAAAAAAAGTCTCAAGTTCCTGACAGTATTAAACTTTGGATTTGTATAGACGAAGGGTTAGCCCCTTAATCCCTAGCCACCATCTGGTTTGGTATTTCTTCCTTTTTCACTCTTGTCACTGACTTTTTGTCAACTTGTTGTATCTCTTTGTAGTCTTCAAGTTCAACTGATTCCCACCCACCCCCTTCCATCTCACACTCTTATTGATCTCCTGGGGTTGATAACCCCCTTTTTTTTAGATGCACTTCTTACGGTTTGGTGCAATGTCTGTAGTCCATTTGATTCGTTATTCTTGCCCTCCTGCCCTTTCACAATTGTTCTCTTCAAGAAAATGTTCTTTTCGTTGGGGCCTGTACGCCGGTGACCTGTGATTGGGTCAATCCTTTCCACTTCCTTTGTTCCTCTCTGGTCTGTCACCCCTTCCACCATGAGCACCTAGTGTACCTTCTCTGACCAGGGTTCGCTCCAGTGAGGTGGTTTTCACTCGCTTCACTTCTTGCCGTCTTCCGCTCTACAGCGCCCTTCCAAGGTTTGCTCAGCGTTTCCTTCCTCACCGGCTCCTTCACGGCTTCAAGGGAGGAGTCTTACCTCAGTTGCAGGCTAGTATCGGTGTCATTGCCTGTGCTCCTTGACCACCACGTCATCTTTGTGGTTGTGCCTCCAGCCGGGACTGGGCTTTCACAGTCCTGGGTTCACCACAGCGTTGCGGTTCATCTGCTCCTGCTCGGCGGCAGCATTTGCCTTCACCAACATTGCTCTACGTAACGGCTTCTTCCGCTGAGAAGCATAGCCACACCTCCACCTGATGTGCGTACATCAGAGGCTCACCCCCATGGATCGCTTCATCCATTCAAGGCAGACTGCCTTCTTATCTGTATCCCGTGACCAAGAGGGGTGTGTTCGACAGGATCAGCTGTCGCGTTCTCCTGGTAACCATCATTGCCTTAAGGCAAACGTCTGTACCCATCATTAAGAATATTTTGAGTCCCATGATTAGAGGAAATGTCTTCTTGAATTCCCATGTATTCAGACATTATTTCCTTTTTATAGCAAGTTCCACACGGGAATTTACTTGTTACCCAGGGAAAAGAGTGTTGGGAGTCGCTCCCACTGAGCTCACGCTTTCCTAAACCCCTTGGAGGGTTTTGCTTGGTGGGCTCACCACCCTAGCTTCAAAAGGGGGTGGCTTCCCCCTGGGACGAAGGGACGAATTGGCTACATTAGTCACGACATTCTAAAGCCTTTTTGTCATGGGAGGATAGGTCAGGGGCAACACGCTCTCCTGGAAAGCAAGACAGAGCAACACAGGTTCGATTTCCCCCTGTCCGCGCTTAGAAACCTGCTGGGTATTAAGCGCATTATATGTAACCTATCACATATTCATTTTGACCCTCTTTCACCCACAGTTGCAGGGGTCAGATACCCTCCAAGCAGCTGCAACGTCGCCTTCTACACCAATGAAGCAGCAGAGACTCCCATAGAGATGGTTTCACTGCCTACGCTGTCGTCATGTAAACACCCACTGCGAAATTGACTTTGTCCATGTGACTCCTGTGTGAGAACAGTTGTCCCTGTGGTATTGCACCACTTCTGATGCTTGCCCCTTTTCTTCGGTGTTATATCAACCACCTTCTTTCGTGTCCTTTGTTCCCTCTGAACCTTTCCTGTTCGAGGTTGCTTGTCATGTTCTTAAGAATTGCAACATAGAGCTGGTGCCAGATTCAAAGCGAAGGAAGGGCTGGTACTCCATTTAATTTCTGGTTTTGTAGAAAAATGGGCCCTGCATCCCATCATGGATCTGATACACTTGAACCTGTACCTTTTGCAAGGACAAGTTAAAGATGGTCACCATGGCCCAGATCCTCTAGGCTTTTGAGCTGCATGACTGGTATCTCTGGACCTCCAGGTTTCCTGATTCCTTGTGTTCATCTCCAGCACAGGAAGAACCCGAGGTTTGTGTTTGGAAACACCCATTACCAATTTAGAGTTCTGCAGTCCAGTCTTTGCTCTGCACCCAGGGTCTTCACCAAACTACTACTACTACTACTACTACTACTGGTGGCAGCTTCTCCCAGGAACGAGAAGATTCGCGCATTACCCTACCTGGCGACTGGCTCATTTGAGCCCGGGCCTCATGTTAGCAGTTGTACTGCACATGCAACCTATTGCAATTTGGGCTTGTCCTTGAACTGAAGTCGATTGTTTCGCTGTCCCAGTCCCTCTGGTTTATCTGGGCTGTCGCCTGGGCAGGGTTTTCCCCACCTGAGAATCTGGTGGCGAGCGTCTGTTCAATCGTGCAAATCTTTTAGTCTCAGATATTTTTCTGTTCTCTGACTTTCTGGGCCTCATTGCCGCCTGTATTCTGGTGGTGGCGGAAGCCCAGGTTAAGCATGTGGTCGCTCCTGTGGCTAATTGGGAGTTGTGAGGTTCAGTTCCAGGGCAACATGTTGGACGTCTTGTAGGTCTTGGTTCTCCTGTGATGGCCCGGAGGTACAACATCCTGAGAGGGATATTGCTTCATCAACATTGGCCCCAAATGGCAGTGTTCAGATGCCTCTTTGAAAAGGCTGGGGTGTGCACCTGTATGATCTTTTGGTGAGAGGACTCGGTTTCCCAATGAAAACTCAGGAACACACAAAGTTGGTGATGCAGTGGGCTATCGGGCAGGCCCTGATTGCCTTCCTCCCCTCCTTGTAAGGCAAGTAAATGTTGATCTTGCAGACCACATGGTTGCTGTCTTCTACATCAATTAGGGCCTGGGGAGGGTGAGACTATGCAGGAAGGCATTGAGAGTGGTTCCAGGCTCTGGAGAATGGCTGGGCACTGACAGCAGCCCACCTTGCCAGAACAGAGGATGTCCTTACAGATGCTTTGAGCAGGCAGACTTTAGTCTCCCACGAGTGGGAGTTCTGCCAATACGTTATACTTGAGATTGTCACCTTCTGAGGGACACCTCGAGTGGACCTCTTTGTTTCCAGTATGAACCAGAGCTGCAAGGGTTTTTGCTTCAGAGAATTTCCATCGCAGGCAGCTCTGGGGAGGTGGGGGGAGACTCCTTGGATGTGAAATGGAACTTTTAATTCTTGTCATTTCACTAATTCTTAGGAGACGGGTGAAGGTTTGAGATCCATGTTTATTCTGATCGGTCGGGACTGGGCCAGATGATGATGATGATGTACCCAGATTTCTGGTCGTGTCCATTTGCCCTTCCTTTTGCTTCTTGATGAGGGTGGACCTTCTCTCTCTCACGAGGGGGAGGGCGGGCCCTCCATCTTGAACCTTCATGCCTGGCTGCTGAGAGGCTAAGGTATAAGTAGTGGGACTTCTTGGATGACCTGCAACTCGGTCCATCTCTGCCTGCAGATAGTCAAAGTTCTTGACTTTGTGCTGGGAGAAAGGTCTAGGCTCTTTCATCTGTCCAACTTGCTATTTACTGAATTTTATGATGGTTGGCCTGCAGGGTGGCACTGTGAAAGGATATCTGGACACTTTCATAGCCGTCCCTAATGTTATGCAGGGTTTGTGTAGCCAGTTTCTCCCCTGCACCAGTTTGTTTTTCTCTCTGGTATTCGACTTTAGGTTTGGCTTGTCTGATGTTGACCACTGCTTGAGCCCCTGCATTTCATGTTCCACAAGACTGCCTACCTTTTAAGGTGATAGTACTGTTGGCCATCACTTTGCAAGACTGGTGAATATACTCCAGGCTCTGTCTGTTAAATGTGTGTTCTCCAGGGAATAGGTGACTTTGAGAGTGACTGCCCATGGATGTGTCAGTTTCATCTCTTTCAGAAGATCTAATCAACTGATGTCATGGGTGACTCCTTATAAACTAGCACCACCATCACATAATCAGTCATGCAACTGAGCCGTTCTGTGCCCTCTGCTGCTGAAAGTGTTTCTGAAGTCAGATCATGCTCAGGAGAGTACCTAAAATGAGGAAGGACTAATCCCAAAGAAAGAACATTATCGTTGGGGCAGAATTCCATTTTGGGGGTTTCTGCAGTCTAATGTTATGGGACCATTACTCTTTGCTTTTTCCTCTTCATTTTTTGTTTCTAATTTATTTTGGTGGTCAGATGAACCTCTGCTGACGCCCCCTGCCACTAGACCCAAGCTATACGGTATGGGGTTGCCCAGAAGGCATCCAGTCCCACGCACCCCATTTTTGCTTCACTCTATACTGATTTTAGGGGTAGGCTGGTGGCAGCTAATATTTAAGGCAGACCACCATACTACGAGCTGTGCTCGTGGGTGCCTCTCAGCCTGGCGGGTAGAGCGGCACCTGCGAGCACAGCATCTTGGATGCACCGGCATCATTATGTATGGTGCCGGTGCATCCAACGTCTCATTCAGCCCTTTGGGGCCGAATGGGGATAGGGAGTCCCTTCTTGTCGGCACCCGCAAATGGGCAATTGCTGGGTCCGCCGAACTCTGCATGACCCGGTTCTTGCCCATTTCTTGGGTGCCAGTAAAAATGCAACTCTGGCGGAGTTGTAATGGGGCCCTATGTATTGTAAAAAATAAAGTTGTATTTAAATACAAGTAGACGAAGGTAAATATTGGGTAAATAAGTACCATCACCTTATATATAAACAGAATTATAAAAACCAACTCAATACTAATGGGATACAACCCAAAGTGTTCAGGGATTTCTGAGAAGGCTCCCTATGTGTGTGTTCCAGGAGTAGTCCTGAGCAAGTGGCATGGGCAAACTCCCAAGCACCCACTCGGCCTCACAGGATGCACACCAGACTTAAGGTAAGTAATACCTAAGTGCACACAGTACCTTAGATGTTATTTTGCATTTGTATAGCGCCTTATGTATCATTGGTATGATCTCAAAGCGCTGGTAGGTTGAACGCCCTCAGGGAACTGCAGTTCAAGTAAAGAGAGAAAATATATATATATATATATATATATATATGATGTTTGTTAATCTGCTTAGAATCACATGCTGTGCATAGGTCCGACATCCAGTGGTCACTGCGGAGTATTGCATTTTGTTTTTCGTAGTCGAAAAGGGACGTCGACAAGGCGTGTCTGAAATACTATCCCTATAGTGACGTTCGTTGTACCCACAATCCCTCACGCGTCGAGGTCCCTCAGATTGTTTTTTTCCGCCCAGCTACTGGTCGCCTTTACGCGGAGCTCCTCGAGAGACATTGCAGATTTCATCTTCTCGACCGTTGGTCGTTTTACTAGTTAAAATATAACATATCGATCCCTCCCTCGACGCAGTGTGAAGCTGTCTCCGCCGAGCAAAATCTTCGACGGAGGACGCAGGCCAAATACAGTAAGGAGAGTGGGGTCGGGGGACATCTCTGGTTCTTTTCTGAGAATGCCTTTCCTTTTCCCCTTCCTTTCCCTTGGGGTCGTTATTATGGAGAGGACACCCTTTAGGTTTTGCCCGCGTTGCAAGGGCAAGTTTACTTGGAAGGACAAGCATTCACGGTGTAACCGGTGCTTGCCCCTCGATCACAAAGAGGAGGGTTGCACGGCTTGTCGGCTTCTTAAGCCAAAGACTCTAAAAGACCGTAGGGTCAAGAGGTGGGCGGCCTACGCGATGTCGAAGGCCGATTCTTCACCCGCCGCTGCTGCTACCACCGACAGTGACGAGGAACGTGATAACACGACCTCCGCTACGGAAGTCGTAAACCCCTCCAAGGAGCGCTCCCGCTCTTCGTCGTCTGTCCCCGGCCCCGACGGGCTCGGCTCACGCCCTGCTTATGGGGATGGACACCCCGGCGACACTGACACTCACGATACCACACGTAAGCACACAACCCATGGCTCTTCTTCGTCTAAAACGAAGAGAGCATCAGCGCCCAAGGAGACGCAGGTTCCACCGGCGGCCTCCTCGGACCGTTCGGGTTCGGAGCCCCTCTCGCAACCGCAGCCGCGACCAGCGACTGGGCTTTCGGCAAATAAGTGCGCCGCCCCCAAACCATCAGCCAGCACGCACCAGCAGAGAGCGCACGCCGCCGTAGAACGATGGACACCCGTAACGTCGAAACCACAGCCCTCCGCTGACAAACAAGTCACAGAGAGCTTGGCGAGGATCGTTGTAGCCGACGCCCAGAAGCGTACGCCGAAGGACTCGTCGAGCGTTACGCAAAGGTCGAAAGACACGCCGAAGAAAGACAGGGACTACCCCCTTCAGTCGGGGGGACCTCAGCACACCGGAAGGCTTTTCGGAAGGCGACGGGACACTTTCCTCGACGTTATGGGAGAGGTCGAGCCGTTTTCAGCTAGACGACATTAATTTTCCCCCGCTAGACCGCTCAGGGGTACCCCATGAAACCATGGAAAGGCTCCATCTCTGCATGGAGAGAATGGAGAGGTTTATGAAGACCCAGAACCCTCCAACTCCAAGAGAACAAGAGGAGGGCCTCAGGAGGACCCCAGGGCCAAATATCCGAGACTTTTCAATCCCAAAGACACAGCCTCAGATTTCCAGAATGTGTATGACCTCACTGGTGAGGAACAATACTTGGAGGAGGAAGATGAATTTGTGGACGATGAAGAGGGACAGAACCAGGAGGAAGGTCTGGAAGACAGCCCAGACATGGTAGAAGAAGGCTTCGGAGAAAATCCAGAAGAAGGACCTTCTCCTCCCTGGCAATCCCCATCAGTATATTCGGACACTGATGTCTTAAACCTAAATCCTCCTGACAATTCACCTGTGAGAAACACGTCTCCCATTGACGATCAGCCCACATTTAATGCCCTGTTGCGCAGAGCAGCAGCACATTTCGAACTGGACACTGGGGAGGTCTCTCCTGAAATAGACTTTGTGGAAAGAGTAATTAAGGAGAAACCCCCGGTCAGCCAGACCATTCCCCTCCTCGCTTCAGTGAAGAGAAGAATCATCCCTTCGCTTTCCACACCCGCACTAATCAGAGGAGTTAATCCAAGAATTGAAAAACTCTTCACTCCTTCACCCTCAGACCCGCTGTACATCAGGGGACATTCCATTCCGGATTCCCTTGTGGTATCTAACGCAAGGAAGAGGGCAGGGGTTCCGCTGTCCACCAGCGAGGCACCACCTGACAAGGAGGGCAAGAGGTTATATGCCCTTGCTAAGAGAGTCACATCCTCGGCTGCCTTTTCGGCAAGAATTGCGAACAACAATTCTTTGCTAGCTAGCTACGCGGACGCGCAGTGGGCCAAACTCGAAAAGACGCCGAAGAGGCGCCGGAACCACTACGTACACGCCTGCTATCAACTATTGGCGAAGGAACCCAGGTCAACCAGAGTATTGTAAAGAACTCTCTGGATGCTGCAGAGACAGCGGGACGTTCCCTGGTTCAGGGAATACTCCTAAAACGCCATGTATGGCTGCGCAACTCGGGGTTCAAACCGGAGACTCAGGCGTCTTTAATAAATAAACCTGTTGAAGACTCTAACCTCTTCGGGAAAGCGGTGGATGAGACTCTGGAGATGGCTAAAAAAGAGTTCGATACTATCAAAACTCTTGACCAAATCTCTAAGCCCACTACCAGATGCGGCTATGGCAACAAACGCTTTTTTCGTGGCCAACGCCAACAGCAGAATCAGCAGCAACAGTACCCTGCCTCCAATTTCCAGACCAATAGTGGGCAGTACAGCCAAAGAGGCCAGCGCCGGGGCAAAGGGAGAGGTCGGGGGTCCACCCCCATAGGCTCCCAAGCCCCCAACAACACCAAGTGACGCGAAGATTCGCGTCCCCTCCCATGCAACACCGGTCGGGGGCCGGATAACATCCTTTCTTCCAGCATGGGAGGGCATAACGTCAGACCGCTGGGTACTTTCCACCGTAACCCACGGATACTGCATCGAATTTAACAGTTCCCCAACATACAGACCCCCGAGGGGACGACGCATGACACCGGAACACCTTGCCATCCTTCTCCAAGAAGTACAACAACTGCTGGAAAAAGGAGCCATAGAGGTCGTGCCTCTATCTCAGGTAACGGAAGGTATTTATTCAGTGTACTTCCTTGTACCCAAAAAGGATCTAACCATGCGCCCTGTATTAGATCTGCGCCCAGCGAACAAGTTTATCAAACCACAAGTTTCGTATGGTGACCTTACAGGAAGTGATCCCACTGCTATCACAAGGAGATTACATGACAACATTGGACATGAAAGATGCATACTTTCATATTTTAATGTTGCCAGCGCACAGAAGATACCTCAGGTTCATGATAGAGGGCAAACACTACCAGTTAAGAGTCCTACCCTTCGGCATAGCATCGGCACCAAGGGTATTCACAAAGGTACTGGCAGTGGCAGCGGCCCACCTGCGCAGGTTGTCCATCCCAGTTTACCCTTACCTCGACGACTGGCTCATAACTGGATTCTTACGAAACATGCTTCTCCAATACCCAAAAGACTGTTGGGCTTCTCCATCAACGAAAAGAAGTCCAGCCTAGACCCCAGCCAAATCAAACAATTCCTAGGGGCTCTAATTCAAACAAGGGACGGCCTCGTCTTCCCCTCCAACGAGAGGGTCCAAAACATGCTGTTTCAGATCCCTCAATATGTGACCGGGCGAGGTGACGGTACGCAAAGCAATGCGCTTGCTAGGCATGATTGCGTCGTGTATTTATTTGGTACCTCACGCGCGCCTGCGCATGCGCCCTATGCAAGAGTGGCTCAACAGCCAGTGGTGTCAGGCCAGCGGACTATGGGACGATCTAGTGGTGGTCTTGCAGGCCTTGGTTCTCTCGCTACGGTGGTGGACAAAGGAAAACCTGGGAAGAGGGGAAACCCTTTGCCACACCCGCGGCGGAAGCCACTCTAACCACAGACGCATCCCTCACAGGATGGGGGGCTCACCTATCCCATCAGACTGCTCACGGAGTGTGGACTCCGAACGTAGCATCCAAACACATAAATCTACTGGAGCTACTAGCTGTGTTCAAGGCGCTAAAAGCCTTCCAGAAACACCTACAAGGCAAGACTGTGATGGTCCTTACAGACAGCACCACAGCCATGTACTACATCAACAAGCAGGGGGGCACCCACTCTCCAGGACTGTCCAAACTGGCCCAAAATATATGGAAGTGGGCTCTCAAACAAAACATGTTCCTACTGTCACAACATGTACCAGGGGAACTCAATCTGCTGGCAGACAAACTCAGCAGAGATTTCCCCCTGCCCGAAGAGTACGAATGGCGACTACACGAAGACATCGTCTTCACACAATGGGGATTCCCAGAAATAGACCTGTTCGCAACCCTGGAGAACTCACAATGCCAAAGTTACGCCTCCAGGTACCCCCAGAACCAATCCAAGGGGAACGGTCTGTCGAAACAATGGTCAGGGAAATTTGTTTACGCTTTTCCCCCGACTCCCCTTCTCAACAAGGTGGTGCACAAGATACACCAGGAACAAGTGACCATGATACTGGTGGCCCCAATGTGGGCCCGACAGCCATGGTTCGCTCACTTGATGGAGATGTCTCTATCTCCCCCAGTGAACTCCCCTGCCCGTACAACATGCTGTCACAAGACAAGGGCAGGACTCTGCATCCATGCCCCCAGAACATGAACTTAGCAGCTTGGCTCCTGAGATCATAGAATTCGGACATCTACAGCTCCCGCAGAGATGCATGGACATCCTCAGGGAAGCCAGAAAACCTAACACTCGCCACTGCTATTCTAGCAAGTGGAAGAGATTTGTCATCTGGTGCAGGGGAAGAAGCATTAACCCGATTGACTGCTCTCCCACACATATTGTTCTATACCTGACCCACTTATTGGATTCAGGTCTAGTGTTCAATTCCATTTAAGTCCACCTAGCGGCACTTTCTGCATACACTTCTGCCCAACTCAAAGTGTCATGGTGGAAGATCCCTGTTATAAAGGCCTTCATGGAGGGAGTAAAAAATACACCCCCCGATAGCTGACCCAGCTCCCGGATGGGACCTTAACGTGGTACTTACCAGACTCATGGGCTCACCATTCGAGCCCATGCACAAAGCATCTCTTAAACACCTCACTCTTAAGACTGCTTTTCTTATAGCTATCACCTCCATCAGGAGAGTAAGTGAACTACAGGCTCTTTCTGTTCTAGACCCCTTCGTTACAGTTCAGAGATAAAGTGGTTCTACGCACGCACCCAAGGTTTGCTCCGAAATTCATATCGAAATTCCACGTAAACCAGTCTATAGAACTGCCAACGTTCTTTCAAAATCCTTCCAACTTGGGAGAAAAAAACTCTGCACACACTAGATGTGCGCAGAGCGGTCATGTTCTACATGGAAAGAACCAGACCACTGAGGAAGACTAATCAGTTCTTCGTCTCGGTGGCAGCAGGAAGAGAAGGGGATGCAGTTTCAAAGTCCACTATTTCTAGATGGATTGTTCAATGCATCACTCTCTGCTATACTCTTGCTAAGAGAGAACTGCCCTTTAAGCCTAGAGCACACTCTACTCGAGGCACGGGGGCGTCCATAGCATTCATTGCAAATGTTCCCCTTGAGTCCATCTGCAAAGCGGCTACCTGGAGTTCTGTGCACACCTTTACAAAACACTACTGTCTAGATGCACACTCGAGATCTGACTCCCAGGTGGGACAGGCAGTATTAAGACATCTTTTCTCTACTGTTCCTTCTCATAACCCACCGCCAACTCCGGGTACTGCTCGCTAGTCTATGCACAGCATGTGATTCTAAGCAGATTAACAAACATCAGAAGACAATGCATTACTTACCGTAAAAGCATTTCTGATGGTTGTATCTGCTTAGATTCACATGCGCCCACCCTTCCTCCCCGCTCGGATGGAAGGAACATAGACTTCCTTTTTATATCTCTCTTTTCTGTACTCCCTCATGTCCAGAAGGCTCCCTCAGGGCAGAAAAATACAAACAGAGGGACCTCGACGCGTGAGGGATTGTGGGTACAACGCACGTCACTATAGGGATAGTATTTCAGACACGCCTTGTCGATGTCCCTTTTCGACTACGAAAAACAAAATGCAATACTCCGCAGTGACCACTGGATGTCGGACCTATGCACAGCATGTGAATCTAAGCAGATACAACCATCAGAAATGCTTTTACAGTAAGTAATGCATTGTCATATATATATGCAGCTGGTGTGGTTGTTGCATGATAGCTGCTTCTTAGCGGTAGGTGTGGTGCTGAGATCAGTTGAATGTGTTCAGTCTGGAGGGTGGACATCCAGACTGAGTTCTGGCTGCGTTAAGCCTGAGGAGACGCCTAAGATAGCCGGTATGTGCTAGCTAGCTGTGTTTTTAATTAGGATGATGGGTAGTTTGATGAGTCATGTTAGTATGAGAACAGCTTTACCAAATGTGTCATAGTACTGCTGTGTTCTAGTTGAATGGTGGTTTATAGGAGAGAGTAAGCGTACTAGTGTGATATAGTGGTAATCAGTAAAGTGTATGTGACCAGGCAAACTTGATGTTGGGAATACCTTCTAAATTCAACTTTTAACAGTGACACTATTAGGGCACACTCAATGATGTTGGGAATACCATCTTAATTTAACTCGAATACAGTGACGCTATTGGGGCACATTTTGTAGATTTAACATTAACACAGTGACGCTATTAGGGCATCCTTTCTAGATTCTATATTAACACAGTGACTCTTTAGGCACACTTTCTTAATTCAACCGACTCTATTGGGCACACTCAGTGATATTGGGAATACCGTCTAAATTCAATATTAGCACAGTGACGCTATTCGGGCACACAAGTTCAACGTTATCACAGTGATGCTATTACGGCACACTCAGTGATGTTGGGAGTACCCTCTAAATTCAACTTTAACACAGTGACGCTATTAGGGCATACTTTCTAGATTCAACTTTAACACAGTGACGCTATTAGGGAACATGTGCTAACATTCACAATTCCAACTAGGAGTGGGACATGCTATCATTCACAGTGCACCTATGTGAGGGATATGCTAGGGATGTGCTACCAGTCTATCTAGGAGAGGCATATGCTAACATTTGCAATTCCACCTAGGTGTTGCACATGCTATTTTTCACAATTTCATCTAAGTGTGATGCATGCTATTATTCACAATTCAAGCTAAGAGTGGGAGATGCTAACATTGTTACACCCGTCTCAATGTGAGGATGGCTAATTTACACTATTGTCTCGAAGTGGCACTTGTTAGTAATGCAAGTATGGTAGAATGTTATGCAGGACAACATTTACAGTCCAGCCTTGAATTAGGTTGGTGCTCGGATCTCTCTAGGTGTGCATGGTGTAATTATTTGGCAGTTCACGTTATGGGAAGGTAAGGTAGAGTGGCAGGGGCTTTCTGGAGTAGAGTAATTGCTCTACACCCCACCCATGCCACACTTACAGTTTTGTTGGTGTCTGTCCGCTGCTGGCTTTATTGGCTTCCCCTGCTGACATGATGAAAAGAGCATCTGGGTGGATGCCTTCAGGATGCACCAGCACAGGACCTGGTCTCTGGATTCTTGGTGTGGAGATGAAAGAACTGGACACTGGATGGGAATTTGCAGCAGTATCCGAGGAGTCTTCCAGCAACGGGTATTTCATGGATTCTCGCGGCTCTGTGGATTTGGCGCCTTTTAACAGCAGCAGCCAGATGAAGAACTGATATTGCCGGTCAGATTCCCTTCACTCTCTCGGCCCTGCAGTCTGGTGAGGAGACTTCGGGGATTCAAATCGTGTCTCTGGAGTTCCAGTATGAGGCCAGTTTCGGACGGATTCGGACTTCGGAAGACCCTGCACTGCACAATGGCTTGAGGTCCCACGGTATTGGGGTAGCCGAGTAAGGTCGTGGGATGGCTCAAAATGGTCAGACTAGTCGATCTCACCAGCCTTTGGGTAGTAGTCGTCATTGCATCCCCCAGGTTGATTGGAAGAAAGGGTTGCAGCAGGCACTGGTTACACTGCAGGCTCTCAAGTCGCTGGAAATCGCGACGGCCATCTTTTCTTAATATTACTCTTCGTTTTCAGCTCCAGTGGTCGACTTGTCAGCAGCTTCCTGGAACGGAGTATTTATCAAGAACTACAGCACAACTTCTACAATCTTTCCCTGCATTTTACAGCAAGGGGTGGTCTGGCTGACCAATTGGGACAGTCAGCCCCCCACTGGGAGTTGGTTACTTTCAGGCAAGGTAAAAGAAAGGGGCTGCAGAGATCTGGACTCCTCCCTCGCTTCCTGCCTTCTCGGACACTCTGGAGCCTGGTCGGGGAATCCAAAGGATTCCTCCCGACGACAAAACTTCCACTGAGGTCGTTGAATGGCAGAGGAAGACCTCAGAAATGGCAAATAAAGAACGAGCCAACCATTTAAGTAAAATGGTGGTTCTTCTGTGCATTACTGAGGCTGAATTAACAGCCTGCAAGTAATAGTCATAAAGGTAAAAACCACTGCCACCAGCCAGTCAAGTAAACTCGCAGTTGTAACAAATATTTTACCAGGTAAGTAAGAAAGGGGATACAGGGTATCTCCCCCCGCACCCCCTGCCCCAGCACTCCCCATAAGGTGGGGCGTGCTCTCTTACGTATATAAAATGTAAAGGGGATGAAAATCTCTACTATATGGGAACAGTAGTTCATCCTAGATGGGAACAGTAGTTCATCCAAGTACACGAAAGAGAAATTAACAGGGGAGCTCAAACGGGCACCCCAGCCTAAGCCCAAATATACTATGGAGACATAAAAAGGTCACAGAAAGAGTAAAAGACTAGGTAAGAGGGGGAAAAAGATCCTCCCTCACCTAGGGACAAGGAGAAATAATCCCCAAGTCCCAGACTCGGGTCAGGAAGATTTATCACTAATATGAAAATCTTACCTAACACTTGTCCCTTCTGGACTAGGACAGGAGGATCTAATCCTCTCCTAAATGGATCTCGTGTCTCACTCGGTTAAGCCTACTGTGGAGTCCATCAACTATGAATTGGAATGTTTTTCATCCTTAAACTATGGGACCTGAAATTGTTGCTAGGCAATTTTCTCTTTTTAAGAGAAGGGGTCTGAGTTAATAGTCCCTCAGGAGAGGTTTCGGTTCCTGAATCTGTAATGGGCTTTTTAAGGGGATTCTTATATAGAAGTCCCATGGACCTAGTGGGGTCTCTTCCTCCACTCCTCTCCCTCTGGGGTAGGTTGGGTCTACTGTATCTTAGGAGTAGTTGTGGCAAAGCACGGTACATGCTTCCACTACTCTTTATACCTTTTGCCTTGGTTAGAGGGCTCTTGCCTTGGTTAGAGGGCTCTCTCCTAACACTAAGATTTATTATTGGGTCTCTAGTAGCAGATCCAACAGTCTCAAGGTATTTCGCCGTAGACTTAGGTTTTCTGGGTTTCCACCAGCTTTGAGAACTACCAGTGCTCAAAGTCCTAGAGAGGTCTCTAATTGACCTATCCACCTCTTCCTCAGAAGCAGTGTGGGTCAAAGGCTTTATATTTGGAACTGAAATGATAGAGCATGGTTTAGGCTCCCATTTCCCTATAATTCAACTTTTTGATTTGCCTTTGTTATAGGTTGCCCTACTAACGTGGGGTCCTCTTTAGAGCATCCCACAGATTTAGTTCTCTCTTGGAACAGAGACCCTAGCCCTTTCAGAACACCTATCCATCTCTTCTGTAGGACTAGTTGGAGTCACATGCTTTGTATTAGAAGGCCTAGTAAGGAAGCTATGTTTAGACATCTTTAACTTTTTGGTTTTCAGTTTTTCACGCCTGGAAGCTTCCTTCTGGCCACTCTGAACTAATAAAGGAGAACTAAATGCCTACCTATTCGGGTTGGCCAAGAATGCCTACGTTCTGGATAGCCTCCACTGCAAGTGGATTTTCAGGAGTATCTGGTTTTAGAGTATTATGAACCACCTCCACAGTATGTGGATTTTCAGGAGGTTCAGCCTGAAGGTGCTTTTATTCTAAAGGGCATACACCACACAGGGTGTGTGACAGGAACAATAAGGTTCTTGTCAACCCTAGGAATTGCCTCCACAGCATGTGGTCGAGAGTCCAGGTTTTGAGATTCAAGACCATTTCAGCTGCCTGTGAGGTTTCAGAGGGACTTTCTGCCTCAGCTGCAGGCAGTCACATCGGTGACTGGAATAGTGGCATTACACCCTGTTATTGGTTTGACAAACCGTTTAAAAAAAATCTAATTGTGAACCAACTCCACAGGATGTGGGTTTTCAGAGGGTTCAATCACCTCAGTGCTAACTAAAGGTAGGGTCACCCCCCCCCCCCCAAACTCCATAGACCTCTATGCCTCCCCCAACATTTTTACTGTTTTTTTGGCAGCCAGACAATCTGGTTGGCCCCCAAAACCTCCAAACATCCAGGCTAGTCATTCTGTAAATCTACGTGCACACCTGTAACTGAACCCTATCTCAACCTGCCTACAGCTGGCACCTAGACCCACTAGGGTTCCTCCTCTGCCTTGGAGAACTCATGCAATAGACTAGGGAAGGACTAGATTAGAATAGGCTTATGTCTTGAAGTATAACAAGTGTAAAAGGTACTTACTTGCTGAAAGTGTTAGTGTGGTAACTATCTCTGAGAATGGCTTCCCAAGAATGACTACCATGTGATTGTGGATATGAATGAAGTTGAGAGAGTCAACTATAGTAGGGTGAGACAAGCTCTGATAACTAGATAAGAGAAGAAACCTTCCCCATATCTAAACTCCTTAAGGGAACAGGACAAAAGATGGGTCTAAACATCCCATCTCTGGGTACCTTGTAGGGTCTGTTAGCAGCGAGTGTAGCAGAAAAGCGGTCTTGGACTCAGCCGAGCCACCTTGTAAAAAGGTTGAGGCTCTTTAAACTGGAAACTAGAGAGCTCACCTTGGGGGACCACCTCCTTGGGGACCAAAGGCATAACCTACCACACTGAAGGGCACTTGAGTGGAAAACCCATAGGTTTAAATCGGGACCACACCCCTAAGCCCATAAAGCCGGAGGTCACTGTTGTGACCCTACCTCCAGCTAACATCGAGGTAGATGAGCCTCTTGAAGATCCACATAGTTTGGAAGTGGTTCATGGTGCAGACAAAAACTTGGTTTCTGTCCCATCCCTAATATGGTACAATGCCATTATTGGTGTGACCCCACCGTCGGTAACACTGACGTGGAAAAAAAAGAAACTTGAAAATCCACACACAGTGGAAATGGTTCACACTGTTGACAAGAAGTGCTCCTGTTCAACGCATTACATCTTGTAATATCTGTAAGAAGGAAAGGGGCACCCCATTCCAGCACTGGGGTTCCTGGAGCCGATTTACCATCAAGGTTCTAGTTGTAGGCCCTGTTTGGGTGGACAGACAGCCTCCCAGGATCTGTCCAGCAGAACCTATTCCCCTAAAGTAATGTGGATTGATGGCAGAAAACCCTCCCTGCCTCGTTCAGCATTCTCTGCCAGCCCACATGCACAGGAACACTGTTGCAGGCTTTCTGCAAGAAGCTTTCTAAGGTGCATTAAGAAAGGGGACACCCCCACATGGCAATGTAGGACGGCCCATCAAAAGACTGACCATCTTGAACAGGGCTTAAAACGCACTGAGAATGAATTTTTGAGTATATGGTCCTCATTATGCATGATCGCGGCTAAAAAGGCAGAGCGTGATAGTGCACCCGCATAAAAGGGTCTAAATGTAATGACTGCAAAAACGGGGGGGGAGGGGTTCTGGGAGTTTCTCTACTACCGGCCTATATCCCGGGTTAGAGCTTTAGCTCACCATCCTTTCACAGAAGAGAAATTTCCACTAAATATCAGTCCCCTTGCCCACTCTTCTTGGAGAGGCTCAGCTCCACCCTACTGATGAGATACAACCAGAACGATACACGTGTCTGGTGTTGCTGTTGGTACTCTTGTTCAGAGGGGAATTGCCTAGCATTTCGGTGCTAGACTGCCCCAGGGCTGGACGAAGACTGGTATGTTTTGGATATTTCTCCTCTGTGAAAGATAGTGAGCTAAAGTATCTGGGTAATGCTCTCGTAACCAGAACTAATGTCTGGCAGAGAGACTCCCAGGACCCCCTTGTTAGTTTGCACAAATGTAACGACTGCCACCAGCCTGTTCAGGAGATGCCTGGAAAGTAACCAAAGGTTTACTTCGTAAGAATCAAAGGGAACAGCGTCCCAACAACACACCATATAAGATGGCTTATGCTGCAATGGTCAAAACACATGTCATAAAAAGGAGATTACTACTCCTGTACTGGTAGACACATTGGCTAACCAGTGCAACTAAAACTACATAGGTAAAGGGGTCTAATGACCCCTCGCAGGACACCACGTAGGGTGTGCGGTGCTGCCATTGGAAAGCATGGATGCCAAAAAAGAGGGGAGAGGTCTCCCTTCATTGAATCCCTTAACGGAGAGTCCATTGCCCTCCATAACAAAGTGAATGGGGGAGGTTAGTGAGTTAGTCTTGCTCATCTTCAAAGTCAATGAAAGAATTCCACTGACTCCAGCAGTACCGCTGGGAGACTCTGGACAGGGAGGAAAGATTTGCAAAAAGAATCTCAAAACTGTCCCCAAATCAGATTTAAAATGTATCCAAGACCTAATCAAGAATTGTATCTGTTGTGGAAGAAAACCTAGACACAAAAACACAGTACTTGGGTTGCCAACTATTGCTAATTATTGTCTTGCATCACACGCATCACACGCATCACACGCATCACACACACACACTTCGCAGTGTCACTTATATGTAAATTCAATGATAGAGCCAGGGAAATCCCCCATTGTCATATGTTTAGCTAACATTATCCATTATAAATATAAAAACCCCAAAGTAAACCCTTATCCTTCTTGGCACTGTATTTATTCTTCCTACTGCTAACATTGATTTTGTGTCAGGCACGTGTGGTTTATGGAATGGCATTAAAAACTGCTCCAACTGAAACTATTTGGCAGATGGCACATCCAACAGTGCAAGACCAAGACTGCGCAGAACTTGCTTATTGCAGCCTTTACAAATCAGATTGAAAAGCACACTTAACGGTATAAACGGTATACCGGTATGAACAATGTGACGGTTATTATTGTTCAATTAAGTGGTTCACGGTATCTTTAAGGGTATACCTTTATACCGTTACATCCCTACTGGGGAGCTGTCTGTCCTGATTAGGCAGCCAACCACTCCTTTCTGCAAACTGCAGGGAGAGTTTCCAGAAGTTGTGCTTGGGTTCCTGATAACGAGTCTGATTCTGGAAGCTGCTGACAAGTTGACCACAGGACCTGAATCCGAAGAGGAAGATGAAGAAACGACTTACTGATTCCACTGAACATGGAGCCTGCTGTGTAACCAGAGCCTGATGTTACCCTTCCTTACAATCAACCTGGGGGTTCCGAAGATGACTCCTACCAAGAGACTGGGGAGACTCACTAGTCTTAAGAAGACCTGCAAAATGAGCCATCCCTCGATATGCTGGGACCTTGTTCGGCTGCAAAACGCCAATACCAGGGGACCTCGAGCCCAGTGCAACATCTCCCGAAGTCAGATTCCTGCTAAAACTTTGGATGATTCGAATCCCTGAAGTCCCCACACCAGAGTGCTGGACCGAGAGAGTTGTAGAGAATCTGACCAGCAATATTCGTTCCTTATCTGGTTCCTATAAAAGGGTGCCAAAACCACAGCCATGAGAAGCCTTGAAGAATCATTTTTGGGAGCCTCTTCTGTTGACTGCTGCTGCAAGTTCCCATCCAGTGTCCGTTTCTTTTGTCACCAGATTGAGGTTTCAGGAACCGGGTCTTGTGCTGCTGCGATGTGAAGTGTGAAGACCTCCATCCAGAAGCTCTTCTTTTCTGCTGAGGTGTTGTGTTGGCTTGGGTAATACTTACCTTAGGTCTTGTGTCGCTCCTGTGTTTGGGAGTTCGCCCACACAGTTCGCCAATGCGTAATGCTGGAACGCCTATAGGCAGCTTTCTGTGAAGTCCCTAACCACTCTCAACTTACTCTAAAAGTAATACTTATTCGAGGAGATATCCTTTGATTCTCTGACTTTCCTGAATATGAACCCTATCCTGACCTGCATACAGCTGGCTCCTAGAGCACTAGCGTCCCTCTTCTGCCTCCAAGATAGCTTGTGCTCTAGACTAGGGAAGGATTTTAAAAGATGAGGCTTTCTGTCTTGAAATTATAACGTGTGAAAAGTACTTACTTGCTCAAGAAGTTAGTGTGGCAATTGTCGCTATAATAGAATGAGTTGCAAAGTGTTAAGTTATTACTTACCTTTTTAATCTGCTTGTTACTCCTTTCAAAAGTATGCAAATTGATTTGCTTATTTTGATGTGTTTCACGCTGTGTTGGTACTTTTGGAATGAGTAAAAGCTTACCAATGGGGTTTACCTACCATGTCCTTAAAGTGTTAAAGGTTTGCTTCCCCTGATCTGCTTAGTGCATTTCTAAAACAGTCTTTTATTACTTGTCCAAGAGTTGCTTAATGCCCCTATGAAAAGTATATAGGTCCTTACTTGAACTGCTGATTGCCTGTCTTAAAAAGTCTGCTAGAGTTCTTACTTGCCGTAGAATTGTATCCTACACTTCTGAGAAGTATCCTTGATTAAACTGTCCATTCCTGTAATAGAAATAGTGTACTAGTTTAGATACCAAAAAGGTATACTTGTGTTGAATGTCTGCTGCTCTTCTAAAACTGTACCTGGATTGTGCATTTCCTGAATTGCTTTAGTGCACTTCTAAAATAGTTTGGTAGGTTCTTACTTGTCCATGAGTAGCTGAATGCCCCTCTGAAAAGTATCTCTGAACTGTGTTCTTAAGGGTAACTCTGGTGGTGTAACTGTATCCGTTCCTAACAGAAGAAAGTTACATATGTTGCAAGAGTTATACTTGTAACAAGTGTTGGTATAACTAAGCGATTCTAAAAGTGAATAACACTGGATGTTATGACAATAGGGTCTGCTGCCCTTGAGCTACTTATTGTATTCTAAAAGTCAAACTACTTTGGTTTTACGCCTCAAGAATAGCTGAATGCCATTCTGAATGTGTTACATTAGGTTTTACTCACCTTGAACTGCTTATTGCTATTCTTAATAAGGTTATACTTTGGTTTGTATACCATAAG
This sequence comes from Ambystoma mexicanum, assembly GCF_040938575.1. Taxonomy (NCBI): domain Eukaryota; kingdom Metazoa; phylum Chordata; class Amphibia; order Caudata; family Ambystomatidae; genus Ambystoma; species Ambystoma mexicanum. The sequence continues at coordinate 1,161,447,070 of NC_090923.1, forward strand.
TATTGAGTTGGTTTTTATAAATGTGTTTATGACCTATGTGATAGTGCTTACCTCCCCAAGATTTATCTTGGCCTACTTGTATTTAACCTAAACCATTCTTTTTATAATACATAGTGTATCAGGGTTTATTTGGACCATATGTATGCTACAATTTGTACCTATCTACAGCCCTCTCTCCCTCCTAAGATAAGCCTACTCTGTCCATGCTACAAACATCTGCAGGTGGTACAGCCTCATACTAAGGGTCAAGCTTATGTACTGCCTCGGATATGGTTTAAGTCCAACGCTAACCGTGAATTACTAGAATTGTTACCGCGAGTTTCCAGGTTGAAAATGGGAGAGGTAGAATCAGTTTTTGAATTTCTGCACCATATCCTAGAGCACAAGGGATACAGTTGTTCTCTTGTTTGCTTCCAATGGCTTTGCATCGCCAGAGGTATGATGGTAATAACTCACAAGTCATGCAGACATTTTGACACCAGCGAACTTGTAGTTTGGCAGTGCGAGAAAAGTGGCGTAACAGTTACCGTCACTATTCCTGAACCAGCAAACTCCTAATGACCCATATTGTTTGGTAAAGAATAAAAATAAAACATGGTAAAAATGAAAAAAAAGGTAGAAAAATATCTGCTGCCACAAACCAGTCTTGGACACATAAAGAAATGTAACAACTACAACTTCACTTTAATGTAATGTGTGCTACAGTAAAACAACAAAAGGAGTCTCGCAATGGGAACAGGCTCCCCTCCCCTAGTAGCCATGAGAGCCGACCAGTGCCCCCCAAAAGATGAGTTGAACAAGGAAGGCAAAGCAAAAATGACCAAAATTCAAGACGGGGGTCCATTCATAGCAAAATGATGGGGGAGGAGGGGTCAGGGGGGGTTGTTCCTTTGTCAATGGAGAGAAAGCTGCAAAAAAAATCTTTCCTAACAAGTCTCTAAGAGGGTCTAATCTCGAGCCATTTTCAGGACCGCAAATGCACTGCGATTCTTGGCAGATTAATGGCAACGTCCAAAAGCTATTGGCTTTCTCCCTATTGAGCAGATGAGGGAAACATACATGATTTGATAGGCAGGCCCTTTTGTATCAAACTCAAATACTCATCTCCAGATTTATCAGACTTCGCTGCTCATTGTTTGGTGCAGACTCCCTTCATACGCCAGGTTAGCAGAGTTGCAACCTAGTGGGCAGTCACACACTACATCTTTCATTTCAGGCTTTGCCTTCTTTGCAACACATGTGAATGAGGAGCTGTAATGCGTCAAGACTTAGAGGTTTGCTCTATAAAATTAGGCCAAAGGAGCTGCCTTCATGTTTTTCCTGAGTGACTTGGCATTGGCCATTATTCACCTATCACCGGCTAGCACCAAACCTCTGTGCCTTCGCATCAGAGATACCGCCATTAAAGAAGGAAAGAAAATCTGAGACTAATCTTCTCCCTATGCATCCTTACCCTCTTGAGCTATCAATGCAAAAACAATCAGTCCTTTAAATCAGTGGAGTAACTTTGCTGAAAATGTTAGGGGGGACGGAGAGGTGGGGTGGAGGGAGGGCGTATGGTGGCTCTTGGGGATCCTTTCGCCAAATTGATCAAAAAAATGTGGTCGAATGGTTGATTTGACTGAATTCGGTCACCACCATTAGTTCGAAGCCGCAGATACCGAACATGAAGAGCTGGAGTTGCAGGGGTGTCCCCCGCTTCCCATGTTCAGTATTTTTGGCTTTGGTGGTTGCAGGGGTGTCCCCCGCTTCCTCAGCATTGGTGGCAGGGGACCCAGCGAAAAAAAAAGGACCCTGCAGTGTCAGATCCGACCCGCGTTAGATGGATGGATCTGACACTGCAGGGTACAGGAGAGGCGGTGGATGGAGAAAAGGTAAGTGGGGGGTGGGGGAGGTTTATGGGTGCACTGGCGGTTTGGGGTGGGGGGGGGAATGAACCTGCGTTTGGTTTTATGTACCGAGGTAAAAACATATTCGTATTTGCAGCAAAAATGACTACGGTTAATTCCGCTGTGATTTTGTACCTCGGTCAAACAACCTGAGATGACACTAGACTACTCCACCACAAGAGTCCATTGCTGACGCTCTGTTATAACTTTCATAAGACTGGTGGTGTATCTTTAAAATTCAATTGGGCCCCCACACATCTTCAGCCGGCTTGCCATGCACTTCCTGCTCATCACGCTCATTGTCCTGGCAGCAGGACACCTTACCCGTTCCCGAATGGTAGAGGTGTCCCGCTGTCGGGACAATGTCTTAAGGAGCTCTGGGCAGCAGAGGGTCCTCGCATTGCTCTGTATCAAAAGAGCATTACAATCTGAGCCATTAGGCCCTGATGGAAGGGGGGCAGGGGGGGGGGGGGTACTATTAGCAGGGACTTCTGTCCCTTTAAAATGTGAATGGGAGGGAGTGATCAGAAGTGAGGAGGGTGCATAATGTTGCATGCTTTATGAAATGATGACTATGGCTTTAAAAACTAAGTGGGATTTGTTAGGCTCGCATGAATTTACATGATGCTATTGTGACTTTGCATGCAGGGGAGAATACAACTAAGGCCATATTCCCTTTGCTCAACGTATTTCTATGACAATGTATATAGTGTATAGTTAGTTTACTATGAATGGCTAGTTTATGTCATGCTCACCTGATTCCCACGGAGGCGCAGGTCTGGCTTCGAGTGCTGATGCTTCTTCAATGGTGAAGCGCAGGACTCTGAAGATGGACAGGAAGGGCCCCTCTACTCTGGCTTTTCTGGCTCGCAGGAATATTCCCCTGTGCGTGAAAAGGGAGTATTACCTACTGACGGAATAATGCTCAAGCCTCCCACTCCCTTCCAACCCTCCACGATACCCTTCCACGATTCCCCGTGAAGTCTCACCTTAGGGTCTGGAAGGATGAGTTCTCCATCCTGCTTCTGATGCAGGGGCGCGTTGAAACCCAGTTACTTCACTGGATTGAGGTTTGACGGGAGTTCAAAATAAGCTTGACTATTCAGGTGAGGCGCTGTAAGAGTTCTGTTGCAAGTTCAAAAGTTCAAGCTTAATAATAATGTTCATTGTCTTATTGCAGCAAGCGCTAATGCTTATGTCTTTTTTCCCTTAGGGGCCGGGGTTCGGAATGCCGGAGATATGGCGCCGACCCGAAGTGAAACGTGCAGTTCCAGTAAATGACAGGCAAGTTCTGGATGAGCGTTCAGGTAATGTCTTTGCATTCGCTCATTCAATGTATGTCTTTTTTTCCCCATAGGGGCTGGGGTCCGGAATGCCAGGAAGCGGCAGGACCCGAAATGAAATGGGAATGACCCAACAGGTAAGTGCGGATCCGGATGATCGCTGCTGAAGATGGAGGCGCCCAGGAAAGGTGAGTGAAATGCAGCGCTGCAGCGATCGAAGGGAAATGCTTTTAAAATGATGTCTTCCCCTTCAGATTGTCGGTGTGATGTCTCCGTGATGCAGCTTTAGCAGGTAAGGTGGCCTTTCTCGCCAATTCTCTCTTATCTCCCTTTGCAGGCGACCCAGGATGCTGACGGGCGTGGCTGAAGTCCAGATCAGGAGCTGACACGGTGAGCGTCCAGCTGCGAGGAGGGGGGGGGGGGGGAGAATGATGATGCCTGCCTCTGGGGTTGCTGGGTTGGACCTGGCTCCTTGGAGGTAGGCATCATGACAGTTTATTATATAATGTGGTTTGCTTCCAAGCCATTGCTATAAATTATTTAAGCACATGAAAAGTAAAGCAACACCTTAATAGATATCTTTCTGATGCTTGTTAATCTGATTAGAATCACATGCTGTGCATATGGTCCGACGTCCATTGGTAACCGCAGAGTATTGCATCTTGTCTTTCGGGGACTTAAAGGGGACGTCGTCATAGGCGTGTCTGTACACTATCCCTATCATGACGTGCGGTGTACCCAAAATCCCTCACACGTCGAGATCCCTCAGATAGTTTTTTTCCGCCCAGATTTCTGGTCGCCCTATTGCGAAGCTCTTTCATAAGAGACATTGTTATCATCTTGTTATCGACTTTGTCGATTATTCCCTTAGTCATTTTGACTGTCGTTACTGTACTACGCCGAAGTTTGCGGTGGACTTTCGACGCCTATGATCCGGCGGCGGAGCCGTGCACGTGTCCTCTGGCCGGCCTACACAGTAGCGAGAATGGGGTCGGGGTGGCCATATCCTTTCAGCTATGTCTCTCCTCTTCCCCCCCCCCCCCCACCCCCTTTGCCCTCTAGGTCTGGTCATTGCCTTTATTGCCTTTCGCTATGGAAAGGACACCATTTAGGTTTTGCCCCTCTTGCAGGGCCAGATATCCTTGGGAGGAGAATGCTAAGTTCAATAATTGTCTACCCCTTGACCACGACGTAGCGTGGTGCACGGCCTGTAAATGCATGCACCCTAAAACGCCTAAGGAGCGCCGCGTAAAGCGGTGGGCGGCCTACGGCATGTCATGGGCTGGGTCTTCTTGCCACACCTGCTGAAAGTGACGGGGGTACTAGTGATGAGCAGGCATCCGTGTCGCATGCCACCAACCTCACAACGGACACTCCTAGGTCTGCCACGCCCGTCCCTGACCCTTCTAGGCCTGACGTGAGTCACGCTATGGGGATAACACCCGGCCACAGGGGCGTACAAGATCGAAGCCACACTAAACACACAACTCCAACCCTGGTTTCGACGGTACCGTAGAAACAGGCCAAAGTGCCAACAGGACCACTGAAAATTTCGACTGGATCCTCTGATCTTCAAGATCAACAGCCTTCCCCGCATCTGCAGCAGCGTCTTGCGACTGGGCCTTCTAAACCAATGGGAGCTACCTTCAAAACACATCAGGCCGTCCTAGTCAACCGGCACATCACCCCGCTTCGCCAAACAGGTCTAAAGAGACGACTAAGCAACGGTCGATCGCGGCCGACTAGAAGCTCGCCTGAGCCTCTTCAGTCGCCCGCACTGGAAATACTGAAAAATAAACACTTACGTTAAATTAGTCATTGCTGTGTTTTGCGGCTATTTTCCTTGATCAGGATCTGAACCCTAGTCCCAATTGCGGGCGGGGAGCTTGGCTGCTGCGGCTTGTAAATTCTTGACAGATGCCAGTATCGCATTTTGCTTCTGGAGGCTGCCTGTAATACCAGAGTTGGGCTTGTGCGCCCCCGACACTGGCTTGCTTAAGCAAGCTGCTCTTGTTTGCCAGAGATGTCAAAGGGGCTGGAGCAGGATCAGGAACATTGTGACCACGCAATGAAAATATCACAGTAGCACTGCCGCTCGCCTGGAAATGTTCAAAATAATATTTTAAAAATGGTGCGATTTCTTTCATGCGGCTTCTTTCCAAACTCCACACTGTACATTTCTACTTTATATCACTTCCATGACACAGGTACACCCACTTAATAGTACATTAAGCGATCCATAGACACGCTGTACAGTAGAAGCCTACCAGGGTAGCTCAGCAGGTTGACAGATCGATGCTGAGATGTTATATATTCAAAACTAAATGCTGTATCATATAAGTGTTTCAAGGTGCGATGAGGCAAGGGAGGGGGAACAGAGACAATGATCCTACTAGGCCAGGTGTCATTCATTTAGCACAAGTGCATGGGAAGGGGGAAGGAGGAAAGTGCGAGGGGGAAGGGGACAGTGCAGTACGTGGGATAATAAATAACAAGTAGTGTCCGGCCAGCTGGTGGCAATAAGTAGCGTCTGGCCAGCTGGTGGCAAGTGCAAGGGTAGTGCAGACATCCGGTGTCAAGTGCTAGTGGTGGAACTGTAGGGGTACAGAACAGTCCCTAGTGCGGGGGGTTGCCAGGAAGGCAGTGCAGGTGTGCAACGGGGGGGGGGGGGGGGTTGGGCTTGAGAGCAGGAGGGGGGGGGGTTGCCAGGTGACCAGTGCAGTTTCAGTATCTGCCAGGAAGTCAGCAGGGGAGAGGAGGAGAAAAAGCAGAAGCAAAGAGAAAAGTTTTGAGGTGCTACCGGAACCAGAGAGGATTATCCTCAAGTTTCAGGGAGGCAGGAGGCTGTTCCAGAGGGAGGCCCCAGCCGAGGAATGAGATCTACCACCAACTCGTTGCTTGGAGAAGCGAATGACCCTGAGGGAGTTGGAGGTGGATGAGTGAAGAGCTCGAGAAGGAAGATATTTTGGAAGAGAGCTGAAGCTATTGAGGCCCCAGGCCCCAGAAGGCCTTGTGGACAATACAGGGGGTTTTGAACTTAATCCTCGCAGCCAGTGCAGAGATTTCAGTCCTGGAGAGATACGTTCCCTGGCCTTGAGGCCAAGGACAAGTCTTGCAGTCCTGTTCTGGATGAGTTGCACGGGGCGGAGGGTAGAAGCAGGCAGATTTAGAAAGGGGCTGTTGCAATAGTCCAGCCTAGAGAGAACCAGAGTTCTGGGGCAAGGAGAAGATGGAAGAATGCCTCTGAGGAGGTGCAGCTGGTAGTGTGACTTGGAGATGTCGGAGATGTGAGGAGAGAAGGAGAGTGTGGAGTCGAAGATGACTCTGAAGTTTTTAGCCCCACAGGTGGGAGCATGAGGAGGGCCAAGGGAGGCCACCCAGAGTGTGAGAGGAAAGGAGGGAGCAGGTGTTCCAATGAGGAGAATCTTGGTCTTACTGACATTAAGGCAGAGATCATTGGCGGCACATCACTCCTGGGTGGAGGACAGGCAGTCCGAGATGAGGGAGGGAGAAGTGGTGGCTGATGGTAGCCTGAAAATGAGCGGAGTGTCGTCCGCATAGCACTGGAAGCATAGAGAAAGTTCTATAAAATGTTTTTGGCCAGGGTATGGGTTGGGCTGCTTGCTTGCTTGCTTATATTCAGGACGGAGGTGGAGATATTTCTGTCCCTATAGTGAAAATCAAAAGTTGGCACCCATGAACCCAGTTTCATTTCCTAAAAACTGCTGTCAGCACAACAGAAGCATTTATTTGTGATTAACCAGTTTGACAAGCATATGACATCTTTATAAATATACCCTGTGCTAGAACACAGAGGGGCACACGAGTATGTGTGGTGTCTGCCCAAAAAAAAATGTCAACAAACTAGTGAACGCAAGCAGCATTTTTCAAATTGGAAATTACTTTTACATTATTTTTTTTTAATGGAAGTGTGAAATGCACATTTTGAAAACAATAGTGTGCCTAGCATGTAGAAAGCCTGTATAAAACGCAAAGAAAGGGCACAAAAATTACAGGATATTTGTGTGGTAGTCCAACAAATATCTGTCTTTTTGAGACAGCTACTAATAAATAATAATGCAACAAAGAGGTTTTTGAAGTTCTTAATATAATCTTGAAGTCATATGTTGTTCCATCTGTTTATAGAGAGGAAATAATTGGGGCAAAAAAGTATTGATAAAAAAAATCAGAGGTTTATAAATATCCCCACCCCAATATCGCCCGCTAGTAGCTCTCCACTGTCGACCTCCACTACAAGTAGCTCTAGCTAACGTAAAGGTTGGAGGCCCCTGATCTAGATGGACCAGAGAAAAATGCAGGGTGTATGGACAGGTTGGAGAAGTTGGTCTCATTTTCAGAGCAACCTTTCCCCAAGAGACCTCGGCAGGACCCTCCCTCTGTGCCTGCTTCTAATTTTCTAAGAAATCTAGAACCTTCTCAGGAGGATTACACTTCCATCCACCCCGAAGACAAGATCCAGATAGACATGGATCAGGACATTTATGATGATGATGATGATGATGATGATGAGGAGGAAGAGGATACTAACTTCCTACAAAACTACACTGTAGATGACCAGGTGGATCCCACGGGAAACTGGGAGGACAGTCACCAGGTTGAAGCAAAACCATGGGCGCTCCCTACTCACGACCAGGACCCTGATGTCCTATGTTTGGATTCCCCTCCTTCCTCTCTGGCCCGCCAGGCTTCCCCAGTGGAAGATCAGATGGCGTTCAATGACATCTTGAGCAAGGCTGCTGAATATTTTCAAATAGCCACCCAGGAGGCTTTGCCTGAACAGGACTTTGTGGAAGATATCCTCAAAGAAAAGCCCACCTGCAGCCAAGCCATACCTCTTCTGAATTCCGTTAAGAGGAGGCCAGACCATCTGCGAATCCTGATACAAGAGTTGGAACCACTTCTGGAAAAGGACACCATCGAAGCCGTCCCTATTCTTCAGGTAAACAAGGGTATTTATTCAGTGTACTTCCTTGTACCCAAAAAGGGAACAAATTTGTCAAACCTCAAATGTGGTAACTCTGCAGGAGGTAATCCCACTGTTGAAACAGCGGGATTACATGGCGACATTGGACATGAAAGATGCATACTTTCATATTTCAGTGTTGCTAGCGCACAGAAAATATCTGTTTCATGATAGAGGACCAGCACTAGCAATTCGGCGCCACAGGTGTTTACAAAGTTTCTGGCAGTAGCAGCAGCACACCTGCGCAGACTATCCATCCCGGTTTACCCTTACCTCGACGACTGACATAAAAGGGGACTCTTGCGAAACATGCCTATTGAACACTAGACCTCTTGTTTAGTCTGGGATTCTCGATCAACGAGAAGAAATCCAGCTTAGACCCCAGTCAAGTCAAACAGTTTCTGGGTTCTCTAATCCGGACCAAAGACGGCCTTGTCTTCCCCTCCAACGAGAGGGTTCAGAACATGCTGTTTCAGATCACTCAATATGTAGCCAGTCAGGAAGTGACGGTACGCAAGGCCATGCGACTGCTAGGAATGATGGTGTCATGCATTTTATTTAGTTCCTCACGCGCGGTTGCATATGCGTCCCATGCAAGAGTGGCTCAACGGCCAGTCGTGTCAGGCCAGCGGACAATGGGAAGATCTAATAGTGGTCTCTCCAGCCCTCGTTCTCTCCCTGCAGTGGTGGTCGAGGGAAAACCTGTTGAAGGGGAAGACCTTCACCACCCCTGCAGTACAAGCAGCTCTCACGACAGACTCATCTCTCACGGGGTGGGGAGCCTCATCTGCTACAATAGACAGCGCATGGAGTGTGGTATCCACAAGTGGCATCTAACCACATAAACCTGTTAGAGCTATTGGCAGTATTCGAAGCACTGAAGGCCTTTCGGACACAACTACAGGGGAAGACAGTCCTGATCTTGACAGACAGCACCACAGCAATGTATTACCTGAACAAACAGGGAGGCACACACTCTCCAGGGCTATCCAAGCTGTCCCAGAACATTTGGATGTGGGCTCTCAAACACAAGATGTTCCTGATGTCTCAACACGTTCCCGGCAAACTCAACCTTCTGGCGGACGTGCTCAGCAGAGATTTCCCACTACCCATAGAATACGATTGGCATCTACACGAAGACATTGTCCCCAACGTCTTCGCAGAATGGGACTTCGCAGAGATAGACTTGTTCGCCACTCAGGAGAACGCCCAATGCCAAGACTACACCTCCAGGTACCCCCAGAACCGCTTCAAGGGGAATGGGCTCTGGATAACATGGTCAGGGAAATTTGTTTACACGTTTCCCCCGACCTCCCTACTCCACAAGATAGTGCACAAGATCCATCAGGAACCGGTTGCAATATTTGTGGCTCCCATGTGGGCCCGCCAACCCTGGTTCTCATCTGATGGAGATGTGCTCTCCCCTCCGATGAAGTTGCCCTGCCCGTACAACATGTTGCCTCAGGACAGAGGGGGAAAACACTACACCCATGCCCACAAACTCTGAACTTAGTGGCCTGGCTCCTGAGGTCAGAGTTCGGACACCTTCAACTCCCTCAGAGATGCATGGATATACTTAGGGAAGCTAGGAAACCTAACACCCTAATAGTATTGCTATTCCAGTAAGTGGAAACACTTTGTCATCTGGTGCAATACCAAGGGCATCAACCCGATTGACTGCTCAACCTACCCACATTGTGTTGTACCTGACCCACTTGTTAGACTCGGGACTGGTTTTTAATTCCCTAAAGGTTCACCTAGCAGCATTCTCAGCCTACACTACATCACAACAGAAGGTGTTGTGGTGGAAAATACCTGTTATTAAGGCCTTTATGGAAGGGGTTAAGACAATGCATCCCCTGTTTCTAACCCAGCTCCGGATGGGATCTAAATGTGGTATTGACCAGACTCGTGGGGTCTCTCTTTGAACCAATGCATAAAGCAGGTCTAAAAGACCTTACTTATAAGACGGCCTTCCTAGTGGCTATCACTTCTTTTAGAAGGGTTAGTGAACTATAGGCCCTTTCAGTTGTAGACCCTTTTGTTACAGTCCACAGGGATAAGGTGGTTCTGCGCACTCATCCCCGGTTTGCGCCTAAATTCATTTTGAAGTTTCATGTGAACCAATCAATTGAACTACCCACTTTCTTCCAGAATCCCACTAGCATGGCCGAAAGGAGCCTACACACACTAGATGTGCGCAGGGCAATCATGTTTTACCTGGAAAGAACAAAACCACCGTGGAAGACAAACCAGTTCTTCCTTTCAGTGGCAGCTGGTAGTGAAGGGGATCCTGTCTCTAAATCGGCTATCTCAAGGTGGATTGTCAAATGCATCACACTGTTATACTCTTGCTAAGAGAGAACTGCCCTTCAAGCCTAGAGCACACTCCTCGGGGCACTGGGGCTTCCATAGCATTCATTGCAAATGTTTTCCCCTTGAGTCCATTTGCAAAGCGGCAACCTGGAGTTCTGTACACACCTTTACAAAACACTATTGACTAGACTCTCATTCTAGATCTGATTCTCAGGTGGGACAAGCAGTATTAAGACATCTTTTCACTACTGTTCCTTCTCACAATCCACCTCCAACTCCGGGTACTGCTCGCAAGTCTATGCACAGCATGTGATTCTAAGCAGATTAACAAGCATCACAAGACATGCATTACTCACCGTAATAGCATTTCTGATGATAGTAGCTGCTTAGATTCACATGCACCCACCCTGCCTCCCCGCTCGGGTGGAAGGAACATAGACGCCTTACTACTTTCTCTTTTTATATACACTCACTCACAATAGCCTTGGGCTCCCTCATGGCAAAAAAAATACAATCGGCGGGACCTCTGCGGATGAGGGATTTTGGGTACACTACACGTCACGATAGGGATGGTGTTACAGACACGCCTACGCCGCGCCCCCTTTCGGTCCCCGAAAGACCAAATGCAATACTCTGCGGTTATCACTGGATGTCGGACCATATGCACAGCATGTGAATCTAAGCAGATACAATCATGAGAAATGCTATTACGGTGAGTAATGCATGTCATATCAACTAAACCTGGAAAGATGTGCGTGGTCACTTAAATTGTCCACATCCCAGTTTCACCATTTAACCAAGTGTGTCATCCTGAGCAAATCATTTAATTGCATTGTGCCTTATCTTTAGCTATGCAAGTGACTCTGATTCACTTAAACTCTTATGTTAATGTGTCATGGTATTATAATGGAAAAGCAGAGTTGCTCCACATATAACAATAGTGCAATTTAGGTATTTTGCACCAGTTATTTGTCACTTGGCTTATTTATGATGCGCCTTGCAATGTCCTTTTCTGTGAAGTCACTTCTGTTGGTGCAATCCATATAATAATTAGGAAGGTTGCATGTATTTTACCTCGGAGGGCTTGGACAGAGCTCTAATAAATGAGTTTCCTGAATCTGGAATGATCCTGCAGTTTTTTTGTTGTGTGTTGAAATGTAATCTTCCACTAATGTTACCAAAAAATGTGATTGGGGCAGGGGTGGGTGGTTTGGGGGCGCCAATGAGACCTCTCCACCTCCCACACTCTTACAATGCTGGGTACTCCCCTGCTTAGTTTGGCAAGTGAAGCAGTTTTGGTGGCCTTTCATTTGGAACTTGACACCCATTTACTAGTTTGCACCAAACCGTCCTGGAAAAGTGTCTGCAAAACTCGAAATACTTTTTGCCAGTTTGGTGAAGATTATTTTTGGCGGCAGGGGGAAAAGTTAAACAGGGCTCCTAAAAGTGTGCTTTTAACACACAATTGCTAGGGAGAATTCTCAGAAATGTGCTAATTTTCTCCACCTTAGAGACGGCTTGCAACTTTGCTGGATTTTGAGGACTTGACTTTTTTTAACCTGGCGAGAGAGACCCTTTTTCACACATGTATTTTAATGTGATTTCTGAGCTTTGTGTTTCTTTTGTCTGTTGAGTCTGACAAACTCCATAGGCATCATCTTTTTTACATTGTGTCACACAGCACCTTCAGTGGCACAGGGAAGTCTGTTAGATTTCCCCAAAGTTTAAATACCTTCTCTGGGATAAACTACTGTTTCCCAGAGGAGTGAAGTGAAATTGACTTTACTTGCATTTGTAACTTTCTAGACCCAGCACACACTATCTTACAATAGGGTGCTGGAGGAGTTACCTAGAATCCCCTTTTGTCTAGCTTCTCATGTAACATTTTTATGCTACCCTTTCCTCACTGAATGGCTGGTGGCAGTGGTTTTGTTAACTACTGTGGTGTGCAATTATCGCGGACTGCGTTCGCAGCTGCAGTAAAGCACCCAAGGGTGCCATTTTGAAAAATGGCCCGGTCTTCTTTTTTCGCCATTTCTTTGTGGAAACGTCCTTCTTGAGATTTACTCTGCGCGCCAAATCGGGTTTGGTCCCATTGATCGCTTTGTCTTTGGTGGGATTCACAAGTGAAGCCCCCCTCTGGCTCCAGGGTGTCTGGGGTAGGTAGGAAGTGAGGGAGGTGCCCGAAACTCCCTGTGCTTAGTCTCCTAGGAGACCCAAATGTGCTCTGTAGTGATTGGCCGACTGACTGTCCGGCAAGGACAGCCACTCTGCTGGGTGACTTGACAGCTAGGCTGGAATGAATGGGAGTGAACGGACTAAAAGTCGTGACTTTTGGCTTGGAAGGCAGAGTCGACCACTGGACGAAGGAACCGAAGAAGAACTTGAAGACGCCTGCTGCAACTTCTGCGCCGTTGGTTTGCCCGTTGAAGCCCTGCTGTTGTGCTGAAACTCCAAATTCTTGTTGACCGAGAAGCCCCTGCAAGGACGACTTCTCCCCTTGAGTTGGTGGGACCAATCAACTCCAAAGTAAGCCACCTGTACATCCTTCTTGGAGCTGGTTAAATTTACACAAGAGTTGCTGCTGGAAACCGTATAGCCAGGGAGAGGAATACCAGATTGTGTGTGTTGCTTTTAAGCTGCCCTAGAGCTTCAGGAAGATCCTCTGAACTCCCAGGAAGCAGGACAGACCAAGCCTGTGCCCCCTCAACAGAGTGCAGGACCCCAGAAGCAAGGAAAGTCCATCTCGACAGCCATGAACCGCGGTGTTGCTATTTGCAGTAGACGCGAGGAGCTGAAACACTGAACAGCCACTGATTTGAAGATTGCCGATTGCGAGCGGTGACCGTTCCATTGCAGTGCAAGAGTCCCCAGAAGTCCTCCCTCTTGTACCCACGACGGAGGCCCAGGAACAGTGAGATCTGCAGAGATACACAGGAACAGAAGTCCTCTTCAATTCAAAGATACTGTACAAAGTCTGAGAGAACTTGCCTCTTGCTGTAGAGTTGCTTGCATCTTCTACCACTCACAGTGGCCCTACATTTGATTCTTCTTTTCTTCAAAGACTTCTAAAACACTGAGCAAAGACTTTTCTACTTAACTACCAGAAGTGCTTCATCCTATATAAGACTTTTACACACTGACTTTGGCCTAGCCTGTTATACTGAATGACTCTGCTGTGGGGGATCCAAACGTATTTGCCTGCTTAAGAATATTTGTGGTCTCTTGTTGTTCTAATAACCTTTTCCTTTGACCAACTTATTACCGTGTTCTAAATGCAAACCGTACGATATTAATGTCCCCAGCACCCTAGCTACTGAAGTCACCTGAGGGTGTAGGTTGTCTGTGGGCCATCCCAAAATGGTCTTTACTGATTTTGAAACTAAGTGTGTACAGTATAAGTGTATGTATGTGTGTGTTGCATTGCTCCCTTCTGAAGAAGGCTTATTCTAACTGATAAATTCATAATTGTTCATTCAGAAACCTTGAGTGTGAGTTTATTTGAATACGTGTCACTGTGAACCTCTGTGTAAGTCCCCTACAGCTCACATTGACCCCTCTTCAGATGAACCTGGCTGCTCATCCCGCTACCAAAAACGGTGTATACCAAAGATTGGGTTTCCTATACCTGTAGTCAGAGTTGTTTGTAGTGTTCCCAGATGGTACTGTATACAAACTTTGCCTAAACAAAAACCCCATATGGTTCCTTTTGCGCACCTAGAGCAAAAACTGCTTAACAAAAGTTCACCGTGTTTGGAAGGTGTATAGCACTCAAATTAATTTCACAATTTGCAGAAGACGACCGTTTTGGTCACAGGTTTTCTCAGCATGACGCTTTCCACTCTACTTGGGGAAGGCGCACCTTCCGCCAACTTCATTTTGAAATTAGGATGATGGTGCTTTAGTAGCATCTGAAAGGTGGCAAGACTAATTTTAGAGGCGTTGCAGAGTTGTGGCTTGCCACAGAATGCACCATTTGTTATTGTTAGTGTCTTCATACCTCAGGCCTTGATGTGTACTGTGAGCTCTGCTCACATTGTCCAAATGTGAATGTGCCCTCGGTAGGGTCAGCCCAAAGCCTCAACAAACATACACAAACACAATTAAGCATTATTTTTTTTTTAAATCCCCTCTGTTCTGCTTTCAAATGCCACCCGATCCACGTCTCATGTTGCACCAACATAACCTCTTCCCACACCTCCAGACGGAAACCAGCAAGCTGAATGAGCTTCCTAGTTGCTGTCTGTGTGTTGCACGAACACAAAGCCGGAAAGCGAATCTCTGCGCCGCGGCCCCTGGATGTGCTGCTGCTAGCGTGGCAGCACAGGCGCCAGGCCCTGCAACACCCAGTTCAGCACCCTGGCTGCTGACTGAGTCAGGGCAGCCAGGGTGAGGGACTGAGCCACGCAGGGCTTCCCGGCCCTGAATGTGTTGCAGCGCGCCTGCCAGGCATCTCAGCATTATGTAATGATAGAGTGCAAGCCTTGCTGGGCACCCCAGCCGGGCTCGCGCTGTACAATTACATAATGCTGCCCCCTGCCCTCCCTCCAAAAGATGAGGCGGGGGGGTAGACAAAAACACCCCTGTCCACCACCCCCTACCCCCTATAATTACGGCCATGCTTTCAATATCCCCTTGCACATCTCCCCTTGATGGGATGTAGTTGTACAATATTTTCATCCAGGCTAGGGAGGGTGAGCATGTCGTCGGACAGGTGGGTACTGCAGTATGTCTTTAGGGCTTTTATTGTATTTATTCACTTGACTAACTTCTGATGAAGGCGATATTCAGGTCAACAGCCATCTAAGGCTGTGTGAGGAGTCGGAGGGTTCCATCCTTTGTCTAGAAAGGAGAGCAAACAACTTTGTTCCATCTAGTGTGAGGCAGTGTACAAGGTAATTCCTAGTTTGAAAAAAAACATTGTCAAGAAAATGGCAACCAATTGATATCAAAAAGGTGGAAACTACGGACCCATATACATGGCACATATTTTAACATCCGCTTTTAGTATTGCCAAATGGTCTTAAGGAAAATGGCATCAATAATGTATGCTTTTCCGGTTGGATTTGTTTGCACATATTCTGGCAGTTCAAAAGATCACTGAGGGGAGTGGTATGTAAATGCCATTCTCCATGTGTATGGAGGGGCCATTTGATTGGCCAGTTGGGAGCGCCTGGAAAGATTTTGGGTTGGGAAAACGTTTCACTGACCTTGTTAAGCCATTGTACAACAATCTAACGCATGTAAGCAACTGAGGCTTTGTAACAAAGCGGGGGGTACCTGCAACTACATCTGATGTTTAATTAAAGGTTCCAATGCAAGCAAAGGCTTCCCACTAGAAATGAAGGCCATACACACAAACTAAACTTGCTCTGAAGTGGAGACAACCTAGTGATGTCCTCAACATGGGTAGTTTTGCTGTAGATGAGAAAAAAAAACTGTCTAATAAAATAAAACTTATGGTTGGCAAAAAAAGTTTGAAATATTTGAGGGGTTCAACATAAATAGCATTAGATAACATGACTGTTGTGTAAAATGGTGTTCTCTGCTGAGCTGAAACAAACTGCACGTCACAGTGGGTGTAAGGAGTGATTTCAGCCTTAATGATAGCAGCACCTCAACTCACCTACATATATGTTAAAGGTTCTTGTACCACCCACTGTTGCCACCTTCATGGTCTCTTGGCGCTCTGGCAAATCTGCAATGCAAGGAGGGAGGCAAGGTTTGTTAGTTGGATTGAGCGGGAGAAAGGGCAAGAGAGCTTTGAGGTGCTGTTGGCCGCTTCAGTTCAGAGAAACGGGTCACTGAGCGTTGGTGTGTTTTTTCGATCGGTAGCCTTCATGTGGTGTTGAGGTGAGATTGTATATGGTTTGGTTTCATGTTGGGTGTTGTGAAGTGAGTGCGATTTGTGCTACGGTATAGGTATGGTTTGTTTAGTTCAGAGTTTGAGGGTGAGCATGCAGAATGGTAAATTGTTAGTGTGATTAGTTAGCAGTACATTTCCTACCCCCACCCCCTCAACAATCCATCGAAGTGTGACGTGTTAATGTTCGCAACAATCCATCGAAGTGCTGTACACCTCCCACCCCCAACAAATACATCTAACATAGGTGGGCTTGAATGCACGATAGGGTGACTAACGCAAATGATGTTATAGTAGGTAATGGTGGTGGGGTTTTACCGGAGTACAGTAATGGCTGTACTCCCCGCCCAGACCACACTTAACTTATCATTCGCTGCTGGTTGACCTCAGCAGGCTTCCCAGGTGAACATGGGCAAACATGGAATGGAGCTTATTCTTCATGAGCTGCCCTTAGCCAAGGGCTGCTCAGGCCGGGGCTGCCCTGATAGGTCACTTAAGTGGAATATGCGGGCCCCATTAGTGGTTTGAAGCAGGCTGGGTGCCGGAGGGCAACGAAAGGCCAGGAAGGCAGGTAGAAGGGGTGCACACTAACTCTGAGGTGGAAATCAAATACGCAGTAAATTACTAAATTAAAAAGGTGAAGCTCCAATGCGGGCAACAGTGGCTGAAAGCACTCACCTGCTCACCCTGGACACGTGGGTGAAGCTCCCACCAATGGGGGGACCGACCGAGAGGGAGGGAGGGAGGGAGGAAGGAAGGAAGGAAGGAAGGTGGTGGTGGTGGTGGTGGAGGGACTGGGCGAATGGGAAGAAAACAAACAAAATGAGGGGAACCAAGAGGAAGCTTGCACAGTAAAAAGTGTGAAAATCTCTGGCAGTGGAGCGCCCCATGCAGGGTCTTACATGGTGCATAGATTACAGTGCTAGCGATATTTGGCATGATACCACTGACTATGCCAAAGGACCTGATGGAAGTGATCTTAAACCAATTAAAAACCTGTAGATCCTGAGGCTGGAAGCTGACACTTAAAATGTATGCCCCACCAGAGGTATGGAGTTCCCAATATGAAGGTGTACTACCAGTTGCACCTGCTATCTAGATGGCATTTATGCTAAATAACAGGGTAAGCAAGCTGCAGTCATTCTGGAATTGAAAGGTGCGGTATTCAAAGTAGAGCATGATTGTATGGTAAACCAACATTACATGCACCAATAATCCAACTAAACAAACTGGTCTGGCGGATACCTCACTAAATGTAGTTTCCTCCCTGGAGTACATGCAATACATATTTTTGGAACAATGCAGCAATAATAGGGGAGAAGTGAAGTTTGGTCTGGGGATAATGGCCATTTTGGGAGGCTGGGAAAGGCTCTTGGGGTGCTCGACAGCCAGGTCTGGAGACACATAGAGATGAAGCGCTGTCTGTTCGGCTTGATGGCATATAATGATCAAGCGAGACTGGCATCTAATTGTAAAGGTCCTGTGGAGGTCGGATTTATATAGGGAGAAATATCACCCTTGGGTCTTTACAGGAATTTGTGCAGAGAACACCAGTGTACCTTTGGGCAAAGGTGGCAGGGACTAGAGTGTGAGTGAAATATATGGAAAGAATATACATAAAGTAACATCTAAATGAACAGAAAATGTGCATTCTGGAGACTGTACTGTCGTTTTGTCTCCAGAATGCATATTTTTTGTTGACTTGTATGGCTTTCACAGGTGCGTTATTTATTGGTTTGATGGTACTACTGCAACTGATACAAGGGTTTCCTCTTTCTCCCTCCTTCCCAACTGGCTGGTAACGCGTGCATGCTCAAGCGGGCTGGAAAAGCTGGTTGCAAAAGATGGCTGTCTCTTTAAGAACTCTGAAGGAGTAGGGCCTACATGACACGTGCGTCGGGCCCACACCATGCTGGGTATGGAACGCCACCAACGGTCCATACCCAGTTCTGTTTTTCTGCCTACTAGGCAGGTTGGAATTTTTTGCTGTGCTGCGACTCCCACCTTTTTTCGGAGCGTTTGTTTTTTGGCTGTCCATCCCTTTTTCTTGGTGATTGTGTTTTTTTTTTAAATTTTTTTTTTTCTTTCAATTTGTGGTGCCTCCCTCTACGCATGCCGTATGCGGCAGGTTTCAAGGAGTGCATCCGTTTCTGGAAGCATTTCTCTGCGGCTGATCCCCATCATGCCTGCATCCGCTGTTTGGGTATACATTACCCGGTGAGTACCTGTGTCTTTTGGTGTGGGATTCATCTGAGGTCTCTGCAGACTAGTCTTCTTTCCATGTCACAGCTGGGACCGGTACCGAAGACGACTGAAGACTTTGTTTGGAACAGGAGGGAGGCTGACATCGGTAAGAGGGGGACTATACCTTCAGGTGAGGTACAAATTTCGCCACCGGCCGTTGGTACCCAGGGGAAGACTGCTTCCTCAGTTACAGAGTCTTCGGGGACTGTTCAGGGGGAAATCCCCAGCCTAGTCATCTGAAAGTACCTCTGGGTGGGAAAGCACTAGTACCTCCTGGTGGGAAATATTCCGGTGCGAAAGGGTCTCAGAAGACCCACCCGGTACCGGAAGAGTTATTACACCAAACATAATGGTACCAGGAAAACCTTCTATTGCCACGGTAAGCCAAACGGGCAAGGGTGCATGCAAAGAGGCCTGCACTTTTGTGGTTTATTTGGTCCATTCCGATTCCCCTGTACCAGATAAAGCCAAGTCGGCTTCCGCATTTGAAACTTCTGGTACTTTGGTACCGAAATAACACATTTTAACCTCTACTACCGCAGTTGAGCTTTCAAGCTCCTCGGTACTGAGAAAATGGCATAAGTCCTCTCACAAGAGACATAATCACTCATTCGAGATCTAGTCCAGTATCAAATTCTCCAAAAAAGCACAAACGAAAAATCTCCCGTGGCATCTGTCTTGGGCTCGATACCGGAGAGTCCAAAGGATAATTCTACTCTATTTTCTGACTCTGAACACTTTGACACTTCCACATTTTATACAGTTCCACCGGAACAGTTATTCAGTACTCCTGTGAGAGCTCAGTCCACTCACATTTTACCACAATTTTCTCCTAAGACAATTTGGGTCAACCTACTCGGGTAACGGCACAACCTGGACCACAGCTGGTTCTAACCAATAGCCAGGTGCCTAGACCTGTGGATTGTAATAACTACAACCCTAACCAACCACCTAACAGGGCTGGCTCTTCAACTTCTCCTATCAAACTAGAAGACCCTCAACCTAGCACTTGCCAAATGGTGAACGACATCACCAATACAGTGCTGGAAACCATGCTTTGTGAGCCCTTACTCGAGGTTTTGTCCCAACGCATCTAAGGCAAAATGTCACCTACTTTACCTCAGGGATCAGTACCCATTGATCCTATTCCTGAGAAAATCATGGTATCGGTGGACAACGAGTACTCTGCTCCCCCACCCAAGAAGCAGAAAATGTCAAAGGACTCTGACTCAGATTGGACGACACCACTAAGTCACTGTGTAAGATGTTTCATGACATCGTCACTGAAGCCATGCTGGCATTAGAAATCCTCCCTAAGGATAAGCCTGAAACAGCTGGTGTTTTTGGGAAACTACCATCTCAGCAGTCAAAGGTTCCACGTCCATGGAATTGTCTGTTCTAGAACAAGCTCTAGCTCTTTGGGGAAAGCCTCATTCCGATCCACACATCTCCAAGGCCCTAGATGACAAGTACAAGGTGTCTAAGGATGAACCCTTCATACTCGTGGCAATCTTCCGGCTCAATTTGCGGTAGCCTCATCTGCCCTCGGCACACAGATCTAGATAAAAACGTAAAAGCATGGCTGCCCTCAAGGTAAAAAGTCTGATACCAACTCTACCTTACAACTTAGGCTGGTTAACACTGCTACAGTTATGGTAGGATTTAATATCCTTAATTGGGAGAATCTTGAACGCTTTGCTGACATGCTCCCTCAGGAGGCCGAGGACACATTTTTGCTCTGGATTTCAGAGGGTAGAGAAGCTGCAATCCAACAGCTTCAATTAGTCAAAGACCTCAGACACAACAGCAAGAGCGATCACTAGTGCAGTCTGCATGCATAGGCACACATTTGTCAGCCACATTTCCCTTCACCAAGAAAGTGCTCGACCTTGCATTCAGTGACAAAACACTGTTCGATCCATCCACAGATGAGGTCCTCCAGAAATGTAAGGCCAGTGTCAGAGCTGCTGAAACCCTTAGCTCAATTACGGTAAATCGGCCATATCTCCATAATTTAAATCATTTAAACCGTGTCCTCAAGGAAACTGTGGTTCTGCCACTTCTGCTAAGTCTTACTGCTCTTCTAAAAACAGAGCAAAAGAAGTCTTTTTGACTTTCTTCCGGGCATGTGCATACCTTCCACTCCTATCAAGGAGCATACATCCCTGGTAGCAGGAAGGCTTTCCAACTTCCTCCCCTTTTGAAAACCATTACTCAAGAGGAATGTGTTCTGAATATTATTCAGCATGGTTACTGCCTTGCCTTTCCGGCTATTCCACATTCCACCTTCCCCTCCTCCAAAGCTCCAAAAATCACCCCCGGAGCTCCTGGAAGAGATCCAAAAACTAATTTTCTTAGCAGCGATAGAGTTGGTTCCTCAAGAGGAAATGGGTCCTGGATTTTATATTTTCTGATCCCAAAGAAATCGGGAGGGATCTGTCCATTTCTGGACCTTCAGACCTCAACCAATTTCTGTCAATCGAAACCTTCCATATGGTGACCATGCCTCAGATTCTTCATCCAAACGATTGGATGGCATCTGTAGATATACAGGATGCTTATGTTCACATCCCCGTCTACAAACATCGCTGTCAATTCCTGAGATTCACAATAGGATGGTCTCATTACCAGTTCACATGTCTTCCCTTTGGGCTAAATTCTGCTCCGAGGGTTTTCACAAAGGTTCTGGGGTCATTGGCAGCCTACCTTGGGTTAAGCACAGCCCATCTATACCTTTACCTAGATGACTGGCTTTTCAACCAGTCTCCAAAGAAATTGCTTCAGGAGATGCAATTAACATGCCATACTCTTTTTCAACCTGGGGTTCTTCCATAAATGTGACAAATTCCTAGCTCAATCCTTCGCAAAGTATCCAATTCCTAGGAGCATTCATAGATGCTACTCTTCACAGAGCCTTTCCACAGAGCCTTTCCACCCCCGGAAAGGGTGGAAGCTATTCAACAAACCATCGTAAAGTACGATGCCCACCAGACCCTGACAGCTTGGTGGTTTCAAAGGCTCTTGTGCCTTATGCGTAAACCTAGTTATTTGCGAGGCTCCATATGAGAATGTTCCAGTGGCATCTTGCTGCCAACTAGAACCAGCTCTTGGATTCCCAGGAAATGAAAATCCAAATTCCAAAACAAGTTCAGGACCCTCTGCTCTTGTGCAACTCCACAGAGAACCTGTTAATAGGGTTTCCGTTTCAACCTCCTACTCACCAAATGGTCACAACAGACTCTTCAGAGTACGGTTGGGGAGCCCATTGTCAAAGTCTAACAGTGCACAGTCTTTAGTCCTTTCAGGAAAAGGACCACATAAATGGCCTGGAAATATAGCCATATTTGTCACTCTAAAATCCTTTCTTCTCTCACTTCAAGGAAAGGTGGTGAACATTCTAACGGACAATACCACTGCAATGTTTTATATCAACAAGGAGGGGGGGTACTCATTCCCTTCCCCTGTGTCTCCTAGCACAGAAGATTTGGTATTGGGCCATTCAAAATCACATTTTCTTGTTGGCGTCCTGCTAGGCAGGATTTGGAGCAGTACCCTTTGGGTGCACTACAACAACCTTGACCTCCTGCCAAAAGGAACCCAACCTTTGGTAGAAGTCTGTACTACATAGGCTGGTAGTGTGGCTGAGAGCCAGGCTTCTCTCAAGAGGGGTCAATGTGAGCAGTAGGGGAGTTACAGGAGATTCACAGTGACACGTATCCAAATAAACACTTGAACTCAAGGTTTCTTGATTAAACAATATTAATTTATTTAAGTCAGTTTGAATATGCCTTCTTCTGAAGGGGCAATATAAAAGTAACACACAAATACACTCCAAAAATACACACTTAGTTTCTCTAAATCAGCAAACCCCCATTGGGGATGGCCCACAGACAGTTCCTACACACTCAGGTGACTTGTTAGGACACTGTGGACATCAATATATTGCTGTTGCATTTAGAGCAATACTTGGGAGCATGTCAAAGACGAGGGTTATTAGAATCAAACAAGAGATCACACAATTATTCTCAAGCAGGTAAGTACTTTTGAAACCCCCCCAATGCAAAGCAAATTAACCCTTTCCTGGAAGGAAGGCAAAACACACAATCGGAGGGAAGAAGAGTCCATCTGGAAGCCAGGCCAGGCCTGTGAATGAAAATGTTTAACTTGGAAAACGGCATTCTTAGTAGCCATTACTTCAGCTAGAAGGATTGAAGAACTCAAGGCTCTCTCCTCAAAGGAACCTTATATAGTGTTCCATAAGGACAAGGTTGTCCTACGTACGGTCCCCTTCTTTCTACCTAAGGTGGTCTCCGAATTTCATTTAAACCAGGAAATATGTCTTCCTGTTTTTCTTCCTAGACCGCATACTTCTGAGGCCGAAGAAACATTACATAACCTAGATGTGGTCAGAACTTTAACATTTTATCTAGAAAGGACCAAACCGTTTAGAAAAGCAAACCAGCTCCTTGTTACCGTCTCCTGGCAATAAGGCTGCTAAAGCTTCCATTGCTAGATGGGTTGTCTCCTGTAGCTCCAAGGCTTACGACATGAAAGGGCTCGCAGCTCTGCAGAGACTTCTGGCTCATTCCACTAGAGCCAAGGCAGCCTCTGTAGCCTTTACCAGGCATGTTCCCATCATAGAAATGTGTAAAGCGGTTACCTGTGCTACCCGCTTGCCTTTTGCAAGCACTATGCTATGGATACATCTTCTAGAAATTATGCAAAATTCGGCCAAGAGGTGCTCCTCAACTTGTTTGCCTGAATCCTGTACATGCTGTCTCCTCCACCCTTACTTATTCTAAAGCTTTTTAGTCTGGTCCCAATCATTTGGGAAGGAGGGAGAGCCAGGACGAAAGAAATGAAAAATTACCTTCATGGCGATTCAGGTTCTCTTAGTCCAGGCTCTCCCTCCTTGACAACACCCACCCAGCCATCCCCTGCAGTAAGCATATACTTATCCTCCCGCCATCGGCAGAACCACAGCAACTGGGTGTGGAACGTTGGTGACGTAAGGGTAAGGTGTGCGCCCGGCGTGCAGAGGGGCATACGCATAATATAGGCCCTACCCCTTCAAAGTTTTTAAAAGGGACAGCTATCTTTTGCAGCCAGCTTTTACGACCTGCCTGCGGATGCAGGCGTTCCCCGACAGTTGGGAAGGAGGGAGAGCCTGGACTAAGAGAACCTGAATCCCCATGAAGGTAATCTTTCATATTTTCGAAATACAACAATAACTATTGCAAAACCTATCCTTAGGAACCAGTTTTTCCAGTCTAGAACAATAAATATATGCACTCTTTAGTGGTAAGGTTGTACTCTTGTGGGGGCGGGTTGCGAGCGCTACACCAATGACACTAGGCACCAAAGTCGTTGTGAAAGGTGGGATTGATTGCTTATCTGAAGTGCATGTGTGGTGGGGCACTAGAGGATGGTTAGTTAAATAACATTCTGTGACCATGGCTGTCTGCAGTGGTGCACGCGTGGTATGGAACATAAGCAATGTGCTGATCCCTGCCTTGGAGCTAGTAGTAGTCTAGTCCTAGGTAAATATACAGGTGCCCCAAAATGTGCCTGGGCTGTGGGTTTATCACAAGTTGGGTTCGCCTGGCTTGGGTCTGTCCTCCCGAGTTCTGAAAATGTATTGCGGAACTAAATACCCTCTTTGTTCCTTTCATAGGTGGCCTCCTCATCTGCCTTCCTAGGGAGCAGGCAGCCCGCTTTTGTGCAGAAATCAAATCCCCAAAGTATGGTGAGGGCCATCAAGCCTGGATCATCGGCATTGTGGAGAAAGGGAATCGCACCGCCCGCATCATTGACAAGCCTCGCATCATTGAAGTGACCCCACGGGGAGCCAGCAGTAGCAGTCACGACACTAATAACATGAGTGCCAGCCCAGATGCCATTTCATGAGGGGGCTCAAGCACATCAATATTGGCCCTTTAGTAGCATTTTGCAGATCAGAAGTAAATAATAAAATCCATGATTGGATCAACTGTCCTGTAAGAATTTGAAGGGTGGGTGGGATATAAAGCGCATCTGAAATAAATGTCTTTGGAGATAAATCTAAAATACGGTCACATCTCAGATTAGTCTCGGCACAGGCCTACGGCAAGCAGTTAAAGGCCCAGGATTCTGCTATTATTTTGCATGATTCTGCTTTTTCTAGCACTCGCCTCACCATCGGTCTCCTCTCCTCCCTAAGAGCAAGCAGGGTTACAGGAAGTACAGCACATATTCACTGCATTCAGCAGATCTCTTGGCTTTCCTCCATTGAGGCCAGCAAGTCCTTGCTCAAGGGAGATGGTGATAACATTTTACACAGGAAATTGATGGATCTTTTGAAAGTGGACTGTGAAGAGTTTTTGCTTTCAGGAGGCAGGTAGAATCTTGTCATGCTTGCTTCTAGATTTTTGGCTAAAGAGCTTGATTAATGCTCTCATGGGGTAATCTATATTTATGGATTGTGAAGTGCACATTTGTCTGAGAATAAGATTCAATGCAATTATGTACATATAAATTCTTGTGCAAGTTTATTTCGATAAGAGTGTATATATCATTTTTAGTTATCCTTGCAACAGGGACTGTTGTGGTACCCATGGTTTTCGGGACTATCCCGGCTTTGCAGCAGAGTTGAGCAGCCTGCTGTGAGGTGGGGGACAGGTCCCCCCCCCCCGAAGCAGTGCTACGGGTCCAGCTGTCACCAGGAGCCTTTGCTCTGTTCATGAAGCTTCTCCCCTCAAACCCTTTTTTAAGGGAGGGGAGCAGTGGAGTCTTTAACCAGAGAATGGCTCAGGGGGAGCAGGACCTACACAAGTTGTAGCATGGAATCTCCAACAAGCATCAATAAAATTACAGTCCCAATGCATCTTATGTGATTGTTTTATTTCTATTATTATTGCTAGCCCGTTCGGATCTGCTGAACTGGTAATTTTGTTTTTCCAAGATGAATCTTCGGAAGACTTGTGCTTTGAATTTGACCAACCACTGGGATGCATCTTCTGGAACAAGGATGGGAAGAACTCTGCAACATTTTGAAAAAGCTTCTTTGAAGTGTCCTTTTTTTTCCTTCATTAGGTTTTTTTTAGTTTTCACATTTTGATTCCAAAAAGCCTCTCGGTGGCAGTCATTGCTTAGTGCCTCTATTTAAAAAAAAAAATCATATTGGTTTCATAGGCATTTTGTGAAGAAAAAAAAAACTGTCAACCAAACTTCCCCCCTCCCCAGCAACAGTAGCACAGTATGCTTTGTTCCCACTACTCTTTCTCCATCCACGTAACCTTTCCTAATTTACATATATCCAATGTTCGCAGGTTGTGCAAGCCCCATTGTTGCATATAATTGCTTTGTAGGTCGGTTAAAGCCCCCCCCCCCTTCTTGCTTAAAACATGCATCCTCCCTATGTATTCTGTATGTGACCCATTTCATCGCTAACATTTTCTGAAGCGAATCCAACTCTGTGGTTGGCTGTTTTTACTTCCACTGCCTCGCAAGTACAAGCCAGGCTGCTATCGGCAAAATCATGAACGCTTTCTTCTGGGCCTTGGTGAGTAACCTAACTCAAGGATCAAACAATCCACAAATCCTCTGGATTATGTCAAAATTGATCAAAGTCTGTATCTGAGACATAATAATCGCCCAAAATTGTGCGATCACCTGGCAGAAACGCTTGTTTACAGTGTGTGAAACCTGAGGGTGTTCTCCCAGTAAAGCCTTGAGAATCCCTTATTCAGGTGGCCAGGACAAGACCATTGCTGTTGCATCCAGTTCCTGGGGGTGGACCAGTGGGGGGAGGATCCCCTGGATAGGGAAACCGTGGGTTATGCTTGGAAGAATACCCCAGGTGAGATGCGGTATTGTCCCAGAGAAGGGGAGAAAGGCGAGACATCTGAGGCTTAAACAGGCTGTATTTCATCTGCCTACCTTTCTCCTGTTGGATCTTTCTGGCCCAGATCCAAAAACCCTTCCATACGTAATCAATCGTCTAAGACCCCCAAACCCGGTTACATCCAAAAAGCATAACTCCCAGAATCTGTTTCACCAGTCGCCATTAGAATACTCCATGTCCTTCTTGTTTCCGTTCCTCTGAGTATCATTCCTGCAGTCCCTACTTGATCAGACAAAAACTACGATTCCCACAATCCCCTTTGTTAATGTCACAAACCCAGCTATTCCCGCTTACCCTGAAAAACCTACCAATCCCTCTCCCCTGATTGTCATTTCCCAAAGACCTGACCTACTATGACATAACGCTCATCACCACAATCCCCTATGTTCTGTTCTTCATCTCGGTCATTCTCGCCCATTTAACAAACCCTCCAAAACCTACCCTTCTGAGAGCACCTCAAATAGGAAGATTTGATCCCATACAACACCTCTTTCCCTTCAGACTCTGTAGGATGTTCTGACATGCAAACTTTTCCCTTTTCCAACACAAACACTTGTGCACACCACAAACAGACTAATGTTAACCCTGTGTACCTGACCTGTCCCAACCCGAGGGTTGTGCAAAGTCAGACGATTAACTTGAACCACACACACCTCTGACAGCCCTTCCTCTTCTCCACAGGGATAAAAGGTGGAGAAAGGAAGCGCAGTACGAGCGAGACAGCTAGCACACGGCAGTTCAAAAGAAGGGGAAAGGTGGCAGGAATTGAGAGGGTGGCGAGGAAAGAAGTAAGCTTGCCCTTTTCGTCCCAGACCTGCAGAACCTTCGAAGAGAGCCTAAGACCGTGAACAATAGCACAAGTGTCCTGCAACAGATGTCAACGGTACACAGGGCAAGCCTATGCTGATGAGCAGGAGCGGGGGAAGCTCCCGCGGTACCAGCCTTGACTCCAGAGAAGCCACGCGTCGAGGGGAGAACCGAAAAGAACCGGGCTGTGTTGAGTGACAATTGCACGAGTGGAAAGCTTCGAACCAAAGCTATTGCACTTTGAACTCTAAATTGAGAAGGGGACATCAGTTACAGAGGGAGGCCAGCGAAATAGGTCAAAGTGGTCATACAGAGGGTCAAGCAAAATCCCTGTACAATCGAAAGACTTTGATCTACAAGCTCTGTGAAAGAAAAGGAAGAAATTCCCAAAACGTTTGAACTGTAAAAAAAAAAAGGTGAACATTGAAAGTAAAGGGGGTTGAGCCATGGTCATCCTGTTTGAGAGTCACAGTAAACCGGGTGAAGGGAGTCTAAAAAATGAGAGGGGTCCGAGCCTGGCAAAGGGAGATGCAGGGGTGAAGCTATCAACCAAGCTTCAAGAAGAAACTGATATAAAAATGTGTGGATTGCAATTGAAAGGGGTCAGACCGGAAGGGGGGGAGGAGCAGGGGTGAAACCATCACCCTATCTGAATTTTGGAATACAATTGACATTGGAAAAGAACTTTCATTTGTTAAAGGAGCTTTTGTTTTGTTTGAACATGTCGGGTGCTCGAAGGCAAGAGACTTTCAAGTGAAACGAGACTTGGCCATCGAATGCCCTGTTTACGGAAAGCTTGAGGGTTAAAGTTGAACTGTTGTCTCGTGCTAGACAAACACGACAGTGTGTCTTAAGAACTGCCATTGGAACTGTCGTCTCGTGCTGGAAAGGCCAGAGACCGTACTGTGCTCCATCTTATCCTGTGTCCAAAACGTGGGGAAGGGAGACCCAGACTACAGTATCCTGACATATTATTTGAGAACACTTCTTTCTTTTCTTGAGAACTATCCCACACCCCTTTTTGTATTAGTTGTGAGGTTTGGCAATAGGTTTCTTAGTATAGGCTCCTTTTGTTTTGACACAACACTACTAGGACTGCCTTATTTTTCATTTGATGGTTGATGTTTGCTCCCATCTTAGATTTCGGTTTAGATTAGGCGTTTTTCCAACAAGGATACATCTTTTCATTGTTTAATAAATACCCTTGAACTGTGATCACTTGTGTCTGACTCACTTGTCGCCATGAGTTTCTCACAACAGGCGCGTTACAAATGACGTATCATATATAATTCTCACGATATATCGGCCCAATCTCCTTTTCCCTGGCAGCCTCTCCAGCATCCTGCAAAGCCATAGAATACATGTTATGTAGTGTTGCTGGTGTATAATGCCACTGCATCATAAACTTGTACCATGCTTCCCTAAGTTGTATTGAGCGTGTCAACTTTGGAATGTTCCCCCATATATTTTCCAAGTGCCTGTTTGCATGCATCAAAGGATAATTTGTGTCCCCTGCTTCATGTCTCCTAATTTCACAAAACCCACCTTCTGCCATTGCATAAACGTTCCCTGTGCCATCCCAGGCATGTGGGTTCTCAAATAGTGGTGTAAAGGGGAAGGGGAACAAAGAAAAAGCCCCCCAATCCAATAGTCCGTCCCAGATGTCACAAACCAATGCTTTGACTCACTCGAGTATTCAGGGATCTGTCCGATTTACATAGCCATAGTATCTGTTAGAATTTTCACTTTCTGTGCTAATTCCCTTTAACCCGAGAGACCCCCAACACTTTTTGATTTTAATCTCCTGAGTGAGTGGAACTTTTTAACCACTCCATTCTTTTTCTCTGATTTGTACTGCTTTTGTGAAGTATGCTTCCCTCCATATGTTTAGGACAGGCATCTGTTTTTGACTTTGTGACACCCAGCGCACTCTGTGCAGTGTCCCTGGGAAGTCCCTTTTTTAGTCCGTTTTAATCCCTTCTCTTGTGTGAACTACAGTTCCCCAGAGTAGTAAGACAACCTTGATTGTACTTAACTTTTCCTTTGTGGGTCCAGCACACACCACTATGTGGGGTAACTTGCAACTCCTTTTCCCACTATTCATGTAACTGTTTGCTACACTGACTAACTTAAATGGATACTTTTTCTATCTTTTGTGCAGGTTACTAGCGGGCTGATTTCTCTGCTGCAGTACAGCACCCATGTGTGACCATTTTCTCAAACTGGCCCCCATCTTCTTTTTTCACCATTTATAATTTGCCAGTTCCTTCTGGGCTTTCCTATCATTTCATGTAGGATTGTGTCCTTTGTGAGTTTTGTCTTTGGCGCACTTCACACCGGACGCCCACCCAGGCTCCAGTGTCTGGAAGGAAGGAAATGAGGGAGGGTCCCGAAGCTTCACTGTCCTTTGTTTTATTTTATAGGACATTTGTATGGCTCCTATACACAGGTGTTTCCAGGTGCCACAAGACAAAGGGTCAGGGGGGACATGGAAATCAAAAAGTAGAACAACCAAAAAGTTATATTGGCCTTGTGACAATCCTACCGTGCAAGTGCATGGGGAGGTGGTAGAGGGAGAAATGCCAGGGTGGGGGTACCCCTAGGGGTGGAGGAGGGCAAGTGCTGGGTGGGCCAAGGTGGCAAGTGCCGGGGAAGAGGGGGTTGGGGGGAAGTGGAGGGTGAGTGCAGTGCACAGGGAGGACCAGGTTAGGCTAGCATGGGAAAGGAAGCCCGAAGGCAGTGCTGGCACAGGATGTTCGGGGTCTGATGGGGGGGGGGGGGGGGGTCTGTCCCCTGTATGGCTCTGAAGGGACCAGGCCCCAGTTGCAGCAGCAGATGGAGAGTTTAGCATGGGACGGGGCAGGGGAGAGGGAAGGAAGACGAGAAAAGGCAAGTCTTGAGAGGTTTCTAGAACTTGAGGATCCTGCTGAAGTCTTGAGGGGAGGAGCCAGCCGAGAAAAGGGATTTACCTCCCACTCTCTGATTTTAGAAATGTTTCACCTGTAAAGAGTTGGCGCCAGAAGACCGAAGGACTCTGGCAGGAGGTATTTTGGGAGGGAAAGCTGGATGTAGGTGTGCCTGGCTAAAACAAATTTTAACTGTGAGGCTGGCCGTACTGCAGGACAGCCATCCCGCAGGTGATTGACGGCTCCATAGGAGTGAATGAATGGGTTCCAGCATAAAAGGCGAGGATTTTTGGACTACAGGCAGAGTTGACCACTGCTCGCCTTCTGGTTCAGATGCCGTGTTCCAGAGACGCCAGCAGCACCTTCTAAGTACCCGTGAAGTCCTACAGCTGTGCTGACCCTGTTTTCATCTCGACAGGGATGCTCCGCCAAGGTCGAATTCCTCCTTTGGGCTGGAGGGACCAACTAGCCTCAAGAATTTCTTTGGGATCCCTGTATGAACTGATTTCTTTGTACTGCTCTACAGCTCACAACTCCCTCCAAAGATAATCCTGGCTGCTCAGCCACTATATTGACTTGTGTAATACAGCCCTATAGTAAGTCGGAGAACCACTCCCTCAACGCCCTTAATTCTGCCGCCTCATAGTATTTGGTAAAATTCAAAAGCCAGAAACCAATGATGTTCAGCGCATTTAATATATATAAAATCCCACACAGGCAGGACCTTACGAATGAAGTGTTCCAGGACCTGATAGAACTCGACTCTCTACAGAGATGGCCAATTACTACTGGGTCCAGACAATTGAAGGCCGAAGGTTTTAAGAACCAGATTTATGAAGTTGATCATATAGTTGAAGATTAGCATGAGTGTAAGAAGTAGATGCCTATGAATTTAGCCTAAGCAGCATTGATGGTTACAGGTGTTCCTTGGAGAGTGACCACAGACGCACTGTTCAGGGTACATTGGAAGGACCTGGGGTGTGTTTGCTTGGAATACATCGCCTATGAGTATGACGCACCAACAGAAAATTGTAACGCTTACCTGAACTCTGCGGGGACACCACTTCAGAACTATTCTCAAAAGGACCCTGCTTAGCTAGCGATGTATTTCTTCTCAAGACTCTTCTACTACTGTGATGTTCTCCTATAGTGATACACAGAAAATTCCTCAGTGAGGAGATTCCAAGTTTTCTGTGTTATTGCAATGGTGAACTGTATTTTCTGATTCTCAATTTAGACACTCTTTACCTTCAGAAAGCCCCCAGCAGATAATGTCTCCACTCTTTCAATGCACATTTGATAGCCAACAGCTCTTTATCTGTGACTGTATAATTAAGTTCTGCAGTGGAGAATTATTTTGACCAAAATGCCACTGGATGTAACTCTTGAGAGTCTGGATTGCGCTGGCACCCATGGCCACATTTAACGCATCGGTTTCAACCACGAAGGGAAGATCTGGTCTCGGGTGTTGTAAGATTGGGGCTTCAGTAAATCTTTCCTTTAACTTCTGGAAGGCCTTGTCCGCCTCCTTAGTCCAATTAAATGTTTTGTTTTTTTTCGGAGCAAACGTGATGGGATGAACTAACTGAGAAAAGTCTGATAGAAATCGCTGATAGATGTTTGCGAATCCCAGAAAACTTTGAACTCCCTTAACAGATGTGGGTGCTGGCCAGGTAAGGATTGCATCAACCTTTTTGTTGTCTATCTTCACTCCTTGTGACGATAAAATAAATCCCAAATATTCGACTTCAGGAACATGGAAATGGCATTTCTCCAACTTCACGTACAGAGAATTTTCCTTGAGTCTCTGAAGAACAGATATCGCGTGCTTTACATGTTCCAGAGGATTAGCAGAAAAAATTAGAATATCATCCATGTAGACCACCACACAGATATCCAATAGTTTCCTGAAGATGTCATTCATAAAGGATTGAAAGGCTGCCAGGGCATTGCACAACCCAAAAGGCATCACTTGGAATTCAAAGAGTCCATACCGTGTTCGAAAAGCCGTTTTCCATTCATCTCCTTCCTTGATGCGGATTAGGTGATAGGCACCTCTAAGATCAAGCTTTGTGAAGATTTGTGCCCGTTTCACTGACCAAGTGAAAGTGGGTATCGATTCTTCACAGTAATTTGATTCAAGGCTCGATAGTCTATGCAGGTTCTTAGATTTCCTTCTTTTTTGGGGACAAAAAAAAGAGGTGAAGCTGCCGGGGACTTGGATGGTCTGATGAAACCATTGGCCAGGTATTGATCGAGATGTTTTCAGATGAATATTTTCCTTTTTCTGTTAGTGCATATATTCTACTGCAAGGAAGCTGAGCTCCAGGAACAAGATCAATTTGGCAATCATGATTTATGAGGGGGCAAAACTACAGCTTGCTTTTCCTCCTGAAAAACATCCTAGAATTTCCGGTACTCAGATGGCAACAAGCCTATGGCACCTAAGGTGATTTTTGTAGTCTGCTCGGGCTGCACTATCTCCACCAAACCTTCCATTAGCCTGCACGAGTTCTCACAATCCGAAGCAAAGGTCAAAGTTCTGGAACGCCAAATAACAGGGTTGTGCCTTTCCAACCAGGAAATTCCTAAGATGATCTGAAACTGTGGGGCTCGAATAAGGTCAAAGGGAAACCTCTTCCTGTGTCCCTCCTGGCAGAGAATAATAAGATTGGTTATGCACTGTGTTACAGGGCCTGACACTAATGGAGTGCCATCCACCCCAGAAACATTCTTGGCTTCCAACTTTTCTGTCTAGGAGAATCCTAATTTGCTAGCCAGGTGAAGATCCATATAGTTGCCAATTGCCTCACTGTCTATGTAAGCGTTCAACGCATATCTTCTCGTGGGATGCTCATGACTAAATAGGATGATGGGGAAACACAAAGTGTGAGGTCACAGAAACCTTTTCCACGCTCGACAAGCTGACCTCTATACTTGTCGGGCACTGAGTTTTCCGGACTCTGTTCCTTCTTGGCTTGATTGACTCCTCCCAAAGGTTTTCTTGATAGTTTCACTGGACAATCCTTCAGGATGTGACCTGCCTTTCCACAATATAAACATAACTGTTGACTTCTCTTGTCTCTTTCCGCCTGAGAAATTGGGCCTCGTATTCCACCCAACTGCATGGGTTCAGGATGAGTCTCTGTTCCCAATCTTCCCACTGGTTCCTTTGTGCGAACAAAATATGCTTGACTCTGGTGGGCGTGCACGATCAGTTCTACAATCCTGTAAACGATGATCTAACTGAATAGTCCGGTCTATGAATTCAGTGATACTCTCTGGCGGGTTTACCACTTGTGCTAAAACATCCTTGAACTCACTCTGTAAGCCGTGATAAAACAAGGTTGTTCGTTTCTCCATTGGCCAGTTGGTTTTAGACACCAACCTGTTAAAGGTCGCCACATATGCCAGTAATTCTTGATTGCCTCGTTGAAGTGACAACAACTCATTGTCTAGTGCCTGTCATTGAGTGTGGCTAGCGAAAAGTTTTTCAAATTCTCACTGAAAATTCCTCAACACAGGATCGTCTCTATTGATAGGGGGAGCAGACCAGTCGGCCGCATAGCCGCCCAGGTAAGATAACACAAAGGCCACCTTAGATTGATCTGTAGGAAAAACTCCAGGTCTGCACAGAAAATGTAATCTACATTGATTTAAAAATACGGCTAATTTCTTTGGATCTCCTGTGACACGCTCCGGAGGCGCCAATGGAATATTTTCAGGTACTACCACTTGAACAGGAACTGGTGCTGCTGTAGGAGCTGCCACCTGCGGATTACTTGCAGGCAATGGAACCTGACCTGCTTGGGTCTGTAGGAACTGGCGAGCTAGTTCCTCCGTTCGATCTCTGTTCACCACTACCTCTCTTCGAAGGGCACTGGTCTCTGAACGAGCTGCATAGACTTCAGCCTTTAGCTCCCCCAACATTTGTGCCAATTGATCAACCTCAGGAGTTCCCATGGTGTTCAGGCAAAGTATTTCCAGCACTGCTTCGTGTTCTGTAACGCTTACCTGAACTCTTCGGGAACACCACTTCAGAACTATTCTCAAAAGGACTCTTCTTAGCTAGCGATGTATTTCTTCTCAAGACTCTTCTACTACTGTGATATTTTTCTATAGTGATGCACAGAAAAGTCCTCAGTGAGGAGATTCCAAGTTTTCTGAGTTATTGCAATGGTGAACTGGATTTTCTGATTCTCAATTTAGACACACTCTCACTCTTTACCTTCTGTTCTTTTATGGTGGGCTCTCCATCCTGCTTCTGCGCAGGAGCGCTTGTTCTGAAGATCTTAATTCGGATGGAACTCTTCTTATGGTGAGTATGGGAAGATTCTATCTTTAATATATGTATAATTGGCAGGGCGGTGACACTAGCACACTAACATACAGGAGAACATTATTAAGAACTGGGAGGAAGAGCCCTATCAGGAAGCGTGCATGCGCTATGCTGTGGCTAATGTGTGAATGAAATGAAGTTCTGAGTATTAACCTCAAATAGTTAATTCTGTGAAAACATGCTGCGACTGGATGGTATGACACCCTGCTAATTGGACACTAATCCTTAATAAGGTAACTAATTACTGAAGAGAATTCTGTCGCAGTGCTGTGCTACGTGTGAATGACTGGGAGGACATGAATGATAACAACCGTAACACGGAGTAGCCTACTGTGTGATGCGGCGTGTTCGTGACTGAATGTGTTCCTGAACAAAGGAAAATAAACACGGCTGAGAGCGTAGCTCTGTGTGCTGCCAAGTAAAGAAATGCACCAGGAAGGCTATTGTAACATCCGTATTATGGAGCAGCTTACTGAGTGCTGAAAGGAAATGTGAACGGCACCAAGAAGTCCTGGTAATAAACCACGGAGACACAACAACAGAAACTAACTGTATGGCAAACTCGGAAGTGACAGCAGTAAATGTAAATGATACTTGCTGCGGACGAAGACTGACAGGAATTACTGCTCGTAAAATGGCACTATCTGAGGAGACGTGAATATGCCTTCAGCTACTGGAAATGAAACTGGACAATTCCTTCAGATAAGGATTTCTAAAGCTGACAGGAACTAACGCTAAGGGAAGCAGTTAGGAATAATTACACTAGAATTAAACTGTGACCAGAACGGACCTGCGCTAAATGTTAACTGCAAAAGCAGAATGACGTGAAACACAGAGCATACAAGGGTAGGGGCTTAAATAGGGAATGAGCAAAAACGCCTAGACCAGCACTGTAACAGCCAGAAGAACAATTGGGTGGCCATGTTGGATAGTCAGGAAGTGACTACCTCATAGCTGTCCCATAACACTGTAATGCCTACACACAATCCATGTGATGAGCAGAAGACCAAGTCTTCTTGGAGACTTTTCTGGGGACTTTCTCGGTGCTCATGACAAAAATGTACAACCCCTGATGAATGTACAGTGGATGCTGATGAGTAAAGGCTCCAGGTACAGGGCAAAAAGTAACTTGGACAGAGGACATACCTGCCTCGTTTCTCTATGAATAGGGATGGATCTAGATATTGGAGTATTAATTGATGGTCATATCAGGGGGTTATGGTTAGATTGTATCATCCGTATGAAATTAGCACGGACTCCTGTATGTTCTAGGGTGTAGAAAAGGAATGGGCATTCGACACAAGTCAAATGCCTTTTTGGCATCCAACAATATCAATACAGTGGTTATCTGTTTTAGCAATGCCTTTTCAATCAAATATCATATATGCCTAGTGTTATCAAAGTTCTGGCTAGAAATTTGCATTGATTGCGATAGAAAAGGCACAGTTCTCGGGAGGATAGCTTAGGGGCAATGTGCTCGCCTTGGACGCAAGACGACACGGAGCAACACAGGTTCGATCCCTGTGTCCGCGCATAGAAACCTCTGGGTATTAAGCGCGTTATAAATAATCTATCATCAGTGTCGGGAGCAACTGGGACAGCCGTTTAGCGAGGATACTGTGATGCTGGAAATAGATTTGGTCGGTGTGTATGCAGAGGGTTCTGATATCCTCCAATGGATTGACACGTCTGAGATGGCTTGTGGAATCCATGATGTTGACAAGAGAGATTGGGCTAAGTGTTTGTTAAGCAGAGTGCCTCAGACTGGATATGACTGTATTCTGAAACGGAGTGTGGAATAAAGGAGTCATTATGAGTGCATAAAGTCTGCTTTAATTGCCAGGTTTGGCAAGACACCGACCCAATACCTTTAAAAGGTTCAGGGAATTTAAGAAACAAGAGAATGTGTCTTGGGTTGACTGGTTGAGTGCTGTGCACATGAACATGATTGTGTGGATTGATGGTTACAAAGTGAAAAAGTTTGTTGAATTGTTTTACCTATTGTTTTTTGAGCACTTTTGGAAGCCTGTTCACCGGAGCTGCATCAGTATGTTGCTGACCAGAACATTTTTCATCCCTTTAAGCTGGCCAGGCTGGCTGACAAGTGGGTCTCCCACCGGGTGTCCCCTAAGGACTCCAGTGGGAAGGACAAGGACAAAGAAAAGGGGACCTCTCAAAACCTTCCTCTCCTAAAACCCCAAAAATATAGTGGGGATAAGTCTTTTGTGGGGGGGGTAAGAGTAGTGGTCCACCTGCTGCAAAGCAGGCTCCCAGTCGTTCCAGTACCGTACCCTGTATTCCTGGCACTTGTTGGGACTGTGGGGTTCTGGACCACAAAAGGGGTGACCCCAAGTGTAAGGGTAAGGCACTTTGAGTCCAGGCTGTCAGCCTGATCTACCCCTACTCTGTACCGGAGGTGGAGGCCACTGTCCTCCCCTCCTCTACAGGAATCTTATTCGCTGCTCCTGTAGAGATTTCCCTAGTGTCCCTTAGGGCCTGGGACCAGTACACAGAGGTACTGGCGACAATCCCCCACAACACCCGTAGGTTTTTGAGAAGTGTCCTCTTGAATGGCCAGCTGTCTACTGGCTTGAGAGACACTGGGGCAAGCATGACAGCGGTGGACAGGACCCTGCTCAAGCCAGAGGACTATGTAGTTGCTCCTCTGAGAACTATGAGGATAGCAGGTGGGCCTCCCAAATTATCGCCTGTAGCCCTAGTCAACATTACGATTGGAGACAAGACAGCAAAGCTTCCTGTCCTGTTTCAGGACACTGTACCTGCTAACATTTGTAAGAAATTATTTGGTAGAATTGGGGATGATCGTGGATGGTCTACCCATGACTGCTGCAGCAGTCACCCGATCACAGGTCACACCGGGTCCCGCTGTGAGTCCGGTACCCTCGCTGATGAGAAAACCCAAAGCACAACGACTAAGGAAGAGCAAGAAGGTCGCCTCTGCTCTTTTTATAAACAACTGCTGGTGTACTGGGTAGAAGGAAGTATATTGCAAACAACAACTAAAGGAACTGTACACCAGCGTTTGACTGCCTTTCCGTGTGTGTGATTTGCATTGTTATAGTCCGTTTCTTTCCTCTGGGATTTGGGTATCCTAACCTTTGCCTTTCCTGCCCACGTCTGCTTCTCACATAGGTGCACCTAGAGTGATCTTGGGCACAGGTAAGCAGGGGTTGCTGAAGACTGGTAAGAGGTGGGTTACATATTTAACAGTAAGAAAGTATATTGCTGTGCCCGCCTACACCTGTCTCCCACCAAGTGCATAAGGACCTTCCCTGCTTCATATATATGGAAAATCCAGCCGTAGGAGAGCAGGAATAAGGCCAAAGTACAAGATGTCAAAGACAGGCAATCTCATGGCACGCCCCTTTTAGTGTATATAGTACTCTAAATGGCATTAGCGGGAACATTTGAAAGTGCACAGGTCTATTCAGAAGAGAGCAGTAAAAAAAAAAGTATCAGCTGCTTCCAGCACATATTGGACACATCAAGTTAGTAACCAAAAAGTTGCCGATAACCAAGCTATAGGGACATAGTATCCATACTCTGCTTCACTCTAAGGTGTGCAGGAACAATAAACGGGATTGTACTATGGAGAACAGAGCTCCCCTGCACTCATAGCCATATGAAATTATCAGTGCCCTGAAAACCGAGGAGCATAGCAAGGCCAGTGAAGTAAAAAGCCCTTCCTGGCCTCCAGAAGTCAGAATATGTTAAAAACTGGCAAAAAGTTGTGTCCTAATGAGGTCTAGAGAAAGATTTTCTTTTAGCTGTTTTCCTTCCTAACAGTAATCATTGCAAGAAGGAAGTGCTCGTAAAGTCACACCTAGAGCTCAAATCCCTGGGCAAGAGAGCTCATATGAATAAGAGGCTTTTACAGATTTAAGCAAAAAGATGCCCAAAATGCTTAACGAGCCTTCTCTTAGTCACTTATTAGACTAGCGTGATGACTTTGATAAATTCTCCCATATCGACAAGCTGGGAGTGACCTTTTTGAAGGCGGGTACAGAAGGTACTGATCTCCTGGCACTAATGAGGGATTTTATTTACCTCTGTGCTGCCACCAGATGAAACCTTAGACAAGCATGATGACATACATTGTACACTTGGATTGATCAATTTCTTTTTAGTGCTACCATTATCCCTTATGTTCAGAATATTGTCATTGAACCATACACATTGTCCGACTACTGACCACTCGCACTAACTTTCCAAACAAAAGGGAGGAAAAACCCTCACTATAAACCCAAGTATCGGGGGCGGGGACATTAGGGCGGGGTGGAATACTTAAGTGTAACAATATACAAAATGCCAATAACTGTATAGTATGTGCTTATTAAGTCGCAATAAAGAAAATGTATCTTAAAGGGGCAATTACTTATATGCTCACAGTGGCATGGAAAGAATGTCACTTTTTTAATGAAAATACAAACAAACAAGTGCAATGCAAGTAGAGCCGTTCATCAAATCCTAGTCACACTCCAGTACTTTATACAAATATATTACCATTGTGTGGTCAAAAGAGACACAACCATAAAATGACCCAACATAACAAAT
This sequence comes from Ambystoma mexicanum, assembly GCF_040938575.1. Taxonomy (NCBI): domain Eukaryota; kingdom Metazoa; phylum Chordata; class Amphibia; order Caudata; family Ambystomatidae; genus Ambystoma; species Ambystoma mexicanum. Next base: position 1,161,486,158 of record NC_090923.1, read on the forward strand.
TGTATAGTCCTAATCTTCTTGAAAGATAAAGGCGAAATGAGTCAATGGTAGAACGAAGGGCTAAGTAGTTTCGGCACTCACCAATGCTAATGGCCACCTTCATAAGGGTCAAGCTACGTCCACCTAATTTTCAAAGTGGCTCAGGCTAGTGCTACTGAAAGCAATCGGTGGGTAGAAGAGTGCTTAATGGAACTTCCTCTACAGGCCATGGCTGTGTTATGTTTGACTGCTGGGGCAGTCCGCTATGTGCCTGGCATAAGATGCTCAAGAAATTACACAACGTTGAGTATTCCCTTTTTTTCCCCCCCACTCACACTAACATATCAGATAATGAAATCCTTTATACCGAGACCCACTTGGTCACTGCCTCGCTATGTGTTGAAAGATAAGGTGGTGAGGGAGGAGATTTCTTAACAAATTGGCACAATCTGATACTCTTTTCTCCCCTCTGTCCCCCAAAAGTCGCCTGGCATGCCTTTGGACTGTAAATCTGCTGTTGCCAGCTGGCAGTAGCCGTTCACCTCGATAGAGTAAGAAAGATGATGCCCAATGTATTACAAGCTCAACTATCTGCCCTGGAGGTTAAATATAAGCAAACTGGATGTGAGGTAGCATATAGATAAAATACAAGATGTTCAGAATCAATAATGCTCCAAATTAAAAAAGCAAAGTATGCTATTCTGATTCAAAAATGCTCTTTCTACGCAAAAGGCAACAGACCAGATACAATGTTCGCCAGCATGATGAGAACTAGAGCTCATCTGCCTTTTATGCCTACAGTTAAAAATGGCCAGGTGCTCTAGGCATTTAGAGTTTTATACAGAATTATAGAAGGCCAAAAGGTGAATCAGGCAAACCAAATGTATTACCTAGAGAAGCCTGATCTCCCCATGTTGACCGTGAAGCAGAAGGAGCATTGGAACTGCACATCAAGAAAGAGCAAGCTATACCTCTCTGAAACAGAAGTATCCATTGTGAGACGGCCTTGCAGCCTATTTTTATAAAACCTTCAGGTTAGTGGTTACCTTAAGAAGGTTGTTTAATGCCTTTTCACAATCTAACTCCATTACAGAGATGAAAGACACTTTGGGGAGTTTTATCCTGAAAGTTGGGCAGAATAGAGTTATGCAGCTTCTACAAACGTATAGCACTACTTTTCTAATGGATCATGTCCTCCCATGAATTCCTCATCTTTGATATTTCCAATATCATGCTTGCAGTTTCAGAAAAACTTCGACAGCAGAGGGTGCTGTGCGTCATCAACTCTGTCCCTTAGCTGCTTCCATCCCTCACTTGGCCATGATGTTGACACTGGTACAGATGGCACGCACCGCGCCCATTGCGTCAATTCTGTTTTTCCATGGCACACCGCTTTGAACGGTTCGATCGCCTCAGCGATTTTCAACTGTTTTTCTCAAAATCTCGAGATATGTCTACTCCGAAAATCGGATTCACGGGGTGTGTGCACTGTGGATCGAAACAATCTTGATTACAGATCTGCACAGGATATGCCTCTGGTGTCTAGGGGTGGGCCACGAGGTTGATGACCGTTAAAGCCTTAAAGGAGAGGCAGGGGGAAGCTTTCCCAAGGTAGACCACCATCTAAATCTCCAACCACCCCATCAAAAAAGAGATCATCCGATGAAAAAAGCTTGAGCGGCATCTCACCTCGGAGAGCTAAGAAGTGCTCTAAACATCTAAGCGCTACAGATCGCGGAGTGAACATTCGTTGTCTTCTCATCTGACAGAAAAGGGGTTTGTTTCCCAGGCAAATCGGCATCTAAAACTTAGGAGGACTTTTGTCTCCAGATGCTTGAAATGTTCTTTGAAGGAACTTAAAAAGGCTTTTGATCCTATTGCGCCTTGTAAGGCCGACAGGGAGTCCTTGAAGACTGCTACTAACGCACCTAAGAGCCCGGGCCTTGAGTCTGGGAAGCGTCGATGGATGCAGCAACTTGAGGGAAGTTGAAGCCACGTCCTTCCTCTTCGGCTCCTTCGAGGGAGTCGATGTCGAGGCCTCCGATTTCGTCGGAACCCTTGAAGAGTTTTAAGCCCTGGTCTAAGGACTTTTTCAAGTCTATGGCCAAATGTAACACAAGAACTAATTTCTGATTATTCTAGGTTACTTAACCTAGTTGTTTCTTTAAAGGATATATGTGGCTTGGACACTGCCAGAAGAACAAGTTAATTACCAAACTGGTAACGTTCTTTTGATGGGATGTTCCTCTGACATATTCCTTATCTTTGATGTTATCATTCCAGCTTGCTGGCCTCGGAAATATTTTTAAGTAGAGGGCAATGCGCGTCGACATCCTTTGAGTCGGTGTCCCTGGACAGCCTCTGTATCGGCGCTGACGTCATCATGAGTATAAATAGACTTGCGCAGCGTCCGTTGCTCAGTTCCATTTTGAAGTTCAGATTTGCTTTGCATTCATTGGTTAGTAACCCTGAAGGAGCGTAAGCTGCAACTACAAGGGAAGTTTTACTGCTGGGGTGGATGGGAGGGGCTAGAGGAGGAATCCAGGCTGTAAAATTTGGTAAAAGTATGTGCGGACGACCATGTGGCAGCCGCACATATATCTTTAATTGGAATCCCTCTTTGGAGGGCCGAAGAGGCTGCTATACGCCTGGTTGAATGAGCACTAAAATGTTGAGGGGGTTCTTTTCCTGCCATTTGTAGCATTCTAGAATGGTTAAAATGATCCATCTTGAAATGGTCTGTTTTGTGATTGGCAATCATAATTTGTGCCCTCATATCCTACAAGCAATTGGTCTGCTTGCCTTATCCTAGCAAGTCTGCTAATATAAAAACTCAAGGCAGGCCTTGGATCCAGCCTGTGTAATCTCTCTTCCTCTTTCCCTGGACGGGGAGGAGGATAGAACAAAAGTAAGGTTATTTTATGAGTAATATGGAATTCAGAGACCACCTTTGGGAGAAAATTGGGCTTCACTTGTAAGACAACCTTGTCTTTATGAAAGATTGTATGAGGAGGTTTGCAAGATAGAGCTTGTAATTCGCTCACTCTTCTAGCGGAAGTTAAGGCCACTAGAAAAACTAGAAAAAGAGTGAGAAATTTCAGTGAACAAGAATAAAGTGGTTCAAAAGGAGTACCCATTAGAAACTTTAAGACTAGATTTAGGTCTCACAAAGGAAACTAAAAAGGTTTTGGTGGATAGACATTTGTTAATCCTCAGAAATTGTATTACTACGGGTAGTTTGAAATATGAAGGCTCCTCAGCAGTACGCTTAAAGATAGACAGCGGTGCGAGGTAGCCCTTGATCGTACCAATTTGCAGACCTGAATTTGCTAAGTAAAGCAAGAAAGATGACACCATTGGTGTATTGCATGTAAAGGGTTCAATATTTTTTTCTCTACACCAGCTGCAAAATGTGTTCCAACGGCAGCGGTATAAAGTCTTTGTTGCTGGCCTTCTAGCTGAAAGCAACACATCCATGACGTCATCCGGGAGATCCCAATCCTTGTATCTCAACCTTTCAGAAACCAAGCGTGAAGGTTGAGGGTTCTGATGTCTGGATGGAGAACCTGACCTTCCTTCTGCGAGAGAAGATCCTCTCTCTGCGGAAGACGAATCGAAGGACAGATGCACATGTCTAGAAGGTCCGGGTACCACGTTCTTCTGGCCCAATCTGGGGCAATTAGGATCATGGCTTTCCGGAATCTTCTAATCTCCTGATCATTTGAGGAATGACAGGGACTGGAGGAAATGCTTACAGAAGTGGAATCTCCCAGTCCACTACGAATGCGTCCCCTAGCGCTCCTCTCTGGGGAAATTCCCTTGAACAAAACTGATTGCACTTCCTGTTGATGCTGGTGGCGAACTGATCCACTTGAGGGGTTCCCCAGAGAGTGAAGATCTCTTGAAGGACTTCCTGAGCTAGCTCCCACTTGTGGGAGACTGCTCTGCCTGCTCAGAGCGTCTGCCATCAAGTTCTTCTCTCTGGCTAGGTGAACTGCTGATGGAAAGATTCCTTATTGAATTGCCCAAAACCAGAGCTGCATTGCCTCTCTGCACAGTGTTGTTCGTCATTATCAGGACATTCTTTCCCTGTACTGATGGCAGAAATGCTTTCAGCGTTAGCCTGATTGCTATCCGCTCCAACAGGTTGATGTGTAGTCTCGATAGAGACCGAGCGCTGATGGTCAAGCCGTTGGCATAGGCTCCCGACCCTGTGAGTGAGGTATCCGCGACTACTGTTATCTCCCGCCATGGGTCCCAAAACTGTTCTCCTTTCAAGATGTTCTCCCGACAGGCCCACCACTGAAGGTCTCAAGCTACTCTGTCTGGGACTTGTAGGAGATCTGACATTCTTCCTGAGAATTGCAACCACTGGGTTCTTAGTGCCCACTGGAGGGATCTCATTCTCAGGTGAGCCTCTGGCACTAGGAAGATGCAGGATGCCATGAGGCCTAGCAACCTCAAAAAGTCGAAGGCTGATAGACGTTGGGCATTTTGAAATTTGGTGACCAACAGTAGAATATCTTGAGCCCTCACCGCTGGTGGCGAGGCTTTTCCCAGGGAAGTGTCGAGGACTGCTCCAATGAACTGGATTCTCTGTGATGGTATCATCTGAGACTTCTTTAAGTTGAGGGAGAAGCCCAGCTTGTGAAGGAAGTGGCAGAAATAATCTAGCTGGATATGAGCTTGTTCCGGAGATACTGCTCTGATCAACCAATCGTCCAGGTAGGGGTAGACGTTTGAGCCCTTCCCTCCTTAGACTTGCAGCCACTACCGACATTAGCTTGGTAAAGATCCTCTGGGCGGAGGTCAGCCCAAATGGCAGAACTCGAAATTGATAGTGAGAGTTGCCATTTGCGAACCCCAGATATTTCCTGTGTTTGAGATGGATTGGCACATGGAAATAAGCATCCTGACAGTCTAGAGATACTAACCAGTCCTGAAGCTGGATGGCCTGAAGGATCTGAGAAAGGGTTACCATCTTGAACTTGTCTTTCCTGAGGAATTTGTTCAATTCTCGCAAGTCCAAGATGGTCTCAGTCCTCCGTCCTCCTTTGGTACTAGGAAGTAGGGGGAATACCAACCCTTGTTCCTCTCCGCTACGGGTACCGGTTCTATGGCACCCTTCTCTAGGAGGTCTAAAATCTCCTGCATAAGGAGTGGGTCTGGAAGCTTCAAAGAGTTGTTCACCGGTGGATGACTCTGAGGAGTGTGTAGGAAGGGCAGGCAGTAACCTTGGGCAACTGTCTCCAATGCCCAAGCATCTGACGTAATAACCTGCCATTCTGCCAGATGTTGAGTTAACCTGCCCCTTACTGGTGTTTTGTGAGGGGAGACCTCAGAGGGGTTTAGAAGTGGCTGACGCAGATGCCGAGGGTAAAGTGGCACCTGCTGCTGCAGATTTTGTACTTTTTACCCGTCCACCACGGGTGAATCGTTTCTGGCCCCTTTGAGCTGGCTGTCCTCTGCCTCTTCCGAATGCGGAGTAAAAGCCAAAGGACCTACCCCTCCAGGAAGCTCCTGAGGGGCGATTTGGAGTCTGCCGGATTGCAGCCCTAAGAGATTTCGCTGCTGCCTTGGAAGTTTGTAATCTCTCCAGGCTGTCATCCGCCTTCTTTCCAAATAAAGAAGTACCGTCAAAGGGCATGTTCAGAAGTATGGCTTGTACATCTGGAGCAAAACCAGACTTCAGCAACCACGCGAATCTGCGGCTTGTGGTTCTTGCCGCCGTGGCCCTGCTGATGCCGTCAGCAGAATCAATGCCTGTTTGGAGGGACTCGCACATTGCATCCTTTCCATCCCCGGTGATGTTTAAGAATGCATCCCTTTCTTCTCCTTCTGGGAGACAGTCAGCTGCAGATGAAGCACACTCCCAAAGTGTGTGGCTGAATCTTGCTAGCGTGCAAGTGGCGTTGATGGACTTAAGTGCCAAGCTACATGCCGAAAAGACTTTTTTTGACATGGCATCAAACCTTTTATCATCCCTGTCGTGTGGAATAGTAGGGTATGCCGACATACTGTTAGAGGAAGTCGCTGCTTGTACAATAAAACTCTCTGGAGTTGGATGCTTGCTCAGATATTCAGGATCTGAAGCTGATACTCTGTATTTAGCAGAAAGTTTTTTATTTACTGCAGGGATAACTTCAGGAGTTTCCCAAATAGCAGATATTTTTCTTTGCAGAGCAGTATGAAAAGCAACGGGATCCTCCTGTGGACCTTTTTATCTAAAATATCAGTAAGGTCATCCTGCTGAAAAGAAGGTGTAGTCCACCCCATGAATTCAATTATTCTGGCCATCAGAATCCTATAAGGAGTCTCAGCATGCTTTCCAGGGTCTGGTTTAGCAAACTCTACTTCTGGAGAAGTATGTGAACCACTTGCCTCATGTAGAGACTCTTGAAGGTATTTTAACCTGTTCTCCTCAGAGATTAATTCCTCTGGCATGGGTATTGTAGTCCTTTGCAAACCAAAGGGTCTCTCGTTGTCGGAATCCTCCCCTTCCTCATATACAGAGGACAAGGCTCTAAAATAGTCAGACCTAGGATTTGGTTTAAAACCCATTTTTTGAGCAGAAGGAGCTAAATATGTTGTCACCGCCTGAGAAAACTTCGAGGTTGTCGACGTGGACGTCAAAAGTTTGAAAAGACCTTGATGCACTCGAGAGGATCGGAATCCTACTCGGCGTCATGGTATCCTCGACGTTGTGGTTGGAGCTTGCCTGTGACATAGTGACAGTTGTAGGTTTGTCTTTTATCGGGGTCGACAGTGGCGTCGAAGACGGCATCGATGAAACCGATTTATGTGTAGAAGGAACCTTCGCGACGGCGTCGATGATGCAGTCTCATTGCTTTTACTTGAGGGTTCATGACGCTCTTGAGTACTTTCTCTCGCCGGGTTCAACGACTCGCAACGTTTTGATTTTTCGGGTCTTTCACCCAGGGTATCACCTTTTAGATGTCTCCGAGGGGGTCTAGGCGGCTTTCTCGAAGACGCTAAGCATTTTTTTACGGAATTCCTCCCACTTAGCCGGGGAGCTGTGTTTCGTGGGGCAGGTGACCCTTTCTGGGGATGTAGAGGGAGATCTACAACGCCTCTTCTTAGAGTGTTTTGATCTCGAAGACTGATAAGAACCGCTTCAAGATCTTGAACAGGAATGTTTCTTTTGTCGACGAGGAGACTAATGTCTCGACTCAGCCGAAGAAACTTTCGAGGGAGTAGGAGTTTTAAAGTCCTTACCTCTTTCTAACTTCCCCTTACGCTCCTTCAAGGCTTTCGCCGTCATGGACATACAATCCTCGAATTCCGAACAGTGATGCTCCGATCCCAGGCACCACACACAGATCCTGTGAGGATCCGTTAACGACATTTTTTCTTCCCACAGTCACGACATTTCTTGAAACCGGACCGTGGAGTTGATGGTTCGGATGAAGAAGCCATCGTTGTAATGGTAATAATCTTCGAAGTATAAGAAGGTTTTTCTGAAGAAAGGAACCGAGCGTTGAAGCGCGGAAAAACAGAACTGATGAACGGAAGTGTGTGAGTCTATTTATACTCGTGATGATGTCGGCGCCGATACGGAGGCTGTCGAGGGACACCGGCTCGAAGGACGTCAACGCGCAGCGCCCTCTACTGAAAACTTTTTCCAAGGCCAGCAAGCTGGATTGGATAACATCAAAGATAAGGAATACGTCGGAGGACACATGCCCTTCAAAGTGGAGTTTGCCTCCCCGGATTCAGCTGTTTATGCTGATGCCGCCTACCGGTCTGTCATAGCTAAGGTGAATGAGTACCTGGGCTGGGGTTGTCCCATTAGAGAGATGGAAAAGGATGATCTGACAGATATCCTAGATAAAGGCATCCTAGATACCCCTAAGGATCCTGTCTTGCTGTTTCATACTGCTTTAAAAAACAGGATCCTTGAAAATTGGAAAAAGCCAGACACCACCCCAGCCATTAATAAAGAGCTGACAAGAAAGTACAGGCCTTCAGCAGTGGACCCAGAGTTTCCTTCTAGACATCCTTCGCCGGAGAGTCTGGTGGTGAAGTGGCCATGTCTATCTCGAAGGTTGCGGCGGCGGCGGCCTACCCAACGATCTCTCCTGACGGGGATGATAAGAAATGTGATGCCCTAGGAAAGAGGGTGTTTTCTATGGGAAGCATGGCCCTGAAGGCCATTAATGCTATGTGTGCTCTGACTATCTCTTATGCTTTGTGGGTTGTGGTTGCCCAGGCGGCAAAGCCTATTCCTGAAGGGGAAGGAGAAGGATTTCTCAACATCGTACAGGATGGGAAGGACGCTATGTGTTGCAATCAGGATTAGACTCCTCGAATTGTCAGGCGCTGTATGGCAGCGGGCACTGTTGCCAGAAGACTTGCGTGGCTGCGCAGGTTGCGGTTTTCCCCTGATGTTCAGGCAAGGCTATTAGACATGCCGTTTGATGGCTTTCAATTATTTGGTACAAAAGCAGATGAGAGTTTGGAGAAGCGGCAGGTATCCAAGGCAGCTGCTAAGTTACTGGGAGCAGAGATTCACCAACCACAACAAAGTCGTTCAGCCTCTCAAAGTTGGAGGGGTCATTCCTTTCGGTACTATTCTTCATTTGGCAGAACAAGAGGACAGATGTCTCGCAGATGAGCCTCTGCTTGTTTACCCTCTGGTGCAGTCATAGCAACAACACCTCTCTAAGTCCTTGGTCCACAAGATGGTAGTGGGAGGAAGACTAACACAACATTTAGATGAATGGTGAAGCATTACTTTGGATACTTGGGTACTGCAAACGGTGTCTCCCATTCTTAAAGAGGCCCACGAATTGTCCCCCAAACAAACAATCTTTATGGGAACCAGACCTGCTCCTTCTGCAGGAAATGATTTCCCTGCTGGAGAAAGGTGTGATAGAAAGAGTACCTGTAGCGCAGAGGAACCAAGGATGGTACTCCTCTTGTTTTCTGATTCCCAAGAAGGAATGAGGTCTGCGACCCATTTTGCACCTGAGACACTTGAACAAGTTCCTCAGAAAGGGCAGATTCAAGATGGTCACTCTTTTGCAGATGCTCCAGGACCTGTAGTTCCAGGATTGGATGGTGTCACTCGATCTTCAGGATGTTACTTCCATGTGTCTATACATTCCAAGCACAGGAAGTACCTGAGGTTCGCCATTGGCAGTTCTCCCTTTCAATTTTGGGTTCTGCCATTTGGGCTCGCCTCCGCCCAAGGGTTTTCACCAAGTTGATGGCGGTGGTGGCAGCAAATCTAAGAAGGGGAGGGATTCACATATATCCCTATCTGGATGATTGGCTGATCAGGACTCCTTCTTCTGAACTGGTTCTGGAACATCTCAGCAGTACCTGCCACTCCCTCCACAAACCGGGCTTCTCCCTCAATTTTAGGAAGTCCCACATGACACATTCTCAAAAGCTTCAATTTATTGGAGCGATCCTGCACTCTTCCTCGGGGAAGCTTTCCACTTGCCACACCCGGAGTAAGCGCTCTGCATATTTTGCAGACGGTTGGAACATTTCAGAATGCCCAACATCTGACAGCCTACAATTTTCTGAGGTTGCTCGGCTTTATGGAATCCTGTATTTTCCTGGTGCCATAGGCCTGTCTTCGGGTGAGATCCCTCCAGTGGGCCCTTAGATCCCAATGGTCACAGTTCTCCGGCAGGATGACGGACCTTCTTCAGATCCCGAGCAGGGTCGCACAAGATCATCTGTGGTGGGCCTGCAAGGAGACTGTGATGAAAGGGGAACCTTTTTGGCAACCATGGCTGGAGGTGACAATAGTCGTGGACTACTCCCTCGTGGGATGGGGAGCTCACATGGATGATCTGACTATCAGCAGTTGTTGGTCTTTGTCAGAGTCCAAACGACACATCAACCTTTTGGAGCGGAGGGCAATCAGACTGGTACGGATGGCCTTTTTTCCCCTCTCTGCAAGGAAAGAATTTCCTGATAATGACAGACAACACAGTGGCTATACATTACCTCAACAAAGGAGGAGGTGTAGGGTCACTACCTCTGTGCAGGGAGGCAATGCAGCTCTGGTTCTGGGCACTTCAAGAGGGATTCTCTCAGTCGGCCATTCACCTAGCTGGAGAACAGAACACGATGGCGGACACTCTGAGCAGGAAGAGCACAGTCTCAGACGAGAATGAGTGAGCTCAGGAAGTCCTTTTAGAGATTGTTGTCCTTTGGGGATCCCCTATAGTGGATCTGTTCATGTCCAGTATCAACAGGAAATGTGACATGTTCTACTCCAGGGAATTTCCTCAAGCGTTGAGCTCTGGGGCATGCGTGTGTGGTAAACTGGGATTTTCCACTCTTGTACGCATCCTCACCCCTGCTTGCCCCCGTCATTCCTCATGTCATCAAGAAGTTGAGCAAGTGCGGGGATGTCAATGATCCTGATTTCTCCGGATTGGACCAGGAGAACGTGGCACCCAGACCTTCTGGACATGTTCATCTGCCCTTCATACCGTCTTCCCGAGAGAGTGGACTGACGTTCGGAAGAGGAAGGCTGTCTTCTCCATCCATAAATCAAAACTCCGAACCTTCACGCATGGTTTCTGAGAGGTGAAGATACAAAGATTGGGGTCTTCTGGAAGGTGTGTTGGAGGTGTTGTTTCGGTCAGAAGGCCAGCAACGAAAGCTCTATACCGCTGCCGTTTTTAACAAATTTTGCAGCTGATCTGATGCAGAGCTAAAGATATTTATTCATTTTTACATTTGTAAAGCACACTAAACCCTCAGGCATCAAGGCGCTGTTATAAAACATGTTACTCGTAGTGCTTAAAGTCAAATTGACTGGGTTACAGGCACATGTACTCCGCAGGGCTGAAAGAGTCATATCAAGTGGGTTAAAGGCACATATCTGTGCAAGGCTGGAAGAGTCATGTTAGGTGACAGGAAGTCCAATCCGGTATGTTGCAGACATAATAAGTTAAGGGTACAGCAAGAGGCTGCAAGTCCAATCCAGTATGTTGTAGCCATGTTAGGTTAAGTAAATAGCATAAAGCTACGGGATCAATTGGGTACGATACAGGCAAGTGAAAATACAGATGCAGTGCTAAGCTATGGCTCAAGATCCGTATGTGAGAAAGCAAGTTGGGTTAAGAACCCCACAAGGCTGTGTGTTAAGTCTCGTGTGTTTCAGGCAAATATCAGGTGCATAAAGCAGCAGCAGGCCACAGGTCAAGTGTGGTAAGTAGAATACAAGATCGAAAACATCAGTAACACGCAGCGGTAGGTGAAATCGGGTCAGATTAAACAGCAAGATAGGTAAAGCTGTAGTGATGGTGCACAACGAGGAGCAGAATGGGTGCCAACGATCGGAAGTGGGAGGTGGGCATAATCAAAGATCGACCGACGACCATCAGTAGTAAATATGTGCAGAATACGACAGATAACAAAAAGGAGAATCACGATTACATTTCAGAGCCGATGCCGACGTCGGTAATGACGAGCAGTGCTTACCTGGAGAAGAAGTTCCATGATAAAGGCCAGAGGTGGGCCAGCTGAGGTGGGTAGTCGCTGTGCCACATCACCGGCAGAGACCCCAATCAAGGGCCTTGACTGCAGGCCTGCGCTGTGGGCTGGGTGTGCATCCCGACTTGGGGCTAAGGCTCCAGGTGCAGGGAGCCTCATTCAATCACGGTGAACACACGGCAGGGCAGACTGGGAACCAAGTGGGGCTAGAATCGCGGTCTGGGCCATCTTTAGCAGTTGCTGGATCTCTGCATCGGTAGATGGGATAGAGCAATGTTTGAATCTTGCCAGCCTGCATGTGCCGGTCCCTGGATGTTGGAAGGGACTGGCAGAGACACCAACCAAGGGCTTGGACTCCAGGCCTTCACTGACCATCATTGACCCTTTCACTTGTGACACTTCCTTAGTGTTATATTTCTCGTTACATCTGGCCCATCGGGCTACATGTGTCTACTGCTAAAGTATATCTGACTGCGCTATCCATTTTCAAGAGCTCGCCTGAACAAGGCCCTTATTTTAAGAAGCCCATTGTTATTCAGTTCCTTAAGGGACCGACTAACATCTTTCCACCAGTACCTTTCCTAGTCCTGGCTTGGGATCTTAATTTAGTACTACATTTTTTAATGGGTGCTCCGTTTGAGCCTCTTCATTCATGTCCGCTTAGGGTGTTGACTTTGAAGACTATTTTTCTCATAGCGATCACTTTGTCATGCAAGCCACCATTTACCACTTTTTATAAGGAAAAGGCTGTTTTGGGGGGTTTGCCTTTCATGTCTTCCTAAAGTGGTGTCAGAGTTTCAGCTGACACAAAGAATATTTCTACCTGGCTTTTATCCACCTCATCATCCTTCCAAGGATGAAGAGAGACTGCATTGTCTAGATCCCAAGAGAGCGTTAAGCTTTTAGAGTAACAGGCCGGCTAAAGTTAGACAAGATTATCAACGTTTTGTTGGTTATTCTGGTGATAGTTTGGGACAGGCTGTTACCAAACAGAAATGTATCTCGAGGGATCATTTTATGTAACGGAGTGTTACACTTTAGCTGGCAGGATGTCCCTGATAAATTAAGGGCACATTCTACAAGAGGAGTTGCTACAACTTCAGTCCTTCAAAGAAGGGTACCGGTGCAGGATATTTGTAATGCTGCAACCTTGTCTTCGCTGCACACTTTTATGAAACATTTTTGCCTTGATTCTGTGTCAGGTCAGGAAGATTTGGCAAAGCTTTCCTTCACAGCGTAAATCAATAGCACATTTTTGATCCTGCCTCCATCTACAAACTGCTTTGGGAGACTATGAAAGATGAGGGATCCGTGGGAGGGCACACTCCATTAGAAGAACATATTACTTACACCTGGTAATGTTCTTTCTGATGGATGTTCCTCCCACAGATTCCTCATTGCCCTCAAGTAATTTGCTCATTTGTGACATCATGTACACATGTTTTAACATCCCACTTTAATTCGATTATGCCTTTGCTTCTAGATTCTGACCAGTAGGGATTTGTACATTTTTCTCCAGACCTTCGATAATATGATTTAATATGCGTTTATATTACACCAAATCAGCACTGTAGTAGTATTTGAGTGCATAGGCTTCAATGTGGAGTGGTATATTATGGCCAGGGGTATCCAGACCTTAGTCTTCTGGAAGCCAGACCGGGTGAGTTCACTAGTGTGTTGTGACACCGCAGTGCTGGCCAAATCTGGGTGCATTGAGTTCATAACTAATGTGAAGCGAGTGAAGTGGCAAAATAAGCGTTAATTTGAATACCAAACTGATGTAATAATTCTTGTGAAAACCAAGCTAACTCAAAAAGGAGCAGGTGGCACAATAAGAGCTTGCCAAGCATACCAGAGAGGTGTGATTATATTTATGTGGGTCAGAATAATTGCCAGCAACAGGAGAGGGCAATATTACGCAATACCAATATAAACTATTGCCCAAGACAAAAGAGAATAATATCCAGGCAAGTTATAAAGAACCAGTGTTGCCAAAGCCAAGAGAGGGCAATTAAGAATACACATGTTTCTAAATCTCATAGCCAGTGTGTAAAAGAGGCTATAAGAGCAACTGGCCTAAACCCACATTGCCAAAGAAGTTAAGAGTGAGAGAAAAACATTATCAGCATTTGGTTAATACATAAGTGAGGAAACAAGAGTGGCAGGAAAGCTGCCCTTCTGACAGGAGATATTCAGAAGGAGAGGAGCATAACCTGCATTGCGTGTGGCGCTCACAAGTGTATAATAAACAGCACCAATGTGTTTCTTGTCTTCCATAAAGAAGTGGTCACATTTTATCTTATAGACAAATTTAGAGACCTTGCCAAAAAAATGTAAGCAGACTTTTACCACAGAAGTACTTGTAGTTTAGTAGTTTCATTAGTCCTGGCAGGGGAGTACACCAGGACAAAAGGACCTTGTAGTATAGGCCTGGCAGATGAGTGGTTGAAGTACTGTGGTGTGGTTAAAAGTACTGACGAAAAAGTGGCAGAACTGCTATTGTACTTTATGAACTGTAACAGAAACATCCTGACAAAGACATTTTCATTGATCCTAAGGAACTTCTACTCATAAGACAAGACTAAGTAGAACGGTGAAAAACTGTTGAACATTGTGAACTGTTGGTGAAATTCAAGTTGGTACAAAAGAACTTTATTGGAACTTTACTGCAAGACAGGATTTTCTTATCCTTTTTGAACTGTCGATTAAGATCCTATTAGAACCTGGTGAAGGGGAATTCCCCAGATTATAAGGAGAAACAGTTACCAGGTTGTGAACATAACTGTTATTTCTGTTATATTGAAACTGTCATACATTACCTTCTTAAGTTGTTATATGTAAAGGTGTGAGGGACAGAAACCTTTTTGTTATAGTGTTTCCTTTAGTTTATTTTGATAGGCAGGGTAATCCTCGTTAGGGTAGGGATAGTGCAGTGTTTATCCAACCTTTTGAGTTAATAAAAGGGCATCTTTTGAAAAACCTTCACAAAGTTGTCTACCTCACGATTCTGATCTATCACACTTCTTTGCCTGGACATCTCTATACTTTGTACCTCATGTCAAACTCCAGAATGTTAATTCTGCGATTGCCAAGCCAATGCCAAGATTGGGCCTGGTTGCAGATCAACTGTTATAAAAGTGAATGTTGTTGGTAACAAAAGGCAAGGAAATGTCCTGAAACCTTGATGTCAAAAAGGTTGAGTTTGTTCCATATGTTGTGCTATACTTTAGATTGCTGCGAGGCACACAAGTGCCTTACTTGGAATCAGGATATCAAAGTATAGTAATACTTGCCGCCTTTATTTATTTTATTTTTTCAAATATAGTGCGCACTAACCCCAAGGGCATTGAGGCACTCACAGGCAGTGCTAAAAAAGTCAGTATAATTGGGATGCTCCAGGCTCAGTGTTTATGCAAACAGCCAAGTTTTAAGGGCTCTCCGGAAGGCCCAGTATGATTGTTCGACTCTCAAGGCAGGCGGAAGTAATTCCATTGTTTTGCTGCAAAAGTCAGGAAACCAGAGCCTCCAACTATTGTATGTTTACATTTTGGCTGGATGAGACAGTGTGCGTAGGCCGATCTGCTGGGCCTGGAGGAATATGCTGTGATTTTCTGTGAAGGGTAGGGTGGAGCAACATTGGGGTGGCATCTGTATTTGATAGACAAGGTTTTGAACATGACCCGTTCTCGAACTGGCAGCCAGTAGGCATCTCTTCTTGCGGCTGAGATATGTTCAAGTTTGGGAATAGTAAGTGCTGCTCAAAGGGCATTTTCCTGGATAACCTGCATCTTCCGGATATTGTGTGATGAGTTGCCTGCAAAGAGTGCAATACAGTAGCAGTTTAGTGGGAAAATATAGCACAAGCTCCCTATCAAGGTATTCACATCTCTTTATAACTATATTGGGCTGATGCCTCCCTTAAAGTTTGAAAAAACGTATTCTGGTTTTTCTTGGGTGCGTATACTGTCACCAAAGTGATGGCTCTGAAATGCAGAGGTGTATATGCAACCAAACAGGATAGGTAGGGAGAGAAGGCCAGTTGTCTGGCCTTCTGTACTGTGACAGACGGCACACATTTCCCATGGTTTGCTACTATGTTTTGACTGTTACAATGAGGCTATGACATGCTTTTTTGTTTTTTACTGTGCTTTGTCATAGTAAGACAACCTCACAGGACTGAGAAGCAGGGAAGGACGCTTTCAGGTCACAACGCAAACAACAACACCAGTGTGCCCAAAGATGAGCATACAGGCCCCAAAACCAGCCTGCCCAGGTGGAGGCAATGGGCATTAAAGCATAGATGCCCTGCTAACACTTGAAGCTTTCTTGGAACTCATCCTGAAAAAGTTTAGATTTGGGGAGAAGTTTATACGTGGGGTTCTGTTGTGTTATGGTAATACAGTTACAAAAACCAGGATAAATGAATGTCTATCTGTGGAGATTGCCATTGAGCAAGGGGTCAGGCATGTACAACCCTTTTGTTTATTCCAACTGTGGAACAGTTTGCACAGAGAGTAAGGAAGAATCCCAGCATACATAGGATTACATTTGAAGGAAAGGAGTACAAGTTAGTGATGTTTGCTGATGACATCTTAACCCTGGTTTCACACCCATTGATTTCCCCATGAGAGTTGCTAATTGAGTTGGAAAAATACTTGCTTGTTTCAGGATTAAAACGTGCACTTCGAATGGATTGTGCCCTCCGACGTATTGCTCATCTTAGATATATTCTCCAGCTTGCTGCTTCTTTCGGAATTTTTTTTCGCCAGAGGGTGCTGTGCTTGAAGCCGCGTAGCTTGGTCCCTCGAAGGTCGCCGTCGACGTCATCCGTCGTATAAAGGGCTCGAGCTGTGCCCGTTGGTTCAGTTCTGTTTTTCCGAGCTTCTGCTTCGTGTATCGAAACAGCGCGTCAGTTTTCTCATCGAGAAATGTCATCTTCCTCAACTCTGACAACACCCAAGACTGGTTTTAAAAAGTGTCTGAAATGTGGAAGAAAGATGTCCCATTACGGATCCTCACCGCAACTGTCTTTGGTGCCTTAGTCCTGATCACCAAGTCGACGAGTGCGGGTCGTGTCAGGCGATGTCAAACAAGGTTTTTAAGGAACGCCAAGGTAAGCTAGCGGTGGGGGAAGAGTGTTTCAAGTCTGCAAAAAGACTAAAAGACTCGGGAGAATCGAGAAAAAAATCTGATCATGAGTCTAGGCAATTGAGGTCGAAAAGTCGCTTGAGGAAGTCCTCTTCCTCTTCATCGAAAAAATAAAAAAAAGCGATGTCATAGATCTTCGTCCTCTTCTTCTTCCTCGCCCGACAGGTTAATTCCTTGTCCTTCAAAACATGATTCCCCTAAAAAATGGGAGACCTTTAGGGCTTCAATGTTAAAACATTTTGAGAATGCAGCCCCGACCCTCTCAAAAAAGTTGCGTGAAAAGCATGCCCCTGTCCACTCTAAAAGTGACGGAGGGAAATCTTAAACGTCTCGCACTAAATCGACAAAAAGTCAAGGGCGTCCTCGGACAATGATTCTCCAGTGCCTCATGAGACTATACAAAAACCTTCGGTGCATAAATCGAGGTTGCCAGAGGACAAAATGGCATCGTCAGCTATCGACTCGACGCGTCCTTTGACGACTTTGTCGAAGCCAAAAATGGCATTGATACCTTCGGCTTCGCCATCGAAACCTTACTTGACATCGAAGCCCTCCTCGATGACCTCGGGGATTCCTTTGAGCATATCGAAGCCATTGTCGATTCCATTGCTGACAACTAGAACTAAAACTAGGTCTATTCCACCTTTACCAGAAACGTTTTCCCACCCAGGCGGGAATTATTTAAATCTATGTCTGCTATTTTTGAGGAACAAACCTCTGATGAGGAGATTACATCAGCTGGTGTTAGATTTGGGACATGAGAGGTTCCTGAGGAACTAGTAGAAACTAATTAAAAAATGACAGACCTTTATTACTGCCTACAATTGGCCAGTGGCCTAGATACCTCACCAGAGGTAGAATTTGAAAGACCTGACCCCACTGACCATGCTGAACCGGGGTATAGGAACCTTATGGGAAGAGTGATGGATTTTATGGGGTAGAAGTCACTGTCTCCAAGATATGACCGGGACGACTTAACTGATATTATTGATGAAGGACCTCAGAAAGACCCAGTCCTTCCCTTCCACAAAGTTCTTCAAAAGAGAGTTATGACAAATTGGGAGACCCCTTAGTCTTTACCAGCTGTAAACAAGAAATTTGTAGGAAAATATAGACCTGCTCCCTCGGATCCAGAATATTTGTCAAAACACCCTTCACCTGAAAGTTTGGTTATTCAAGCTGCGACTGCAAATAGACAATCGGCTTATCCCTCCATGCCACCTGACAGGGACGACAAAAAGATTGATGCCTGGGCGAGGAAAGCTTTTACTTCCGGTAGTATGGCCCTTAAATCTACTAATGTGTACATTAGCTAAGTTTACTTACACCCTGTGGAACTGTTTAGATGCAGCGGCTGATCACATCCCAGAGGGTGAGGCGCGGGATGGTTTCCTGGTGATAGTAAAGGATGGGAAGGAGGCTATGGAGGAATGCCTCAAGTCAGGACTGGATACTGCAGAGAGTATAAGCAGATCCATGGCATCTATTGCAGTCTTTCGTAGATTCGCATGGCTAAGGAAATCTGACTTTGCATCTGATGTACAGTCTAGATTACTTAATATGCCCTTTGACGGTTTGAGGTTGTTTGTCAGCAAGGCGGACGAGAGCTTGGAAAAGCTGCAGACCTCAAAAGCGGCAGCAAAATCGCTCAGCGCTACTATAAGGCAACCTCAGCAACACCCTTACGCAGGCTCATCTTCCTGGAAGAATCGCCCTTTTCGCTTCTATTCCTGTTTTGGAAAAGGGAGAGGGCAGGCCAGCCAGAGAGGACAACAAAGAAAACCCTTTTGTGGTGGAAAAGGGAGAGGCGCTAGATCAGCCACAGCAGCAGCTACTACCTCTTCAGCCACTGCAAAGCCACTTTGAGGTCTTAACCCACAAGACCCCGGTGGGAGGTAGAATCACTCAATATCTGGACGAATGGCAGGCATTATGTCAGATATCTGGGCACTAGAGATAGTGCCCCATGGTTACTGTCTTCCTTTTCATCAAAGACCTCAAGATCATCCACCGGGAGCCAACTCTGTCAAAATTCCAGACCCGCTCCTTCTGCAGGAGATTTTAACCCTGCTGGAGAAAGGTGCAATAGAACATGTACCTGTAGCGGAGAGGAACAAGGGTTGGTACACCCCTTATTTTCTCATTCCTAAAAAGGACGGAGGATCGAGACCCATCTTGGACTTGAGAACATTTAACAAATTCCTCAGGAAGTTCAAGATGGTGACCCTTTCTCAGATCCTTCAGGCTCTTCAGCTTCAGGACTGGCTGGTTTCATTGGACCTTCAGGATGCTTACTTTCATGTGCCAATCCATCTCAAGCATAGGAAGTACCTGATTTTTGCAGTTGGCGGATCTCCCTATCAGTTTTGAGTTCTACCATTTGAGCTGACCTCCGCCCCGAGGGTCTTCACCAAACTAATTGCGGTGGTGGCAGCGAGTATCAGGAGGGAGGGAATTCACATCTACCCTTACCTGGACGATTGGCTAATCAGGGCAGGTTCACCCGAACGGGCCCAGGAACATCTAGCCATGACCTGTCACTTCCTACACAAACTGGGCTTCTCCCTCAATTACAAGAAGTCACAAATGATTCCGAGCCAAAGACCCCAATTCCTCAGAGCGGTCCTGGACACCACCTCAGGGAAAGCCTTGCCTCCCGAGGAAAGAGCTTACCACATTCTGCAGATGGTAACAAAATTCCAGAATGCCCAGCATCTACCGGCGTTCGACTTCCTAAGGTTTCTAGGCCTCATGGAATCCTGCATTTTTCTGGTGCCAGAGGCTCGACTGAGGATGAGATCCCTGCGATGGGCCCTCAGAATTCAATGGTCCCAGTTTTCAGGGGAGATGTCAGATCTTCTACAAATCCCATCCAAGGTGGCTCAAGATCTCCTATGGTGGCCTCGCAAGGAGAAGATCCTCAGAGGAGAACCTTTTTGGCAACCATGGCGGGAGATAACTGTAGTGACGGATGCCTCACTCACAGGGTGGGGAGCCCACACCAACGATCTGACAATCAGCGGTCGTTGGTCTCCATCGGAGTCCAAACTACACATCAACCTTTTGGAGCTGAGGGAAATCAGACTAGCGCTGAAACCCTTTCTGCCCTCTCTACAGGAAAGAATGTCCTGATAATGATGGACAACACACTGGCCATGTACTACCTCAACAAAAGAGGAGGCGTAGGATCACTCCCACTGTGCAGAGAGGTGATGCAGCTCTGGTTCTGGGCAATGCAAGAAGGAATCTCTCTATCGGCAGTTCACCTAGCTGGATAGTTGGACACGGCGGTGGACGCTCAGAGCAGTCTCCCATGAGTGGGAGCTAGCTCAGGAAGTCCTTCAAGAGATCTTCGCCCTTTGGGGAACCCCTCAAGTGGGTCTGTTTGCGACTGGTGCCAACCGGAAGTGCGAACTGTATTGCTCAAGGGAATTTCCCCCGAGAGGAGCTCTAAGGGATGCGTTCGTAGTGGACTGGATATTTCCACTCCTTTATGCGTTTCCTCCAGTCCCTGTGATTCCTCAAGTAATCAGGAGGTTGAGGAAGTTCAGTAGAACCATGATCCTGTTTGCCCCAGCCTGGGCCAGGAGGACGTGGTACCCGGACCTTCTGGACATGTCCGGACCTTCTGGACATGTCCATCTGTCCTCAAATATGTCTTCCACAAAGAGAGGATCTTCTCTTGCAAGAGGAAGGTTGGGTTCTCCATCCAGAGGTCAAGGCACTCAACCTTCACGCTTAGCTTCTGAGAGGTTGAGATACAAGGATTGGGACCTCCCGGATGCCGTTATGGTCAGAAGGCCAGCAACAAAATCCTTATACCAGTGTTGTCGGAAGAAATTCAGTAACTGGTGCAGGGATAAGAATGTGGATCCTTTCCAATGTACCACTCCCATGGTGCTTTCCTTTCTATTACATTTAGACAACTTGGGGCTCCACCTTGGAGCTATTAAAGGATATTTGGCAGCGCTATCCGTCTTCAAACGTCGTTCAGAAGAAGTTTCACATTTCAAAATGCCTTTTAGTTATCCCATTTCTTAAAGGGGAAATGTGTTCCCTATTACACCTTTACAAGTTCCCATTTGGGATTTAAATTTAGTTTTAAAATTTCTTGTGTGCCCCTTTTGAGCCTTTACATTTTTGTCCTTTAAAGCTCCTAACTTTAAAAACTGTTTTACTAGTAGCTCTAACTTCAGCCAGCCCGCAGGGTGAGTGAGTTGCAGGGGCTCTCTTGTAAGCCTCCTCACACGATTTTCCACAACGATAAAGTTGTTTTAAAGGTCAAACCTTTTTTCCTACCTAAAATAGTTTCAGATTTCCATCTGTCACAGAAGATCGCTTTACCGTCCTTTTATCCTCCGCCGCACGCTAGTAAATAGGAGGAAAGATTCCACAGACTAGACCCTAAAAGGGCTCACAGTTTCTACATATCTAGACTGGAAAAATTTAGACAAACAGATCAGTTGTTTGTCGGTTACACTGGACACAAATTGGGACTTAGTGTGTCCAAACAAAAATTATCCAGATGGATTATCCTAGCAATATCTGAATGTTACAAATTGGCTGGCAAGGAGCCTCCAGATGGTTTAAGGGCTCATTCAACCAGGGGCATAGCAACTTCCACGGCTCTTCAGAGGGTTGTCCCAGTGCAGGACATTTGTCCTGCGGCCACTTGGTCATCAATGGACACTTTTGCAAAACATTATTATTTAGACACTACCTCTTACCAAGGAGGCCTTTTTGCAAAAGCTGTCCTTCAGTCAGTGCATAATAAAAAAAAAATAAAAAAATAAAAATAAAAAAAACCTATGGTACTCTCTCCACCAAATTACAAGTGTATCTAAGATGAGGACTACGTGGGAGGACACAATCCATTCGAAGAACAAGTTACTTACCAACTTTAAAGTTCTTTTGACTGGATGTTCCTCCCACGTATTCCTCATCGACCCTCCCAACCTACCCCTCCATTCAGTTTTTACACTTTTTGCACTTGTACTTCCTTAAGAGCCTGACATCTGCCGGCACAAAATACAACTGATGTGGCCTTTAACATCGAAAAACAGAACTGAACCAACGGGCGCGGCTTAAGCGCTTTATACGATGGATGACGTCGACGGCGGCCTTCGAGGGACCAAGCTACGCGGCCTCGAGCACAGCGCCCTCTGGTGAAAAAAAATTCTGAAAGAAGCACCAGCCTGGCGAATATATCTAAGATGAGGAATACGTGGGAGGAACATCCAGTCAAAAGAACGTTACAGTTGGGAAGTAACTTGTTATTCTAAATGAGAAGTCCTTGGATGGGAGTTGGCTGGGATAAATCTACTCTCAAATGTTTTTCAAGCACAACCAACCCACTTCCAGATAAAGGATCCGCTCAATTGGAACTAGATATAGGACCTCATTATAAGTATGGCGGTCCAGAAAAAAGGGTGCCGGTAGCAATGTAATAGCACCCTTTCTGGACTGCCATACTACAGCCATGCCGGAAGGGGCCACGGATCCCCCGGCAGGCCTGGCCTGGCCTGCCAGGTTTTCAGGCCCCTACGGGCATGGTTGTTACTGAAGCAACAGTGCTTCCGTGACCCCATTTCCATGGAGTCCTTTGTGGCTCCATGGAAATGGGGATTTGCTGTTACCACCACCCTTATGATATCCCGGTGGCATTAAGCGTGTTACAGTGCCAGTTACCCGCCGCCTAACGGCGGGTTGCACTGGCAAACCCGGAATGAGCCCAATAGTTGCTTTTAATTGGAAGGAGAAGAAACCCGGGATAACAAACTATTTGGAGTTGCAGATGGCAGAACTGAGTCCTTAGACTCCTTAATTTATGAAGGTACTACATACCAGCACAGTTGTGGATTTTTGGGGAATGGACAACATGCTTCTCATTAAAACAGCTGTGGGAGATAATTCTGCTATTGGCAAAAAAATACATGTCTGTTTATATTAACCCTATGGCATAAATGGTATTTGAAATGCGGGACTGTATAGCAACAAAAGGCAATCTTGCCACATACCCCTTTGAAAAACATGGCTTGTCGCAGATTATGTGATCTGTTTCAGCAAGGGAGACCGCTTCAAGAATGTAAACTAGAATTGGAACTCTGTGAGATGGATAGATTAACCTATATGTAACTTAGACACTGGTTTATGCAACAAACGTAATAGACCGCAAGGAGACCAGCCTCTTGTTGTTAACAGACTATGAGGACATTTCAGAGCACTGAATATCTTCTTGCAGTGCAATGGAGCAGATTTAGAATGCTGAGTAAATTAAATCCTCCTGGTGTTCGATTCCTGGTGGTGATTCCACAGGCAGACAATCCGCTCGTCTCTAGGGCCATGTATGGGGATCAGAGTACTGTTTACGAAACTTGAGTTGTCGAAGGGAATGTTCCTGTAGTAGAATCTGTACATGAGGTCTGTTTCCCGCAGTGCCCCTTGTAGTCAACGCCCTCTTCAGATTTTCTTTTTTTTTTCTGCCATTGGTTTTGGCCACAAAGAAGAGGGGTGGAATGTAAGAAGAGTACCACCAGGGTTCTCGAAGAGGCAATCCAAGTTATTTTGGTGCCGGCGTAACAGGCCATTTTGCAGAGAATGATTTATAATTTTGTAGATTCAAACTCTGCCGTTTGTGTTGCCGCCGTCACATGACTTGGAGAGTGGCTTCCAAGAGTGATTCAGTAACCATTATTCCATTTAGGGATGAACGCTAACCCCACCCCCAACACTGCCGAATGCTCCTGACAAGACCCCACCCTTCACTTGCTGACATTCCTAAGAAAAGCGGTCGGAGAGCACGCATGGCATAGTGGTAGGTAGTAGCAAGCAAGGGGAGGCTTAAAAGCATGCAAGTCATGCATATGTAGAAGAGGCCCTGAAAAAGCAATTAACTAACCAAATTAACAAGACCAATCTGCTCATTAACATATGGTGTCAAAGCTGGACTTCAAAGAACAACGTAGCCCATCAACCAATGTAAATTACATGTTGCCGAAGATCTGAGGGCAAAACAAGTGGCACATGCTGCTGAGAGCCACAAAGCCACCAACGTTATTTTGGCTGTACAAGCAATAGGCACAGTGAAATGCTTAATGTTTTACTGGTTAAGCATTCAAACTGGTTTTGGTTCTGAAAAACCGATCCACACAAAAGGTAACGGAACATGAACAATGTACACAATGCCCAATGGCCCAGAGGACGCATTCCACTAAACAGACCTGCACCGAAAGAAAGGTCTCAGCGTCATAAGACAGTTGCATGATGCTGGCCCTTCACAGGAGGCTGGCGATGATGTCTTGCACCTTATATGAGATGTCTCTGAGGAGAAAACCTATGTGCCCAAAGCACATTGACTCAGATGCGTTTTTGAACATTTCTGCCAAACAATCGGACAAGGAACAGCAGTCTCTTTTGCAAAAGATAAGTCCAAATCGCCCACTATGAGGCTGGACAGAACGATGGAGGGTAAAAGGCAAGGAAAGCAGAGTTGTGAATCTACACCTTTTCAACAAATTCAATGAATGCAACCCGTAATTGAAGAACTAGATAAGCATGGAATCATCAGATGAAAAAGACCCCTCCTCCCTCCCCCATATCGTCTTTCCAGTGAAGACCAGAGTACCAAAACGCAGGGCAGCAAATGCGTTTAACCAAGCTACCCAATAGATGAACTGGAAGATTTTCGTTGAACGCAAAAGAAAGTCCCTCAAACAAATCCTGCAATGAAACAGAATAAAACAGTCGATGCACACCCTGCTTAATCTAGCCAGGCGTCGGAAGCATCAATAGATAGAGTAGTAGACCGACACATGCACTGGGGGAGGACGATTGCCATTACAGCTGTAGACCATATTTCAAATGTACGTCTCACCAGAGAGGATAGTTCCAATGGGATGAGCTAGAAATCATATTTAAAGGATAGTTCCGGGACTTTTTTTTTATTGTCCCTACGGGTCGGCCATGTGTTTGTAAGCATAAATCGGTAGATCGTAGGAAACTTTCCTATGGACCTTACCCGACTTTTCGCCCATTATCGCACTCGAAATCAGCCTCCATTTTGTGATAATCCTATCATTCCGCCGCATCGACCTGGCTCACCTGCCTTTGCGGCACTAAATCAAATCCCCCGCCCCTGAAACAGACTTTATCAAAACATTCATATTCCCCGCCTCTATCCGTGACGTGACTGAGCTGCGTAGGCAAACGCGCCCAGGCGTCTTCTAGGCGACTCCACACAGACCCCGGAAATCAACACAGATCAGCTCACAATACAGCGCACCACAATTCGGAATATGAAACTGTACTTTGAAATCAAACCGCAAGATTGTAAATGTGGTAAAGTACATTTATTTGACATCAAATGTTTAGAGAATATTCAGCGATTTGCATTTTTATTTGCTCATGTTCCAAAAAGTTCGTATTGAGGAACGCGATGGTCCTTTGCTGTACACAGGGTCTTAGAGCATCTCACAATACAGCACCACAATTCGGAATGTGAAACCGTGGTTTAAAAGCAAACGGCAAGATTGTACATTTGGCAAAGTACGTTTATTGGACATCAAATGTTTAGAGAATATTCAGCGATTTGCATTTTTCTTTGCTCTCGATCCAAATTAGTTCGTCTTGAGGGAAGCGATGTTCGTGTGCAGTACACAGGGTGTTGGTTTACGATAAAAATAAGCTCTTCTGTCGCACTGATAATCGCATGGCTGTTCCAACAACGAGGCACTAGGCCACCACAACGGTAGGTATGTTGCATCTAACCGTTAGTACCGCGTAAGGGCATACTTGTACTTGGCGATCGTCCCATAAAATGGTCAGGGTGGTAACGTTGTTCACGCGGAGAAGCAACTGGCGGCTGTAGAAGCCGTCCGCCGGTGTCTGGTACTCGTGACACAGACAGTAGTGAATGATGTACCTAAAAACATAAAAAATGAAATTAGTCTCACCATCAGATCCTTATTAAAATTATTCATTTCATAGCGAGGACAGCGCTACTGGGTGTACACAAGTGTTTAAAGGCGTGGCGAGGCATGGAGGGGGGGGGAGTGGAGTACAAGGTAAGTAGCATAAAATAATAAATAAATAGGGCCAGCTGGTGGCAAGTGCAAGGTAAGTGCAGAACAAGTGCTGGGAAGGGGGGGCTGTAGGATACTGAGACAGTCCCCCAGTGCAGGGGTTGACAGGGAGGCAGTGCAGGTGGAGAGTGGAAGGGCCCAGGACCGAGGTCGCAGACAGTGGACCAGTTGTAGCAGGGGAGAGGGAGAGAGAAAGCAGAAGCAAAGAGGAAGGTTTTGAGGTGCTTCAGTAAAAGCAGATGTTTCTCCTCCAGATAGTGCGCGGTAGAAAACACTATGCCACATAGAACGAACAAGTACAACTGAACCCGTCTTTAAAGCCACTGTATAGTAATGAAATTGCGGTATAAACTCATCAAAAGTTACTTACATTATATTTGCATTTTCCATTGTGTCTCTGTGTAGGGCAGACCCGAAACACCACTCCTTCTTTGCCGACGTTACTTCTTCTAATGAACGTGGCTCATCGTTTCGTTTCTGAAATTTTATTCATTATCTTTTCTTAGTCTTTCAGGATGGTCCCGGCCTGTCAAGGTCAAATCACAATAGAACCTTATATTGGGTCGTGGGCCGTTCCGCCACCCGAGCAAAACATCAAAGCAGCTGACCTTCACTTTGAGCGAGCACACATTTCTAGTTAGCTCCAGTTAGTGTAAGGGCATCTTGTCTGCGTGCCTTTTTTTTTATTGTCCCTATGGGTCGGCCATGTGTTTGTAATACGGAAACATTCTATAATTTTTGTAAAAATGATTTATATTACTGTTTGGTTTAATTGTAATGGGCCTGCAACATGAGGAGACTCGAGAGAACAGACAATCGAATTACAATCATTTAAACCGTGATGTGTATTTCTCAATGAGCTCTGCTTTAGGTGGACATGGAACAGAGGCAATGTTGGGTGGCAATGCAGTTGTCCCCTGCATAGGTTCGTTCACCACTCCATGTATGTGCCTATCGAGGACATCTACGATAAGTCTCTCAATAAACTCATATTGCATATCCTCAAACACTGGTTTGATCACCCATTGTTTACTTCTTTTAGTGAAGGCCTTATTGTAGCGAAGCGTCCCTAAAGTTCCGGTCGTCCTACTTTGTTGACGGCCAACATTATGGTTATGTGCCAAGACTGCTAGAAGAGTCCGATTTATCATGCCTTCCATGCCAAAATGCAATCTTTTGGGCCTGTACTTTAGGCACATATTGTGGAACACCTCCAAATCTCCTGTGTGGCAGAATTCCGTGAGTCCCCTCAAATCTCTTGTTATAGTTTTATCAAATACAATCTTTTCAATGGCCTTGTGAGTGGGTGATGAAGGAATCAACCACTTCTTCTTCCGTGCCTCCTCTGTGGACAAATGGCCATGTTCACATTTGTGGAAATGCTCATTTGTCGACCATCGATGTACGTTGCTACAGTGCAACATTACTGACCGCCATTTTTCCAGTAGAATTTCCAACGACCCTTCACATGTTTTTGAGCTCCACCAAAGATGGTTGCTGATTGACTTGGACCACTGTGAAATACCTTGCATATCTTTTTTTTTTTCCTGCAGCCGACAATTTTTTATTGATTGATTTTGCAAGATGCCAAACGTCAAATTGGTGATTTATATTTTTGTACTGTTCTCTCATTGTCTTGGCAATTGAAACGTGTCTGTCCGTGGCTATCAGGTCGATCACCATTCCCCGCGATTGTAGTTCTTGCAATGATGCTACAAAGCCAACTTTCTCCATGGCCACTGAGGATGTACTTTGTGACACCTGCACGACCACCGAACTCACAATTTTCTTACTTTCCATGTCCTGAAAGTGGTAGGTGCAGTACTTGGCTGAAAATCCTGGACTGTCGCATTGTCCATCACCGGCTAGCCTGAAGCGTTTGCCCGCGAATGTACTTTCCATTGACATTTTTTCCATTCTCCAAGCTTCGCTGATGGCTGGAAATAGATAATCGGTTTGGTATTTGTAGAACTGACTTTTCGCAATGAAATGGATTCCCACAAACTGAAAGAAATACTGTAACTTTTTAAAACTTGAACCACTAAAAAGTGCGGCCGCTGCACAAAGTAGATTGCCTGCTGGCAGTTGCCCCAGCATGGGTTGTGCAGACCATGCGAACGGATGATATTGTGTACAGGTGGCATGTATTTTAAGGTTAGTGCCTCGAATTGCACGAGTCACATTAATCAATGGCTCCCCACATACTTCCCCACCAACCCAATGCCCACATTTCATCATCATAATAATATCCATCAAACAGCTATCGAATACAATGAATTTGGCCTCTTTCCTTATACTGTCACTCTGCATCCCAGCTGGTTCGGCCTGTAACGTTGAGGACATGTCACTCGCATGAAAGGTACAATCTCTGATATCGTCTTCCGCTATGCTGAGTGATATTGATGGTGTTTCATTGTCGTCCACTTCATTCTCTTCCATTGCAACATCTGTTCCTTGTCCGGAGATGGGAGAAAAAAACAATGTCTTCAACTTTCGCGTGCTCTTATTTTTTGCGGGTGTGGATTCTGTGAATTGATCTACGACTGCATCCAAACTACCAGGAGGACATTCACTATCAATGGCTGGTGGTGGTATAGCTCCGTTGTCAATCACTTCATATTCTTCCCATTGGCACGATGCATCTCCAGTCTCAAGTCCCTGCCAAAAGGTTTGACAAGCAACATCTCTCGTTCGCTTCACTGTCTGTGTAGATCTAGTTCTTACACCCACTCGCAACTAGAGGACAGATTAGAAAAGGGATGTTCAGTTTAAACACAATTTACAGTATTGAACTATTGACAGTGAAAGACAACATAATATAGTGAACAGGACACTAACCTTCTTTTGCTTTCTTTTCTTTGAAACTTTCTTTCCTCGAACTTCAACATCTGGACGCTGTTGCTCCGACTCGTGTGTGCATGTCTCCACTTCCTCTCTCGCTGCAACGACTATACTTTCATGATAAGCACATCCATCACTCACTGAGGCTCCATCGACTCGCTGAAACATAGAACTTTCATTAGTATGTATAATAATATTGAAAACACAAAATGTACTTGGGGACCAATACCCATACGTACATCTCAATAGCAAAACACGAATGAACGCATTGTGTAGAACATTCAAACGACAATAGTTCACGCATTGTTGATCTAGTTAGATTGAACTGTCAAGATCCATACCTCGGGCTCCGCATAGACTTCCATTGATGATATTATTGAAGATGACGCTTCAGCAACTCCCTGAAACACAGTAATTGCATTAGTATGGTTTTCTATTTTGTTCAAAAGAACATAAACTTTCTGCAGGCGTCAACGGCTCATCTAAATAGACCTGCACAAATGATCAGTTGTCTAAAATAAATAATGGATATCTAAATATGATTCGATTTGCTCCATCGTTGGAAGTGTCACC
This sequence comes from Ambystoma mexicanum, assembly GCF_040938575.1. Classification (NCBI taxonomy): domain Eukaryota; kingdom Metazoa; phylum Chordata; class Amphibia; order Caudata; family Ambystomatidae; genus Ambystoma; species Ambystoma mexicanum. The sequence continues at coordinate 1,161,515,263 of NC_090923.1, forward strand.
ACCCAGAGATCTGCATCAACTACTAGGGGTGATGTTCTTGTTGAAGAAGCTCCGTCAGCTCCCTGAAACATAGTACTTGCGTTAATAAAGAAGGAAGTATAGCGGATGTAATCACGTCATTTGATCTCGCATGATTGATCTGTCAGTATCCATACCTCGAAATGCATAAGAACATCAAGGGACGCTGTAACTGCGGTGCACACTTCTGCAAGCTGTTGCGCCGACCCGTAACTGCATGCTCCCCCTTCCTCTTGGACTAATGCTCCATCGACTCCCTGAAACATAGGACTTTCATTAGTAATGAACACAATATTGAAAAAAGAAGACACATAGGAGGGCGACGACAGAAGGACATACCAATGGCTAAAAACAAAAGAAACATTGTGTGTAACAATCACGCTACAAGAATGCAAGATCTGATGATCTCCATCGATGGAACTGTCCGGAAACGTACCTCGAGCATCTGAGTGACATCTACGGTTGTCGTCAATGCGTTGGACTCCTCAGCATCTCCCTGAAAGACAGTACTTGCATTATTTTGGATAACAATAATTATAACTGAAAACAAAGACTAGAGGATGAGTACTGTGGTGTACCATTAGGTAAAATAATTACACGATCAATTAAAACTATTGATTTACATGCCTAAAACAAGTCAGTGTCAGAATAGCTAAGTAAGATTACCCGATAGGCGCTTGAAGTGGCTGATGACTGCAATAACGACACGGATGGAGAATCTTCAGCCTTCATATTGAGTGGATACATAAATGGGGAAATTATTGTTAGCTAATGCTACACACTACCGCAATGCCGAGAGATAAATACGTAAACTTGACTCACCAGTGGAGGGATGTGGACGAATAGAGTGGGAATAGCGGTTGAGAGCAATTTTCGCCTCGCTCGCGGTGTTTTCGTCCTTATTAGCAATGATGTGGAGTACATGTCTGGGCTAAAGTGCCTGCTGCAGATGCGGTATCGATCACCCCTCTTGTCCGCAAAGACTTCTAGGACTCTACTTTCTATCTCAGAGGCTGGATATCCGCAATATCGGACCCATTCTCTTATCTGATCTATTGTCTTAGGGAAAACATGCATTATAGTACCTTCAGATTTGTTATGGGTCTTCGAAGGGCAACCGCCAATGGAACAGGCAGGCATTATGGAAAGTTCTGAAAAGTAAAGATCAACAATTCTCTATGAGTACCAATGTGTTAAAACATTAAATGACACATAAAAGGTTCAATGCAAGGTCCGTTTTGGTTCTTGGAACTATACACGTTATTCACATGCGGATAAGTATTTCAATAACTTTCAAAAAATAGAAAAAGTAATTTGACTAAACTCAGAACATGTGACTAGTTCCTTGCATGTACTGTCGTGAACGAAAAGAAAACATGGATGCAATTTGATGACTACTAGCAAATAGATATAAATTAAAAAATTGGACGCAAAATGATTATGGTACATGGACTTACCTTGACGAACAAACAGTTAGATGCAGGGATCAGAGTAGTTTCTTGTCGTAGAACAGGGAGCAGTTCACAGGTTGCAAACTGACGAGTTTGCTCAAAGTGGTCACGGAAGTTCACAGAGACGAAGAGCAGATAACCAGCACCTTCACGGGTTGACTAGCAAAGCGCAAAGAAGTTCTCATTAGAAATATGAAGTGGGTTATAAAGAATTCGAAACAGGGGTGTGTTTGTGAATGAATGACGTGTATATGTCGTGGCATTATGCGGTCTGCAGGGGGCCGTCCAGCGTGAGCGGGGATGCTTGGCAGGAGACACGGGGTCTGGAGGTAGACATGGGAACAACAACCCATGCTCTATAGACCACTTTGAAGTGTACATGGTCTTTGGCACCTCTTGGCCTTTATCGCTCCCTGACAGCTCCACTTGCCAGCACAAGTACCCCGGTGCGAACTGCCTTTGATAGGGCGGGGGGTGGATCGGGGCGGTGGTCGTGCAGACAAGACACAGGAAGACTCGTGAATGGAGACACACTTATGTGGATTGCAGGGGGCCGTCCAGCGTGAGGGGGGATGCTTGGCAGGAGACACGGGGTCTGGAGGTAGACATGGGAACAACAACCCATGCTCTATAGACCACTTTGAAGTGTACATGGTCTTTGGCACCTCTTGGCCTTTATCGCTCCCTGACGGCTCCACTTGCCAGCACAAGTACCCCGGTGCGAACTGCCTTTGATAGGGCGGGGGGTGGATCGGGGCGGTGGTCGTGCAGACAAGACACAGGAAGACTCGTGAATGGAGACACACTTATGTGGATTGCAGGGGGCCGTCCAGCGTGAGGGGGGATGCTTGGCAGGAGACACGGGGTCTGGAGGTAGACATGGGAACAACAACCCATGCTCTATAGACCACTTTGAAGTGTACATGGTCTTTGGCACCTCTTGGCCTTTATCGCTCCCTGACAGCTCCACTTGCCAGCACAAGTACCCCGGTGCGAACTCCCTTTGATAGGGCGGGGGTGGATCGGGGCGGTGGTCGTGCAGACAAGACCCGTTTGCCGCAGGGCCTCACCAAGGAGAGGCCATCTAACTGAATGTAAGAGGATGGCTGCAGGATCTACTACATGGAATGCAGGGGGGTGAGTTTATAAATACCTCACCCTCCCAGGAGAATATATACTAGATTCATTTAAAAAATCAAAACAACCATTGTTAAAATATATGTTGGGCTTTATTTTAGATTTTAATTAAACATAAATAAAAAACATTACACATTGTAAAGTTGAGGTTGCAGCACATCGAGGGAAAATCTGCGGTATTGTCCACTGTCACTGGGGAAATGTTGTCTAATGGCAAGTACCGCACAGGCAGGTATTACTCTCCGAACGCGGTGTCCGAGCCTCCCGTGAAGCCACCAAGTGAAGCAACGATAGGCCACCAGCCTGTACCACCTGTGAAAAAAAAAGATGCAAACTGTATTAAACTGACCAAACTTTCTTATCAATGTCGATTCAGGTAACACATGTCATTTTTCTTAGAAAAAAATTATATCTAGAAAATGCACTATATGGAACAAATTTACATGCGTTCGAATGATATGTAAATGTAATTTTATATGTGGGAGACGACCATGAAATAGTGGTGGCATCACTGACATCACAAACAGAGTATACTTACTCGTTACTCGGATTACGCGGACGAACAGTGCCGCGAAGTTCGTGCATAAGCACCATCATCATCCTCAACACGGTCCGTGAGAGGCAGGCTTCCCTGAACTCTGGCAGCTCGGTGATGCATTGCGGACTTTGCTCGCCTTCCTGCAGACTTTGCTCGCTTTCCGAAATGTAGGCCAAGCACCCGGAATTTTCACGGCAGCAGCAGTTCTCCTCCTCAGTTGGCATTAGCTCGCACCGATTGCACGTGCACCAGGTGGAGACGCCGTCCATGCGACATGGTCCAGGCTCTTCATCCGTTGACTGGTCCTCCCAACTGCCGTCCGAATCCCCATCGTTTTCGCGTGCTTGACTTTCCAGTAGTTCTTCCTCGGTGTACTCGGGCTCGTACATATACGGCATTATTGTGGCCATTGTGCGGTAAAGATAGTAAAATAATTTACAGAGATGGTACAGGTGTTCACACGGGCTACAAGCGGCGAAGGTAGCTGACCAGAGCACTGAAACGAGTCACAGAATACTCAAAGTAACACAGAGAGAGGAATGGAATCGAAAATCTGCTGCTGTGTGTTGTGAAACGGTCTGTTTATACTTATTGGGGAAAGAGGCGTCCTGCCATTTCCATGGCAACACGTCAATAGCTGAGGCGCAGCGATTGTTGACACGAGACGTGCTTGAAATGGGCAGTACGCGTCTGCTGATGTCAGGCTCAGGGGCGGGGGATTTGATTTAGTGCCGCAAAGGCAGGTGAGCCAGGTCGATGCGGCGGAATGATAGGATTATCACAAAATGGAGGCTGATTTCGAGTGCGATAATGGGCGAAAAGTCGGGTAAGGTCCATAGGAAAGTTTCCTACGATCTACCGATTTATGCTTACAAACACATGGCCGACCCGTAGGGACAATAAAAAAAAAGTCCCGGAACTATCCTTTAAAACTCAACGAGGCAGCAAAAATGCAAGCTCATGTAATCCTCCCAGAGGGTCGAAGTTGAAACAAACTCTTGTGAAGCCTAAATGTCACGGGAACAGCAGCCATACAATCTGCAACAGTGCTGGTGGTAAAGAGATTCGTTTTGCTCAGGGTTGCAGCCGAATTGAAACCTGACACACAAACCAGAATCCTTGGCAGGCCCTTTGATGGTGAACATATCTTTGGGCCGCAAGTGGATGAATCATTTGAAAGCCAAGTAGTACAATGAAATTGTAAGGTCTTTAGAAGCTATTGCAACCAGACCTTGCAGTATAGAAAGAGGCCCAATACCCCAAAGGGGCTACATAATACAAGTCGCGGGTTTTCAACAACCTTTTCAGCAAAACATGCAAGGAATAGGTCAAACTGATCCAAAGGAAGGTGTGCATCCCCTGGTAAACAGTGACTCTTCACTTCAGTATCCCCCCAACACCCATCCTTGGGGGAGGATAACATCTTATGGCTAGGATATTAACACGTTTAAGTGGGTATTATGGACTGTGAAAACGTTGCATAAAATGTGCTTTCCGTAATGCATACTCTCACTCACCATTGATTAAGTAACACCCATCTCATCTAAAACACGTTGAACCGACAAAAAGAACCAATTCTGGTTCAACTAAGAACTAATAGCACTGAGAAGAACCAAACACTCCTTTGAACACGCCCATATCAAGCACCCTACCCCTGACTTCGATAATGCCTTCAAGAATGCTAATAAAATATATAGAGCAGACATCCTCTCTCACAAAGCTAACACTTATAACAAACGCATTAGTAATGCTGCCTCAGATTCTAAAGAGCTTTTCGCCATCCTCGGGGAATTAGAAAATCCAATCCCCACCACAACCCCCACTAATGTCAGCAAAGAATGGTGCACCACCATCCAAGATGCACTCTCAGCCAAAATCACGCTACTACAAAACAAAATTTCCGCTAAAAGACAATCGCTAGCAGAAAAAAATACAACCACACCTCCACCCATCACATCCTCTATAAAGCCTAATACGTCATTCCATTTTGCTCCAGTCACTCAAGAAATGGTGCTCAACACCTTATCTAAATTGAAAGCCTCGAACTGCAAAGAAGATAGTGTCCCAGCTAAACTAGTGAAAGACTGTGCTACCTACCTTGCACCCACCATCACCAACTTTGTCAACGCCTCCTTTAACACTAATATAGAACCGGCAAGTATCAAAGAAGCCTGGGTCACCCCACTTTTAAAAAGCCATCACTCGACCCCCACAGTACCCACCAACTACCGCCCAATAACAATAGTCCCCTTCCTGCTGAAACTCATAGACACAATAGCCTACACACAAATCCAATCCTATCTCGAACAAAATAAACTACTGGGTACCAGACAATCAGGTTTCAGGCCCAACCACAACACTGAAACAGCCCTTCTAGACTTAAAAAAACCATATGGACACCATCAGAGATTCAGGGAAACTCTGTATTCTATTGCTGCTAGTCCTCTCCGCAGCATTCGACCTTGTAAATCACGACAATTTATGCCCCTCCCTAACTAATGACTTCAATTTCTCGAACGATGCCACCAAGTGGGTTAAATCCTTCCTTGCTGAACGGACCTCCAGAGTGCCCATAGGCAAGGAAGCAGATGATCTCCTACCAGTACCCATAGGAGTCCCCCAAGGCTCATGCCTCTCGCCTACTCTATACAACGCCTACACTAAACTCTTCTTCTCCACCCTGGACGATATGGGTGTCATTTACACTAACTTTGCAGATGACGCCCAGATCCTCATTCCCATCACAGGAGACTACAACCAAGACTGTCTGACCATTAACAAAATGTATTCTATCATACAAAATTGGATGGCGCTCAACAGCATTTGTCTTAACTATGAAAAGACAGAAGTCCTCATCGTTGGAACCCTAAACAAAATAGCGACCCTCCACTCAGACTACTCCTCTATCAATATTGACGGCACAATGATCCCTGTCCTCAAACAGGTGAAAACACTTGGAGTTTACCTAGATGCCAACCTTACCAAACACATGACCAAACACATCAGTACTCTCGCATCATCCACAGCATATACATCAAAACTTATAGCGTTAAGTCGACAATTCCCGACCTTGACTAACTGTCTCACCCTGGCCAGAGCCCTGGTTTTATCCAGATTGGACTACTGCAATTTACTCCTTGCAGGTACTTCCACCTCCAACCTTCACAAACGACAGCTTTTGCAAAATAAAGCACCAAGAGCTGCACTAGGGATAAAAAAACATGACCATATATCCAAGGCTAGGAAGGACGCCCACTGGCTGCCCGTCAAAGCAAGAATAATATTCTAAACTCTGTGCATCACGCATAAATGCATCAACAATAAAGCACCACTCTATTTGAACAATATTCTAAAAAAAAAAGTAAATGCCACATCCCTAAGATCTAATGACAGCCAAAACTTAGTGACTCCTCAGTATAACAACAACAAAGCAGGGGGTAGTAGATTCTATGTCCTAGCCTGTTAGGCAGAATCCTGTGCAGTTCCCTTGGGGAACACTGCAAAAAGATTAAGACTACAGGAGTAAGCAGTAAACCCAATTGGTAGCAGTCTGCACCACCCAGATTTACCTGGTAGCTGTGGCTGAGCAGTCAGACTTCTCTCAAGAAGAGTAGGGCAGTATGTAGAGTATACACAATAGGGTCAAAACACAGTAGAGCAAACAAACACTGACCAGAGCTTTGTATAAAAAGTATATAATTATTTATTTAAAACACACTTTATGGCATATACTAGCACTCAATCAAAAGCAAGTTAAAACACAGTCAGGTAAATTATACACACCTCATTTAATAGCTATCAGACAAGTCGGGGTTAAAACACTACTATTTGTTAGAACAGACGTGAGCGCTTAACCAAGATGGCACTCTGATAATGTAGTTAAAGGGAGAGAAAAAGGCAGAGCATAAAAATAAGAGTTCCCAACACTTTTAAGAGTTCAGAGCAAGGGGAGAAAGGCAGGTTATACTGTAGAGCCAAAGTTCATAGGCCAGGCCCACTTTAAATGGAGCAAAGCGAAATGTGCCCAGGATCACACAGTTTAAAGTGCACTAAAAGTCTTTGCAGAGTGTTCAAAAGAGGTTGGAGTGATGCAAAAGATATAGTTAGAAGGCCAGGAGCCAACCCAGTTTAGAAGCCAATGATTTAAGGGTCACCTTTAGCAATCTGTAGAAAGGGAGGCCAGGCAGGACACAGTACCTTAAAGAGAAAGGAAGCTCCAGCGGGGGAAGTTGTTCCTGGCAGTGGTTGAAGTTCGTGGTTCCGACCAGGGGAAGAGAAGATCTCGTCGAGGAGGGAACAGGGAGTCGTTGCACTGCACAGGGATGAAACCAGCCGCTGAGTTCCCGATTAAAAGGTGCAGTCCTTTTATTCGTGGTCAAAAGTGGTGAGCTTGGCTATCCGGCCACCGGGGTGCTTGGCACGGGCGATTCGACCAAGAGACGTCTTTGGAAGGCGAAAAGGGCAAACTGGTTGATCCCACCAGCTCAGGGGAAGAAGACTCGTCCAGCAGAAGATCGTCTCTTGTCGGGGAAGTGGTGAGGTAGTTGCAGCAGGGCTTCACCGGTGGTGTCGTCGTTGCAGATGGCTCAGCTTCTCCCCTCTTCGGATTCCTAGGTCCTGTGGCGACTTCTGAAGTTCCAGTCCCAAAGGCCCTGCTTTTATGCAGAAAAACCCCCATTCATCAGCCTAGCTGTCAATCACCCTTCCTGTGGAACCCAGACAGAGTGGCACCATTTGGAGGGCTTCTGTGGAGAAGCCCGCCAAAAAGTGGAACAAAGGGCTCGACCTTGGTCAGAGTTACAGAGACGGACACAAATGCCATTTTAGAATCAAATGCCATTTTAGAATCGAGTTCTGGCAAAAAGACTCAACCGGTGATTTAATATTAAATAAATAAACCGGCGGTATCTTTAACATTGCACCAAAAAGTGGTGTGTTTAAAATCAATGGGAAAATCCCAAAGTGAATATTCCGGTGGAATATTTTGCGTGGTAACCACTTCCACCAGCCAGAAACTCGACGAGGGGGGACGGGATTGTGCCCCCTCGAAAACAGACCCAGGGGTAATTGAATTACCCCTTACCAGTACTTCCACAATATGATGGTTTGTACTGGTTCTGTTCACAATTTTGGACCAGTAAAGCCAATGGTGACTTTACATGCCCTGGGAGACAGTAGTCAGCCCCAGGGTATGGAGTCTATGTGTGGGGGTCACTGTGACACCCCTGTGGTACTGCACTGAGGGTGCTGTGTACCACACATAAAGAAAAACAGATGATACCCTATGGAGTAAAAAGAAAACCCCATAGCCCATAAGCACATAACAAGTCAAAGACATACCTCAAATCATGCCTAAGAGTGGGAGTAAAAGAGTCTCACTCTTAGCAGGAGAAAAAAACAAACCCCAAAAATCCAGCAAAGCTGCTGGGGGACTGACCAGGTTTGGGAAATTAGCCTTATAAGAGAATTCTCCATAACACTGCCCCCAAACATTGGAAATCCCTCCCCATCTACATCAAAAAAGAGACCTCCTTCCCCATGTTCAAAAAACAATTGAAAACATGGATGTTCAACCTAGCACAGCACCGATCTGTGACAAATTGGATTGACTTCTAAATGACTATGTAATACCAATGTTTTTTATCCTATGCATAACCAGTGCCTGTGTACACTAATACTTTTAAGATGTCTGTAACCACGCTGTGATACCCCAGGGTCTGGATGTGTAACAAATGAAAAAAATAAAATAAATAAAAATAGGAATACATTACTCTGCTCTTTGCAGAGATAGATGCACTTGTAGACCAGGGGTCCCCAGGGGCAATCCAAGGAAAAATACAAAAGTAATCCAAAAGAAGAATACACTGCGTGAGAAGCCTGAGGGTATTCTCCCGGTGAAACCTGGTGAATCCCTTATTCAGGTGGCACGGACATGGCCATTTCTGTTGGATCCAGTTCTTGGGTGGTGGACCAGTCAGGGAGGATCACCTGGGTAAGGGAACCCGGAGTTGGGCTTGGTGGGAATACCACAGGTGAGACGCAGTATGTTACCGGGGAAGAAGACGATGAGGATGGAGAGATCCCCGAGACCTTTATGGGCTGTGCCACAGTTGGCCCCCTTCACCCTAGGAAATCTCACAAACAAACCCCATCTGCAAAATCCCCTAAAAACACAAACCCTACTAGAGTTGAAAACCACATCTCCCAGAAACCCTGCTTTCCCGCTTTCTACCCGAAAACTCTCAACCATTCTTTTTCAAGTTATTCTGATTATTCTTTTCTGAACACCCAGTCTACCCTGACAAAACACTACTGGTCCCAGAATCCCCTGTGTTCATTTCACGATCCGAATTATTCCTGTATGGCTCACGAACCCCAACGACCCTATCCCTCTAATTATCATTTTGCAACCTCCCCGTCAAATGTAACCAACAGCTAGCATTCTCACAAAACCTACCCTTTTGAGATTCCCGCAAACCCCAATACAAGGATTTTTCCTCCATGTAACACCTCTTTCCCTTCCGACCCTGTACGATACCCGGAAACTCTATCACCTTCTTTTTCCGACACAAATATTTCTTTCCGGCATAACACCAGGACCGTTTACTTGACCTGTGCCAATACAAGGGTCAGGCCAAGTCAGGCAATTAACCTAGACCACACACACCTGACGGCCCTTCCTTTTCCCCACAGGGATAAAAGGTGGAGCCCGAGAGCACAGTACAAGCAAGGGGAGTACAGCAGACAGCACAACGAGACGCTACCACACTGCAGTTCAAGAGAAGGAGGAGGAAGGCAACCGGAATTGAGAGGGTGGCAAGGAGAGAAGTGTCCTTGCCCTTTTCGTCCCAGGCCCACAGAACCTTCATGGAAGAGAGCCTTAGACTCCGAACAATAGCACAAGTGTCCTGCAGCAGATTTTAACGGTACACAGGGCGAGCCTATGCCCGATAAGCAGGAGCGAGCGAGGCTCGTGCGCCCGTGGTACCGGCCTTGACTCGAGAGAAGCCAAAAGCCAAGTGGTTCTTCACAGTCGGTGAGTCGAGGGGTGAACCGATAAGAACTGGGCTGTGATGAGTGAGAATCGCAAAGTGGTACATTTTGAACCAAAGCAGAAGAACTTTGAATGAATTGTAAAAAGTGCAACGGGGAGACCTGCTACAGAGGGAAACCGGCACCACGTGGGTGCTAAAGAAAAAGACTCTGGTCGAGCCCCATATGACAGAAATTACATATACCAGAAAGCCGTAGGAGGGCCAGCTGAACAGGTTAAAGTGGTCATACAGAGGGTCAAGCAAAATCCCCATGCATTCTAAAGACTTTGATTTACAAGCAGTGTGAGAGAAAGGGACGTGAATCCCACAGTGAAAGTGAACATTGAGAAACCAAGGGAATTGAATCCTGTTAAAGTCAAGAGGGGTCTGAGCCTGACTGATGGATATCCAGGGGTGAAGCTATCATCCAAGAACATAAAGAGAAGAGGGGTTTGAGCCCGACCGAGGGAGATCCAGGGGTGAAGCTATCACCCTATGTGAAACTGATAAACAATTCAGAAGGGTCAGGGCCCAGAAGAGAGGAACCTAGGGGTGAACCCATCACCCAGTGAACATTGGGAACAAACTTTCATTTGGTTAAAGGAACATTTTGTTTTTGTTATTTGAACACGTCAGGCCCGAAGGCAAGAGATTTTTTAAAGGAAACGGGACTTGGACATCGATGGCCCTGATAATTGAAAGCTCGAGGGTTAAAAGTTGAACTACCATATTGTGCTGTAGAAGCCTGAGAGTGTGTCCTGACAGCTGCCATTGGAACTGTCATCTCGTGCTGGAGAAGCCCGAGACTTTATTGTGCTCCAAACGCCACCACCTTACCCTGTGTCCAAAAAGTGGGGAAGGGAGGCTACCGCATCCTGACATATTATTTGAAAACACTTCTTTCTTTTCTTGAGAACTATCCCACACCCCTTTGTGTATTAGTTGTGAGGTTTGACACAACGCCACAAGGACTGACTTAATTTTCATTTGATGGTTGACGCTTGCTCCCATTTTAGGTTTAGATTAGGTGTTTTTCCAACCTGCATACAGCATTCATTGTTCAATAAACACCCTTGAACTGTGATCACTTGTGTCTGTCTTACTTATTGTCACCATGTGTTCCTCACAACTGTGCAAGTAAAAACTCAACTTTATTAAACAGTTAACTGGGAGAATAAACGGCTCCGTGGACCTGAACTGTAATACATTCTCAACTCTACCCAGAAGGGCTACAGTATTTATACAAGAAAATCACTCATTAGCATAGTTAATTTGCGGATGTGCTAATACATAGTTGGCGTGTCGTCACGGGATCCCTGTATGTTCGTATACATTACATGTCCTGATTGGATAAAAACATTTCCTAGAACATCACCCACGACAGCCCTTCATGACGTCATGACCCTCAAGTGTCCCTCCCCTCAATTACATAATTATCTGCTGACCTCCAGAAACTCTGACCTGCCATTGGTTGGCATCTGCTAATGTACAAGTTGATAAATCCCACAATGTGGATTGGACTCCTTCTTTGGAGACCGCACAAGCCACAGCATCCCAAGGTCAAGAGCATTGTTGTAGCCTCTGAAACACCATATCCCAGTCCCCTAATTGGTTCCCCTCTCCCATCACCCCACCCCTGCACCTGTTTGTTCCCCTCTTCTCTTTTGCATCATGCCAGCTCTAGGTAGAAAAAACTGCAGGACACCGTTGGTGAAACTGAATTTCTCCCATTTAATTCTCTTTTGCTACTCCACTCGCTGCCTGGTCCCTTGGTACCAAGCCTGATGTCCTTCAAATAACTGTGTGGGACTGTGCCTGGCATTAGGCTGCAGTTCTCTTCCCATGACAAACCTTTCCTTCTGCAACAATTAATTCGATACTGTGGGCTTCTTGGTGTCTCACACTTGGTGAGCTGATGTAGCATTTCTGCAAGTGTCAGCAGAACTTCAATTCCGCAGTGAGCTGTGGCCTTTCAAAACAACTAAAAAACTGCTACTGTCTAGTCTGATCTGGGCCTACTAAATTATGGCTAAACTGTTATTCATTAATATACCTAACCCTTAAGCTTATTACACTTCTAAGTTACGTTTTAAAAGGATATAAAATAATTACTATTGCTGCACATGTACTTTACATTGCAGCAGCCGTGCTTACCTAACCCTAGTTATTGGTCACGACTGGATGTTTTAAGTCTGTGTTAGAGTATGTCATACATAAATGGGAGGATGAAGGGGGGATGTTAGATTCTAAAAGAACAGTGGGATATCCTGTATGATCTAGCGTGCCTACCCTACTCCCATGAGGGTTGTCTCACTTCATCTGATCCTCCCACAAATAACAACCCCAGCGGTTTGGATCAGGAATCGTCTGCCTCACCCTGGCCACATGAGGGGTGATTCTACCCAAGGAAGTAGTGATGACATCACCAGATTCATCACAGTGGCAAGGGAAAAGCCAGAGAACATTCCTGAGCGAATACAAAGAAAAACAGAATGCCAAGCCAGTGACGCAGACCCCTTACATTGCAGGTAACTGGAAGAGCAGAAGACCCGGGGAATGGGGCATAGAGGAAAAAGGGGACAGTTTTCCCCAATAAGCAAACCGAATATAATGATTGTAAGAAACCAATTGTCCCATTGAATGGCAAGATTACCAGAAGAGTGAGAATCATTCAGGAACCTGTCATATTTGTCCCAGTGAATGGCGAGAGTACCAGAAGAGTGAGAGTCACTCAGGGACTGCTCATACTCGTCCCAGTGAATGGCGAGATTACCAGAAGAGTGAGAATCATTCAGGGACTCATCATACTCAACCCAGTGAATGGTGAGATTACCAGAAGAGTGAGCATCACTCAGGGACTCATCATACTCATTCCAGTTAATGGAGAGATTACCAGAAGAGTGGGAGAGGGAATCGTCCTACTCGTTCCAGCGAATTGCCAGATTGCCAGAAGAGTGAGATTCATTCAGGGACTCCTACTCCTCCCGGCGAATGGCAAGATCATAAGACGAGGAATAGACAGGGATTTCAAGATGGCCGGCGTCCCTTGAGTGTGCACCGGAGCTCTGTCCGAGCGACACACAAAAAGGAGATAAAATAGCAGAAGACCGTATTCTAAATGGCAAAATCGCCGCCCGTCCGCTTCCCCCAGCAACTGGTGGGGGAACATCCAGTCCGGCACAGACCCCAGAGCAGTATACGGCACTATGCTCCAGATCGAAGCCGCGTAGAGAAGAGCGGCACCTGACAGTACGAGCGGAGGATGTGCGGTGTATAACAGGCCCCTGCTCTCGCCTACAGTGCTGGACGATCGAGCTGGGCTGGGCCGGGAACACTGCGCTGCCCCACATAACGGGCCCCCCCATTGAGTAACATCCCATCGACTGCGGGACCCGAAAATCTGGAGATATGCAGCCTGTGGCCATAAGCAGCGCTGCGCAGCCCACGCCAGACCTGGCAGCGGAAGAGTGCAGCGAAGCAGTCCTCTGTGGTAGCGGGGTGCAGTGGGGAGGAGTAGGCTCTGGCGAGTCCCCCGCGGGACGCTTCAAAACTTCCAGACAGCATTCCAAAATGGCCGCCGGCAGTGGAAGTCACGTTTAAACCATGCTCCTGCCGGGCCGGAAACAAAAAAGCACCTCAAATGCGCTAAACTGAGTGTTCCAGCACCGGACCCACCTCCAAATCCTCCTAGCACCTGTGGGCAAGGAAACGAGTCGAGGCCGCCCCAACTACACCCCTTTGGGGAGAGGAACCCCCGCGAGGAGCGTCCGCCCCTACCCCACTGAGGGAGACCTCGCAGGCCCAGCGGAGCGGATCGCGCCGCGCCGAGATGGACCCAGGGAGGGAGACTGCGGAGGCCCGGGTGGCATGCTGCGCCCGGCACACACTGAGAGGAACGGAAGCAGAGCTGGGCCAGGGGACAACGCGAGTCATCTAGGAGGCGCGGAGCCGGGAAGCCTGCGGATCATTACACGCTGCCCGGTGGGGTGCGGGTGGCCCGCTGCGCCGCAAGCGGGATCCACTGCAGAGACATACGGAGAGGGGCACGGTGACAGGTGTGCTGCGCGGGTCCCTTGTGGGGCTCGTGGCGGAGGGGAGCCACCCCGACAGTGACACCTGGTGGATGAGGCCAGAGCGCAGTGGGCAGTGGAGCAGAGGAGCTTGAGGCCCCGACACATCAGGAGAGGTACTCGTGGAGGGGGCCCCCCCGCCCGAGGACACTGCACAGCGAACGCTGACGGAGGAGAAAGTGAGACCAGGACTCTGAGGTGAGAGCGCGGGCGGCCTCTCCCCCCCCACCCCCCACCCCAACTTTTTATCTTTCCCCAGCACGCAGGGCCCAGGCAGGGCCCACATAATCAATAAGCAAGGCGCAGCGCGGGAAGCTGGGGCGACTCCCCCTCCCACACCCAAATACCAAGTGGGCATCCGGCTCAAGCGAGGAGGACTCAGCAGAATCACTTCCGCCCTCCATAAGAATTGCACGGACCAGCACGGACGGGCCAGTGACAAGGGGCCCACGGTGCAGGCGGGGCACTCCTGTAGGTGCTCCAAGACTAAACCAAGCTGACCCGCCACAAGTCACTGCCACCCCGAGAGTCACACCGTAAATACAGAAACCCGATGAATAAGGAGGATGTCACGGGTGAAGGGGAAGGGGGGCGCCTCGCAGCCAGCGCAGCAATCCCAAATGCAGGACACAAACCTGCTGCAAATGTGGTCCACGGACGCACCCGGGGCTTCAAAAGACAGGGTAGGTGAGGATCCACCAATGGATATTAACTCATCAAACCAGAACACTCTTCCACCAACAAGGGACGATATGCGGGCCTGGTTCACGGAGCTCCAGGACAAGTTCATGTCCACAGTGCAGGACCAATTTGCCTCAATGAAGAACGAGATGAAGCAGGCGGTTCAAGAACTGAAAATAGACGTGGCCAAGCTGGAGGAAAGAACGGACACGGTATTGAGAATTGTACAAAATATGGAAGAGGAAGCAAATCGGTACAGTGAAACCCAAGAGCAATTGGTCCGGCTAAACCACAATCTAGAAATTCAATGTGAAGACCTGGAGGACCGCTCCCCCAGATCTAACATCCGCATCAAATTCATGCTGGAATCGGTGATGGACAAAGACCTCAAGGGTGCGGTACAAGAAGTATTCAGAGATATAATTGAGGCACAAGACACAGAGATCATAGGAATTGACCGAGTCCACAGGGTGAGTCCGAAAAGAACTGGCGCCCCAGGGGAAAGACCAAGGGACGTATTAGCGACGCTTTCATCCTACCCACAAAAAGAATTGATCCTAAGGAAAGCGAGGCAGCTTGACCACATAAGGATGAATGGGGTGGAAATACAGCTGTACCAAGACTTGTCATCGGCGACACTCCTAAAAAGAAGGGAGATGGCCCCATTGGTGAAGGAATTGGTTGGGAAAGAAATCCAATACAAATGGACGTTCCCATTCGGTTTACTATTCGAGTGGGAGGGCAAGCAAAGAAGAGTGACCTCCAGTGAGGAAGGACTCCATATAATGGGCATAAAAAACAGAGGAATCAGGCGTGAGAGATCCCAGGACGAAAGGGGACATAAATAGGAGGCCGAGAGGATGGGAAGTAGTACGACAAAAAAGAAACCCAAAGGCTGGGGGAATGCAGGGAAGCCCGCAGGTGACTACTAAAGATAAACAACCGGATCAGACAGGTCAGCCTCATGATCGTAGAGGGAGGAGGACAAACAGCTAGATGAACCTCGGAACTTCACGAGGTAAGAAGCCCGGCGGGGGATCGTGAAGGGAAACCGTCCAGGTATAAGGATGAAGCGGGGTTTAGGACTCCCTGCGCAGTTCATCCCGTGTTATGTGAGGGCAAGGAGCGATAGGCGCAACGCCCTAGCAACCATAGGTGCCTGGGCCCTCCACGGGTTCAATGTTGAATGTTTTGTTCATAGTTGGGGGAGAATCGAGGGGGATGGGAGGAACGGCGGGGGGGATGATACCGGAAGAAGGTTGGGCTCATTACGAGCGGGTTCAGTGGCTCAAGTTTCTGAATAGAAGGGATGGGGAAGCTTAGCATTTTTTCACTAAATGTAAGGGGGCTGAACTCACCGGTGAAAAGGAAGAAAATGGAGGCTCTGGTGAGAAGGCGGACATACTGCTCCTCCAGGAGACACATATTAAGGCGCAGGACAAAAATAAAGTACATCTCAGAGGGTACACGATATGGGCACTGGCGAATGCAGGGGACAAAAGGGCAGGAGGGATGATTGCAGTAAAAGGGGGACTGGTAGCAAACCTCTTAGATACCCGAGTCGATAGGGTAGGGAGGTTCGCTTTTGCTAATTTCTCAATAGAGGGATATAGGCTAACCCTAGCGACTGTCTACTCACCGAACACGGGGCAGGATGGATTCCTCCGAGATACCTTGGGGAAACTAGAGGACTTTGCAAAGGGTGAGGTAATTCTGGGAGGCGACCTGAACTTGGCATGGCAACCCCAATTGGATAGAAGTGCGGGGGGAAGGCATTCGCAGGGGACCCCATCCAAACAACTTAGGCAAAGGATGGAGCATTTGGCACTACGTGATGCCTGGAGGGAATTTAAGGGACATGATAGCGGATTCACGTACTACTCGCATGTGCATGGCACTATGTCGAGGATTGACTATTTCTGGGTATCGGTGGGACTGTTGGGAAGGATCAAGGGTATAGAAAAGGGAGCAATAGCACTATCAGATCATACCCCGCTCTGGATCGATATTCAGACTCCTGGAAGGGGAAGAGGTCTCTGGAGATGGAGATTGCCATCCGACATCCTAGCGGACCAGGTGATGGGGGAGGTAGTTGGGGACAAAATTAAAGAATTCTTTGAAATAAATGACAATGGCAAGGTATCGTTGGGGTCTGTCTGGGAAGCCTTTAAGGCAGCGATACGGGGTCACTTAATAGCACTAAAAGCCTCCAAAGACAAGCAGCGTTATGAATGGGAAAGGACATTAGAGAAGAAACTTATGGATATTCAAGGGGAGCTAGCAAAAAACCCCACAAGAAGCCTCCAGAAAGCAATGAAACATGTCCAAGGACAACTAGAAATGCTCTGCAACAAAAAAGCTGAGAAATCCCTTCTTTACCTAAAACAACGTTATTACATTAAGGCCAACAAGGCGGACAAATACCTCGCGAGACAACTCAGAGAAAAACAGAGTTCAATGACGATACTGAAAGTCAAGGATACCCAGGGAACGCCGCAAACAAACACAAAGGACATAGGGGAGGCATTCAAGGCCTTCTACCAAGATCTCTATGCAACGGAACACCCGGACGCG
This sequence comes from Ambystoma mexicanum, assembly GCF_040938575.1. NCBI lineage: Eukaryota > Metazoa > Chordata > Amphibia > Caudata > Ambystomatidae > Ambystoma > Ambystoma mexicanum. Next base: position 1,161,532,766 of record NC_090923.1, read on the forward strand.
GGGAAGCAACATAGGTTCCTACAATCTATCCGCATACTGACAATATCAGAGGAGGATAAAGTGATCCTGGAATCACGAATTTCAGAAGAGGAGGTCCACAAGGCAATAGCGGGCCTCCCCATTTCAAAGGCACCAGGCCCAGATGGATTTACGGCCCAGTTTTACAAAAAATATGCGGAAATACTGGTTCCAGTCCTAACAAGGCTGCTAAACACATTCAAAGACAGTGGAAATGTGACTCCATCCATGAACGAGGCGAAAGTCTTGGTATTCCACAAAAAAGGCAAGGACCCCACCCTTCTGGGCTCATATCGCCTAATAGCCCTTATAAACTTGGACGCTAAGATCTATACCAAGGTATTGGCTGCCAGGCTATAACCCCTCCTACAGACATTAATAAACACAGACCAATCGGGCTTTATCCCCGGCAGACAAACTCACGACAACCTAAGAAGAGTAGCCCATCTGATAGAAAAAATAGCCATTACCCACACACCAGCAGTATTACTCTTGCTAGACGCCGAAAAGGTTTTTGACCGTGTAGAATGGTCCATCCTATTCAAAACGCTGAAGCACATGGGTTTTGGGGAACAATTTATAAACATGGTCAAAGCCAATTACAACTCCCCTCCAATAAGAATAGCCGTAAACGGGGAAGTCACTGATAGGGTGGAGATATCTAGAGGCACGAAGCAGGGTTGTCCCCTCTTCTCTACACCATATTCTTGGCGCCCCTTCTAATTAAGTTAAGGGAAGCGGAGGGGGTAAGGGGGATTGAGATGGCGGGCAGGCAACATAAAGTGGTCGCCTACGCCGACGATATGCTCTTGGCTCTGGAGGACCCGGGAAATTCATTACCATTAGCCATAGAAAAGCTGGAGAAATTCGGGGGGATCTCTGGTTTAAAGATAAATAAGAAAAAATCAGAGATCATGCTTCTGGCGGGGGACAAGGAATCAATAGAGGCTGTGGCAGACACACTAAACTTAAAAATAGTAGAGGAGGGCATCACATACCTAGGGGTGATACTCACCAGTAAGGTGGACAAGTTCTACAAGAGTAATTACACACACCTCCTGGTCAGTGTAAAGAAGGATCTTGAAAGATGGTGCCCGCTTAGGATCTCATGGTGGGGCAGAATCCAATCAGTAAAAATGACCATACTCCCCAGGGTGCTATACTACTTCCACGCCCTCCCGGTAACAGTCCCTAACTCCTTTTTTAAAACACTGTCCAAAGCAATATCGCAATTCGTGTGGAACAAGAAATCCCCAAGGGTTGCCAGAGCCATCCTCGTGGCACCAGGCAAGGCAGGGGGATTGTCCCTCCCACACTTTAGGAAATATTATCAGGCAGCACAGCTCTGGGTCCTGAAGGAATGGTTGGGGATGACCAACATACCACCTGGGTAACACAAGATAGAGCGGTCGCCAGGACCCCCCTGGAGGACCTCTTGTGGAAACACAAACAACATAGACACCTGAACCTACGTGTTAGTGAGGTCATGAGATCTGCTCTCAATGCCTGGGATGACCAGACCAGGAGGGGACTAATGACCACCTCTCTGGCCCCCTTCACACCTATCTGTCGGAATCCACAGTTCCCTCCGGGACTGGAATCAGGTGGTTTTGAAAAATGGGAAGCAGCGGGATGCAGAAAAATAGGGGAAATGATTCAGGACAAAGAAATAAGAACCTTCGCGGAATGCAAAAATATGTGGAATCTAACGGAGGCGGACAGATATAAATACGAGCAAATAAAGCACAGGCTCAGCACGCTGGAGGTCTTCCGTGCAGCCGCAAGAGAGCTCACTCCATTTGAAACGTACGTAATAACCAACCCAGGTGACAAGAAACTGGTGTCAACGCTATACAATTTCATTAACACACAATAAGAAAAAATTAAATGGACTTACATGAGGAGATGGGAGAGCACTTTGGGGGAGGAAATAACCAAGCAGCAATGGGAGGATCTGTGGGCAGACATCCCCAAACTTACCAGGGCAGACCAAACCAGGGAAATGTGGCTGAAAATAATTACTCGGTGGCACTACACCCTGGAGAGGCTCAAAACAATGTTTCCGGGTACGCCGGACCGCTGCTGGAGGGGATGCCCGGACTCCGTTACTTGGAGGCATATCTGGTGGGACTGTCGGGGAGTGAAGGGCTTCTGGAGAGAAGTGCAAACGGAAATGACAAAAATATTCCCTGAAGCAGACCAAATGGGGGAAAGGGTGTGGCTGTGCGGATTTAAAGACCCACGGGCCAAAAGACTACACAGAGCTCAATGGAGGAGCTTTATGGGCCTAGTCTTAGCCGCATGGGCAACGATAGCTCAAAATTGGAAAAAACGAGACCCACCGCTGGCATTCACCTGGTTGCAAAAGGTGTGGTCCATGATGACCATGGAAAAGATTCTGCACCAGCTCCAAGACCAACAAAATTCTTTCATGAAGGAATGGGGAATGGTGTTGGGCTACCTTAAATCGGACTACATGGAGCAATGGTGCCCGCATAACATTAAAATTTCAGACTTGTACAGCACGTAAACGATCCCGAAGTGGAAAGCGGATAAAGACCTGACTTCTTCCGGGTGGGGGGGGGAGAGGTTGGGATGGATTCTTGGTGTTGATGTTGTTGTTCACTGTGTAAGAAAACAATAAATATACGTTTAAAAAAAAACTTCCAGGCAGCTATGCCGGCTGGAGCACAACGACACTCCGATACCCCAGGCTGGCCTGACACTCGTAGCGGGGCCCTGAGGGCGGACGTGTCCTCCATTGGTGCCCTCCCCCGCTTGCCTCCATAAGTGAACACACATAACCAAAGTGGTGCCCCAGGCTGCATAGTGCGCGAGAGCGCGACACCCGATTCCAGACATAACACTTGGTAGCCCTCCTGCAGCAGGCGAAAATACCAGGCAGTCCAGCACTAACAGAGGGCCTGCAGTGGCAACATACAGCGCGTCTGCCCCTCCCTGAAGAGACACACATAACGACCGGGCCAGCTGGCTAAGCCTACGGCGGGGAGCAAGGGAGTAGTGTGAGGCATATTGCCGGCCACCCCATAACAAAGGACCTGGGGTAAGGGCACACTGAGGACAAGCGCAACTGGGCCATACTACAACAGGTTCCCCTGAAAGCCAAGTCTGCGCTGCAAACATTACCAGGGCGGCGTGAGCCCAGTAGGAACTGCGTATCCATAAGTAGTGAAACCAGGGTGACCTGGGGACTGGACATTCAAACCTCTAAAAGGTGCAGCAATTCCCAACATACATTACTGGAGTTACTAAGAGCCTGACCCAGGCTGAACGCACTGGGGGGGGGGCGTAATTGCTGCCCCCACAATAATTGGACTGTGTTAATCAAAGTGCCAGAATCCACCAATCCAACAAGGGCCCTAGCCCACTCACCTGCTCTGCTAGGGTCCACCCCCCTACCCCCGGGACAGACACAGATGCCAAGAGCCAAGTCCAAAGACGCCCGGTCAAGAGCTAAAAACACACAGACAGTAGGAGAAGGGCAATTGGAACACTTGGAGACGCTATCGGGCGGGGGAACCCCAGGGCGAAGCAACAACTGAGGAACACTACTGTCATGATGCCTACCCCCGGGCATCAGGACCAAGCCCATCGGCTCCGGGAGCAGGCATCCAGACACTTATTAAAACATCAACTGTTTGGGTTCAGTCCTGGCGTCTTAGGCGCCAGGCTCATCATAGAAATCAGTCCTGGCGCCATAGGTGCCAGGCTCATAGACTTTACTTACCTGATGCAGACCATGCTGCTAGTGGGTCCAAGTCAACGTGAGGCCTGGATGGGACTATTTTATTACAGGGACTATTTTTTACTCGGGCATGGTTCTAGGGAGCTTCTTACCTGGAACTACTTTGGAGGCTATTTAAACCACGCCCGAACAACAACACACGCTTCTCGTTATTCTGCATCCAGCAGCGTAACGCTCACCATGCCTGCAGTCTGCATCCAGTCTTCTGCCACGCCCGCCTCGAATCTGGAGCTCCTAAAACAAAGACGAAAGAAAAGGGCAAGGTTAGAAAACTAGCTATTTTAGAATTCCTCACCTGATTCCGGATCCATCTCGCCTCCGGACATGGAAAGAACATCATTTCTGTACGCGTCGCATCTCCAGCTGCAGCGCTGCGCCATACTCACCAGTCCTTGCAGCATCTTTCGATTCGGCGCAGCCTCCATCATTTCTTCGCCGAACTCTGGCACCTGAGGGACAAAAGAAAACAACAAGGTGAGCCAAGAAAACAAACAAATATAACTCTTATCACCATAGACTTATCTGATTTACCACCGGAGGCATTATTCTATAACTCTTCACATCTTCATGTGCCGCACCTGCAAAGAGAGAAAAACAACACGTTAAACACATGCAACATTTACCGGACAGCGTCGGGTAATACAGACTCTTACCTGAGCTTCACCAGCTGCTACGAGAGCATATTCTCACGATCCCAGCTGCAAGACAAGGAAGGAAGGGGGGACAAGAGTGAAACATCGGACATATTGAACTCTATGAACTTGATACTTACTGGACCTTGCCAGGAACCTCAGAGTCAATACTCTCCGGAACTCTCCCACACCATCAAACCAGTGAAGTAACTGGCATCAACGCGCCCCTGCAATCCATGCAGGATGGAGAGCTCATCTTTCAAGAATATAAGGTGAGATTGCTGAGAGGGCACTTCTGAGGTGATTAGTTGGGAGGACTGTGGGGGGTGCCATCACTTGAATCCACGGGTGGCTAAATCCATCCCTCCACTTGCAGGAGAATACTTCTACGGGTCACGCAGACAAGATTAGGAGGGTCAGTCCAGTCAGTCATCTCTGCACTACGCATCACGTTGGTGGAGATCGCAGCTGTCCGGATCCGACAGCTGCACCCAGAAGCCCGCAGAGGCACCCACAAAGATGGCACTGAATAAAGAGGATCTCCAGGAATGCCTGAAAGGAATGGAGAGCCGTATGATTGAATCCCTGCAGGACCAACTGGGGAAAATAAGGGAAGAACTACGCTCTTCCCTGCAGGAAGTTAAAAGAGACATTACAGACCTAGCAGAGAGAGTAGACACAACAGAAGCGGGGCTCTCAGAAATGGCTGAAGGTTCAAAACAGACTAGTGTACTCCTGGAGAAGATCGCTAGCGCGACGCACAACCTGGAACTCCAAGCAGAGGATCTGGAAAACAGACCCCGAAGATCCAACATACGAGTGAAGGGCTTGGCCGAGTCAATTGGTGACAAGGATCTGAAAGAGACAATGCAAACATGCTTCAACAGCCTCCTACCTGGCGCCCAACCAGAGGACATACTTCTAGACAAAGTTGGCCCTCAAAAAAAAGATCCGGGGGCCAAACCCAGGGACATTCTACTGGCAATGACCGCCTACACGTTGAAGGAGGAAATCCTCTGTGCAGCAAGAAATCCTCTGTGCAGCAAGAAACCTACAACCGGTCACTATCAATGGGGCCCAGGTTCATCTGTTCCAGCCCTGTCTACCTTACATAAAAGAAGACTAATGGCGCCGGTTACAAAGGCACTAAGAGACAAGGGGAGGAATTACCTACAGATGGGCATACCCCTTCGGCTTGCAGTTCACCTGGGAGAGCAAACAACAGCGCATCACCACTTGCAAGGAAGGAATGACAATCCTACGCCTGGAGGAAGAGGAATTGCACCCGGATCCAAATCCTACTCGCAGCCTCAGAAGCGGAAACACCAGACAGTGGGAGTGGTCATCTACTCCCACTAAGAAGCGGGGCGTGGAGTGAAAGATGAGAAGCCTCCAACCGAAAAGACCATGGTCACCTGGAGGAACCAAAACATAAATAACTAAGAAGCGCTGAACGCGGCGCCGGGAGGGAGGAAGGACAAATATGAGAATCATGTCGGAAGAACGCACTTACCTCTGACGAAGTGAAGAGACGGACCATTTTGGAACCAATGCAGGACAGCCACAGGTCCTGGCAGAGCACAAGTGGGAGAAGAGGTGATACCCAGCGCCCCAAAAGGGGCAAAGAGAAAGTTCTAAGGAACTTTGATCTGAAGGGTACTGGAGGGCAGGGGGGAGGGAACCTAAGGTGGGAAAGGAAAGTTACAAAGTTATTCAAGTTTGGGGAACGGCATGGACCAGTATAGGCAAGGAGGAAAGAGAGAAACTATTGGAGAAAGCATACCGGAAGGCAAAGGATCACAAACACAAACTAGATGGCTGAACTGAACTTAGTCTCACTCAATGTACAAGGCCTAAATTCGCCAAACGCCGATCTAACCTGACGAGGCTGATAGACTTGCAGGCTTCAATCGCCTTCCTGCAGGAACCACACCTCCTTCCTGAGGATGAAGGAAGACTGAAACATAGCGCGTACCCCCGTCAATACTTTGCCTCAGGTGGGAGAAAGACCAAAGGGGTAGCCATACTGATCGGGGGCCAAGTTGATCTTTAAAAAACGGGACGATACACAGGGACCCGGAGGGGAGATATCTAATACTAAAGGGGATGATACAGGAGCAACTATACACGCTAATTGCAATTTATGCCCCAAATGAGCAACAGGACTTATTCCTGAGGGACACACTAAAAACTCTGGGGGACTGGTGTGAAGATCAGATAGTAATTGGTGCCGACTTTAACTGTGCATAGATCCCGCCTTGGATAAAACTCTCCCACCCACTGCAGCAGATGCAAGAAACAGACAGGCATTAGGCAAACTCTTCAGAGACCTGGGGGTGATAGAGACATGGATGTTTTTCCACGGACAACAGAAACAATTCACCCATTATTCAGCGGTCCACAAAGGGTACTCGAGAATCGGCATGGTGCTGGTATCAGCCACCCTAATCCTGTGCATTAGTAAAGTGGAAATAGAGATCCAATACGTGTCGGATCATGCCCCAGTCCTGGTACAAATGGAGATGGCCCAGAGCGTTCCTAAGGGCCATAAACCCTGGAGGCAGAACATGATGATTTTGAAGGACCTGTCCCTTAGGGTGCACATGGAGGAGACGATTCTGAATTACTTCCAAGAAAATGATAACGGGGAAACAAACTGGGGGGTAATTTGGGATGACGGGAAAGCAGTGGTCAGGGGGGAATGTATGTCACAAGGGACAATGTATATGAGGGAAAGAGAACTCATTAAAAAGAAACTGGAAGCGGAATTAAATGAAGCAGAAACACAACACAAAACTAGGCAATCCCACAGAACACTCAGACTGGTCCGGAAAGCAAGAGCCCAGTTAGAAGCACACGTAGCAGAACGCACAGCACAAGCACTACTCAACACCAAATAGGCATACTATGTCCAGGGTAGCAAAGCGAACAGGTTCTTAGCGGCCAAACTCCGCAAACAAAACTCCCGTAATTACATAGTTCAATTAAAAGACAAAAAGGGGGAGTTATGCGCTATGGAGAAGGGGAAACTCGAGATAATGGAAAGATTCCATCAGGGACTGTTAGAAAGTGAACATCTAAACCACCAGACACAAAGAGATTATATGTCAAGGATCTCCCTTCCCCAGATTATAAAGGAAGATAACAACGCTCTGCAAGCCCTCATATCGGCATAAGAAATTAGTGATGCCATAACAGCACTGCCCCCCAACAAATCCCCGGGGCCGGATGGACTCGGAAGCGGATACTATAAAACATTCCATAACCAACTGCTGGGCCCCTTAACAAACCTATTCAATCACATAAGAAACAGCGGCACAGTCACACCGGATATGGGAGACTCCACCACAATCCTAATACTCAAACCGGGTAAAGACCCTACAGACTGCACCAGTTACCGGCCAATCTTCCTACTTAACACCGACACCAAGCTTTATGCTAAAGTCCTTGCAACTAGGCTTTCAGGGGTCCTGCCCAAAATAATTCACACTGACCAAGCTGGGTTCATAAAAGGGAGACATACCCAAGACAACATCAGGCGGGCAGTGGATATATTAGATCTGGGAAGCAGGACAGGACAAAGGTTCTCCATAGCTGCCCTAGATGCAAGGAGAGCATTTGACAGTCTAGACTGGACATATCTGGAACTGCTACTACAGAAATTTGGGTACAACCCCAATTTTATCAGAATGCTCCTGGCGAACTTCCACCTCCCGAGCACAACATTTATGGTTAATGGGAATCCCACGGCAAAAATCAAAATATGCAGAGGGACAAGACAGGGCTGCCCACTCTCGCCCTTAATTTTTGCCATGGCAATGGAGCCCATAGCTGAAATAATAAGGCAAGATCCCGACATACTTGGGGTCAAATGCAGTGGGACTATACCTAAAATAGCACTGTGCGCAGACAATATAATGCTATTCCTTGGGGATCCTAAGAACACACTACCAAGAGCACTCGATTGCCTACAAGACTTTGCTAAGATATCAGGGTTTGTCACAAACTTCACTAAATCTAAGGCCCTGGACATCACAGAGAGGGAAGAGGAGGTCGAAGTTCTGGGGTTAAGATACCCGGTAACATGGGAAAGAGAATCAATAGAATATCTAGGGATCCAATTAACAAAGGGTTATAAAAGCCTGTACGGAGCAAACATAAATCCACTGCTGAAACAGGACCTACATAGGTGGGACACCCAGGAACTATCCTGGTTTGCACATTGCGGCACTCAAAATGACTCTATTGCCACGTCTGCTATACAAGGTAAGCACGCTTCAAATAGAGGTTCCCTCCAAGATATGCAAAGCACTACAGGGTGACTTGACTTCCTTCATATGGCACAAAGGGAAAGCTAGAATACAAAGAAGAATCCTAACAAGGCCACCATGCCTGGGGGTCCCTGATGTGGAGAGGTATGCCCTGGCCGCACAAATAGCACCAATGTTAACCTGGAAGAGGGAGGACATGTCAAGGGGATGGGTGGGGATGGGTGGGAATTGAGCCAGGGGTGACCAATATCCCACTGAGGGCTCTACACGGGTTGCGGGTGGGCACCAGGGAAGCAGAGGGTCACTTGCTGGAAGCAACCAAGACCTCACTGAACGGCTGGGACCGAGCACTGAAAAAACTGAACATCATCCCGGGGTTGGGCCCCTTTAATCCAATGGCGCACAACCAAAACTTAACACCGGGTAAATGGCCCCGTTTCTGGAAGAACTGGGGACAGGAACAAATATTATATTTGAAGGACTTCTTTCAGGGGGGGAACCCATTAAAGTTCGAAGAGTTTAAACAGAAATTTGGGGTAGGAGAAAGAGACAGATACACCTACATTCAGATCCAGCATTGGATAACGCACAAGGAAACCAAGAAAGCAGCTACTAGGGTACCGGTGGGCCTGGAACTAACACTACTCGAAGGGGACAAGGCAGGAGCTGTCTCCAAAATATACAAGCTTCTGAACAGAGCACAAGAGAGTGACACCTTCCCATATATGGACAACAGGGCAGAAGATATAGGCGCCCCCCATCACCGAGGAGGAGTGGACCCAAATTTGGAAAAGAGCACAGAAATCCTCCAAATGCACAGGCATTAGAGAGACCGCACACAAGATTTGTTTTAGGTGGTACCTCACCCCCCCCGCCCCCCATAGGTTGCACAAAATGAACCCCAACTACCCGCCTACGTTTTGGAGAAACTGCAGAGGCAAAGGAGACCTATACCACATGTGGTTTTCCTGCCCTAAAGCGGCCCTGTACTGGAAGGAAGTCCTGGGGCACATAAAGGAAATCACAGGGAAACAACTGCCAGCGTCACCTAAAGTTATACTCCTGGGTACAGCGGTCGAGGACATTTATGTGGCAACTGGCAACAATGCAACACTTATCACCCACATGTTAATGGCAGCAAAGATGACCCTGGCACAAGCATGGAAAAATCCAGAAGGCCCAATAACAGCATGTTGGTGGGTGAAAATTGGAACGTAATGGCCATGGAGAAGGTAGGGTCTCTGAGGGACGCCAAGTACCTGAAGTTCCGGGCAATCTGGGACCCCTTCCTCGACTATGTCAGAGACAGAGAAGCACACTTTTTTAGGCCGAACTTGTTGAGAGCTATTCAAAACTGAGCACTGACAAACTAAGTACAGGAGTCTTGATCCAATGCAGAAGTTAACTAAACAGAACACAACAATCTCATCAGAAGGCAGAAGGACTGGTCCATGCCACTGGGGAACCGGGAGGGGGGATGGGGACAGGGGAAGGGTGGTGGAACAGATGTAGTTAAAGTTAATTCAATGCCCAAAGCTTGCAACCAATAATTGTAAAACTGAATGTTAATATGTGGCCTTAACAAATGACATGTGTTAAAATTATTTAAATCCCTGGCCAACACAGTATCTGAACATGACTGCATTAGAATAAATAAACTTGGTTAAAAAAAAAAAGAAGAGTAAGAGTCAAACAGAGACTATCTACATATCACAGTGAGAAGATAAATAACACAAGAAAAGAGGATTGGACTGAGAATCTGTGTTTGTATCCTAAGGAAGAAAGTAGGATTGTGAAGCACAACGCATAAAGAGACTAAGTCAAGAACCAGAGAAAGCCCAGAAAGGACTCTGAAGACTACAGGGAATAAATATACCAGCCCCTTGAGCCCCTTGAAAGAACGGACATATTTATTACTAGGGATAGCAAAAGACTAATTGAAGATCCAATATTGAGAAGAACTTTGCTGAGAAGCAATCCAGGAGAAGGGAGTCATTCTCATTCTCCTGGCCTTTTTGTTCCATTATTAATAGTGGTACGGTCAGCCTAGGTTAGTTTCAGACGGAGGACAGGCTTTAGATTTTGGACTTCATCACAGACAACAAGCACCCTGGCTAGTCTAAGGAAACTCTTAGAATAGGGAAAGTTAGGCATTTTCTTTATCATTTTCCAATAAACCTTTTGAAAATGGTACACGTTGGTCTGTCTGCTTCTGACCTACCACTAAGACCTATCAATGTTGACCAATCACAAGGGCACTTAGATTAATCGGCCTACCACATACATAGAAGAGCTCAAGGTCATAACACTAAAACAGGCTTTAGAAAATTGTCAACTTTTAATAATGGAAAGAAAAATGATTCTGAAAGTTTTTAATTAACAAATCAAAAACACAAAAAATAAATAATGGAAAGAAATGCTAGGGAAGAGTGGGGAATTTAAGGGGTTCATTCGACTTTGTCCAACAGTTAAAAATTCCTCAGGGTATTTATAAAATATCCTGAAAACATTCAGTCACAAGATTCTGAGCAAGAGTACTTTTTCCCAGATGAAGACGTAAACATCATATACGAAGAGGCATCTGGGACAAATATCCACTGGGTAAGGCTAAGACCCTCCACGATCTTCCTCACCCATAGAAGAGCAATCAAATATCAAAAGGAGGGCAGCCTCTAGGTTTGTTTTTTCCTTGTCGTAACACTAGGTGAACTAAACCAAGGCTGCAATTGCATTTCAATCATGTAATCTGTAAAGAAGGAACTGAAGCATACTTGTCATAGCAATCAAGCACATTCACTTTTGAACAGAATAAAAGTACAAACCTGTGCCCCACCATTTACTATACATTTGGGCACACCTCAAAGTAGACTCAATGACAGTGACATGTGACAGAGTCTCATTGTTGATACTGGGACATGGGGTGAGAGGGACCTTGTAGGCAGGGAGCGACTAACACTAAGCAATGCCAACTTCAAGGGGGCATGTGTGATTACTTCAGGGTCTCTTCAGCCATTCCTAAGCTTAACAGGGCTGCTCATACCCTCCTGTCCCCAAAATACTATGAGTGAGGAAGACTTAAACAACTCGGATTGACCGGAGCACCTGTGGTCATTTGGTAGAGATCACAATTGCAGCTCCAAGGTTTAGAGAGAGCGAGAAGAGAGACAGGTGCAGATCGCAATTGAAATTGGGGCTGCAGATGCAGCTGTTCTTTGTGGCAGATTGAAATATAAATGAAACTGGGAATGAACACTAGCATTGGTCCAGAGGAAATGAGTACACATTGCAGGCCGAATAAGCCACCGCCATATCAGGTGGCTATCCTGACCGGGCTGCCTTGTTACAAGATGGCAGGTCTCCCGCTTTTCCAATCTTGGGCCATGGAGCCACAGTCAGCAATTCGTAATGCATACACTAGTAGCTAAACATATGGAGGAGGTGGGACATACTGTCCTTATCCAACCCTGTGACAAGGGCAATAAACAGTCTTGCATACCTCCACCTTAGCCCTTCACATTGCAATTGCCATCAACACAGAAGTACAAAAAGGGGCCCAGCTAAGCTAACGTGCCAGAATGGAGACATACATGCTTGAGAAAACCAGTCCGGGACGAGAGCCAGAAACCAGTCAGACAAGAGACGAACACTGCCAGGCTTGTTTCAAGCCACAATTTGTATGCTGGTGAGGTGACGGAGTCACAACCCACTGGAGAACCCAAAAAGGATCACCTTGTTGTGCCCATTAATAAAAGAGTAGGCACATAGATGAGGTTTGTTGCAGAGATTGAACCAAAGATGTCTCAGGATGAAATCTGAGCCAAGAGATACAACAGCCAAACCTGGCTTCTTCTTGGACCCTGAGGTGACCCACTAGGACCCACTAGGCACCCAAGCTAAACACTGTCTCCAGAAGGCTCTGAGTCAGCGGCAGGTCTCCCATCCACCAAAACTGCCAGTGGCGGTAAAGTTAATAATCAATGCCACCTGCGAATTGACCCAGGATAGACGGGAAATACATCAACTGTCATCTAAAAGCCAAGCGATCTCAGCCCGGGAGGACCAACTGCAAATAACCACCAGGACAAGTTCCACGATCCCTGCAACTCTTGAGATCTGTCACAGTCTGTATGATGTTTTCAGGCAAGACTTACCCCAACGGCAACCAAGAACTAGATCCAGGCAATTCAGGCTAGGGACCATGCTTTTATTGGGAGCTTAGCTCTGTACATTGTGAATGTTATGTTATGTTATGTTACTTGGCATTTTTTTTTTATTGATTTATTCAAACAAAAACAATACATACCAAACATGCAGTGCATATATCAAAAACGCATTTGTACACTGCTTAATTTCAGTCACCGCTTCCCTTATCCCACCCACCATTACGAGCCTATTCATTCCTCCACTCTGTTCCTGCATCAGATGGCAGGGTCTCACTTTCCGTGAGTTCTGTCAATAATGACTAACCCAACCGATTCCCATTGGTTCCTGATTATCATCCTCAGCTGCTTATCTCCCCCTGTCAGTGCAACTAGTGGTAACTGCGGGGAGCACGGGAATGGGTTCTCCATCATCCGGCATGCCCGGCGCCACATCCTCCACCCAAGCATCATCATCTTGGGGCGCCCTTCCATTTCTGTCTCGGGTAGCCAGATCATCTCTTTCAAGTAAAATGGGGTGCAGTCATGTCCAAACAACCTAGATTTGGGGGTCTGTTCATCTGAGAGCCATTTGGCAAAATACTGCAGTTGGCTCGCCACATAATAGACCTCATAATTAGGCAGTTTTATCCCTCCTTTTTCATAAAAATTCTGCAACTTCCATAGGGCCACTCTATTTCGCGTGCCATGCCACAGGAAATCCCTTCACATACTGTTCAATTTAGGAAAAACTTCTTGGGTATCAAGTATGGTATATTCCCAAAATAGTGCAGGAGCCTGGGCAAGACCACCATCTTTAGCATTGCCCCGCGTCCCATCATTGCTAGGGGCAGCTTCACCCAAAATTTCATACAATTCTCAATTTTCTTAATGGCTATCTCCATGTTGTGCCTGTGCTTGTCTTCCACTGTATGGTACACGTCTATCCCAAGATAACGGAAAGTACTAACCGCCCATGGTATTTGCAACACCGGTAGCTGTCCCACTGGGACACCCCTATAGCTGCCTAGCGGGAATATGCTAGATTTATGAGGATTCACCGCTATACCAGACAACCCCGCATATCTTTCCATCACTTCCAAGATGTACTGGAGATTTTCCTCTGGGGGCCTCAAGTATAGTAGCAAATCGTCACCATATAAGGAGATCAAGTGTCGTTCCCCACCCACCGAAATGCCTATAGTATCATATTGTTGTCTAAGGTATATTGCTAGGGGTTCCAGGGCTAGTATATAGAGCATTGGGGCCCATGGGCACCCCTGTCTGGTGCCTCTATGGAGATGCCATCTTTCATATATCACTGTTCCTGTTCTAACTCTGGCTAACGGTTCACTATATAACATCCTCGCCCACTGTATGTATCCCAGCCCCATTCCATATCCTGCCAAGGCCGCCAGCAGCCATGGCCACTTAACCGAATCAAAGGTCTTTACTGCATCCAAGGACACGATTGCCATTTCACCCTCGTTCTCACTTCCCAGTTCAACAACCCTTTGGAGACGTCTGTGATTATGAGTTATATTCCTTTTCGGGACATAGCCTGTCTGGTCGTGATGAATTAGTTTGCCTATGACTCTACGCAGTCTATTTGCAAGACAGCTGTCAATATCTTGCCTTCCTGGTTCAACATCGACAAAGGCCTTTAGGAGCCACAGCTATGCCCCGGCTTGTTGGGTTTGGGAAGCGGTATTATAATCGCTTCTCTGAGTGACTCTGGCAGCCTTCCCGACTCAAACGCTTAGTTTAGCATTTCTAACATTGGGGGAAGCACTTCCTCCTTATATACTTTATAAAATTCACTTGGGAACCCATCAGCTCCCGGGGTCTTACTAGTCGGCAGTTGCCTCTCCACCTCTGCTAACTCCTCCAAAGTAATCGGTGCGTCCAGCTCCTCTCTTTCCTCAGCGCTTATCTTTGGCAACCCTATATCCTCCAGTGTTTCTGTTATCGTCTCATGGCTATTTCCTCTCTCATCCCCATATAGTGATCTATAATAATCTACAAACTCTTGATTGAATCCCTCCTGGGTATCCGCTACACTACCATCTTCTCTCGTTATTGTTCTGATTGTGGGTCTGGAGGTTTCGCTCTTGTATAACCATGCCAAAAGCCTTCCTGTCTTATCCCCTCCCGCATACTGTCTCTATATATATTTCTTTTTATAATTGAGGTTACACAGTCTTTCCCAGTACCCCGCGCACTTTTGCTGTAGTTTAAGTATCAGCTCCATGTCTCTCTCTGTGTTACTTTCTCCTCCTAATGCCTTTTCCAGTTCCCTTTCTGTTTCATGTAGGTCAGCCAAGATCCCACCTTGTAGGCCTTTAGATTTAGAGATGGCCATGCCTCTCATAACCACCTTGAAGGCCTCTCACAATATGCCCACCAAGTCCACGCTACCAGTATTCCTCTCGAAATAAGTTATAATCTCCTCTCTCATATCCTCCCTAAAAAAGGGATCCTTAAGTGCTTCTGGCCGGGTGCGCCATGTCGGAATCCTTGCTCTCGGAGGGCAGTATTGCCATCCAAGGATCAGGGGCGAGTGGTCCGAAAGGACCCTCGCTTTATATTCCACTTGTGTACTCTCTTTGACCACCTCCGATGTAGCGAAGACATAGTCCAGCCTCGTATGCAACTGCTGCGGGGCGGAATAATAGGAATATTGCCTTTCTTGGGGGTGTCTCATCCTCCACATATCTTCCAGACCAAAGTTGTCTAACACTGTTTGTAACGCTTTAGCAGCTGGGGCAGGCCTATCCACCTTCCCATCTGATCTATCCACCCTAGGGTTCAATACGCAGTTAAAGTCCCCTCCCCAGATCACCGCACTTCCCATACACATGCTTAGGTTAGTACACAAAGTTCTGAAATATGCCGCCGTATTATGATTGGGGGCATATGTATTTACAAAGCTTATTTCCCTATTCTCTACCAATCCTCTTATTATGACCAACCTCCCATCCCTCTCCGCCCTTTCCTGCAACAGCTGAAACGGGACATGCAGCGCCACCCAGATGAGCACTCCCCTAGCATAAGCAGAATATGACGAGCCTGCCACAACCCCTTTCCATTTTTTAGCCACCATCTCCATCTTTTCTTTCGTCAGGTGAGTCTCCTGCAGCATTGCAATATCTATCATTTGTTTTCGCAGGTACAACATGACCTTGTTCCTCTTTAAGTAACTATTGAGTCCACTAACATTCCAAGTAATTACTTTAAGGTCCCCCATGGCCTATTAGAATTCCCCCTCCCCTCCCACAGGTGCAGTCCAGCTCCAACTTCCATCTCGATCTATATAGGCTCGTACCCCACTTCAAACTTCCCCTAACTACAAACAACCCAAACACCCCTACCCCTCTCCCTCCCACCTCCCTTCCCTTCCCCAACTTTACCCCCCCAATCTGTCGCCCTGCTCCATCCCTGGATCTCAGGCACCCCTGCATCTAGCTCTTTCTGGCGATAGCCTGTACTCGAAACACAGCAGGGTGAGGTCGCCCTAATGGCTATCCTACTACTTCTACTATTACTTGGGGTGGGTAAGGAGCCAGTGTTCTGCCGCTCCTATTTGCTTCGGTTCAACCACATGCTGCTATCAATTCACTTATGTGTCCAATACACTATATTCCAGTCCGTTACATCAGCAAACTCAAGGATATCATAACATGGCTCCAACACCACCCATCCCTACCCGTCTATCAGTGTCTTTCAAGTCTCTACTGGGATACCCATCAGTGTGATATGCTAATATAGATAGTATGTCTCAGTCACTTATCTTGCTCCTCTTGGGCTCGTTCCGTATCTCGTTCCGGGCAGCCCTGAAGGTCCAACCATGTAGTAGCTTCCTCCGGGGTATCAAAAAAGAACCTTCTACTCTTGTGCAACACTTTCAATCTTGTAGGATACAGAAGCATATATTTGATGCCGGCCATGCGCTGTCTCCTCTTCACTGCCACATAGCTATATCTTTGCCGTAGACCAGCATTGTATAATCGGGATACACTGTAATAGTAGTCGAAGCTCTCTCGATCGTTCCCCCTTTTCTAAAGTACTCCAGAATCTTTTTGCGATCTTTATAGTTCAAAATCTTGGCAATTATTGCGCGGGAAGGGGCTCTAGGCTTCGGCTTTCTCATGAGGGCTCTATGCACTCGCTCCACTGTGAATCCTTGTGAGAGTTTATCGGCCCCTATTTCCTGGAGGATCATATTCTCCAAATATTCTATGGCGTCCTGGCCTTCCTCTACCTCCGGCAGGCCAATCACACGAATGTTATTCCTTCTTGCTCTCCCTTCGGCTTCCTCTGCACGATTCTCCAGGTTAGCCACTTGCTGCTTTAGTACGTGGACCTCTTTTGCGTTCTCACTGCTGGTATCCGTGTTGGTTTTGACCGCACTTTCCAAGTTACTTGTTCTATCTGCCAGCACCCTGACATCTTGTCGCATCAGGTTGACATCTATCCCCACTGCATCTATTTTGGCCTCCAAGGAGGTCCGCATGCCCGCCATTGCTACCCCCATGAGTCTCTTGGTTCCGCTATGGCCGTTAGTATCTGGTGGTTTTCGATCCCCTGGGGGCTTTCCGTGGGTGCAGTAGCGCCAGTGTGCGCCGATGCTGCCGGAGACTGCTGTGTCTTAGCAAAAGTGTCCATCGTAGGTTGTTTGCTTTTGGCCTTCACCACTCTCCCCGCCATCTTGTGATCCAGCTCAAGTGTCCAAGGCTACTTTGTTCCTGGTGTGGCAAGTCTATTATTCTGTTATGCCGTAACGTCAGTGGGTCACTCCAGACCCGGGCTGTTATCTTGGGGTGCCCTGCGTGGACCCGAGCGCACAGAGCTATGGCTTCAGGTGGGTTGTGTCCTCCCACATTCTCCGTTGGTCTTACAGCCTCCTGTAGATTGTATCATAAGGGATAGTGTGGCGGTGGAGCCCCTAAGGCTTATAAATCAGCCCGAGCGAGAAGACCTTTTCTTCCCCTTGGCATCTGGCACTTTGTTCAGTCGGCTGTATGTTATAGTTCTGGTTGTAAGCGGTGCTCAATTGGCACCTCCACTGGCTAGTGGCCGCCACCGTCTGTGCTTAGCCACAGGTTCCAGGTCTCATGTGTGCTTATGAGTGGAGGTAACTCGGTGAGCCGCCCCAGTGCTTTTGTGCAAGAGCTGTTCCCACGTTACTTTAACTGTGCCGTATTACTGTGCTTCAACCCTCGTTCTGTGCAGGCGTGCAGCTCGTGATAGTCGGTATTCCTCTTAGATGGAACCCTCTCTGTGCAGCTCTTTCGAAACCCACACCACCCAGTTCGTTGTTCAACTATTGTTCCACCAGCTGCGTTCCACCTGGCAACGCCCTGTGGGTGGATGCAGCTGCTGGCCCGGGAGCTCACGCTATTCTGAAGGGGTTCCCCCCAGTAGCAGTTCCTGCGCCCATATGTTATCCGCCTAGAGTGCCTTCCGTCGTAATCCAACCGATGGACATCACTTTGTGCACAGGGCAAGGGACCCGTATCTCTTCGCATCCATTTGCGCGTTGGCAGCACTTTGTTCCGGACGCTGCTCGTCGGACCCCGCCTTCCATGTAGGAGAAGGCCTGGCAAGCTACACCGATCTCTCTCACGATTCCGTATGTTGCAACTACTTATTTGAGGCAGCAAGCCTCTGTGTCCGCACACAAGGGTGCGTTCATATGTCCACAGTGCACTTGATGTGCGATCGCGGAACCATCAGGCCCAAGAGCTGCTCTGCTCCCATATCCTCTGCGCCTCTCAGCTCCCCCCGCAAGCCTCTTTATGTAGAGGCACCCCGGTTCTGCGGGCGGCAGGGAGCCGTTGGCCCGACAGTCCTGCGTAGCCGGGGGGGGCGCATGGGCTCCAGATGCCAGCCCCCCCCTCTCCTCATACGCGGCCTCAGCGTTCACGTCCTGAGCTTGCCCGTCTCACCAAGCCCCACACAGTGACTCTGCGACCTCGCTGATAGTCCTCGCTCGCCGTCACAGGCACGCAGATTCACCCGACCTCCACGGGACAGTGTCCTCTCATCTGCATCGGGTTATCGACATTGTTTCTACTGCCACGGCCGAACTTCCTTTGTTGTCCGCCATCTTGGATTCTTTGTTGCGGAACCGCCGAATGCTTTTTAGTCAATTTCTCTTCGGTTACACAGCACGATTCCTCTGGTTTTCGTAGTTATTGCAGAGGACCCATTCACACATCCGTGTTTCCAGTCCTGCAGCTACTGGCCGGTTATTAATGCATGTGCACACGAATCAATGTCGGATCCACGGAGCAGCTCCCTCAGGCACGTCCTATTACATGGCCAGTTGGCCACACCCCCAAGGCTCCTACTTGGCATTTATATAGCGCCTTATGTATCATTGCTATGATCTCAAAGCACTGGTAGGTTGAACGCCCTCGGCAACCGTAGTTCAAGTCAGTAGAGAGAGAGAGAGAGTCATAAGGTGCGTGGGTGCACCGGATATGTGTGTAGCCGGTGTGGCAGTTGCATGTTGGCTGCTTCTTAGTGGTAGATGTGGTGGTGGGGAGGTCAGTTGTATGTGTTCATTCTGGAGGATGGACACCCAGACTGATTTCTGGCTGCGTTAGGCCTGAGGAGACGCTTAAGCTAGCGGTGTGTGCTCCGCTAGCTGTGTTTATTTAGGATGATGAGGAGTATGAGGTGTTCGTATGAGAACAGCTATACCGAATGTGTCATAGTATTGCTGTGTTCTAGTTGAGTGGTGGTGTATAGGAGAGAGTAAGTGTGGTAGTGTGATATGGTGGTATCAGTAAAGCGGTTAAGATCGAGCACTCATCTATACCATCTATTATATCCGTTTTATTTACTCTGACCGTTCATTCCGGTTCGTCTGTTCATCCATGACTTTTGTTACATCTATTTAATCTACTAGACCTTCTATCCATTCCATCCACTCGACCCTTCATCCATGTGATCTATTCCATTCATTCCGTAGACCCATTTCATCCTTTGTTTCATCCACTCGACCCTACATTCATGTGATCCACTCCATTCATTCCGTAGACCCATTTCATCTTTTGTTTCATCAACTGTTTAATGTGTTCCAGTCAGTCCTTTCAGTCTGTTGGGCATATCCCTGAACCCTCACACTCTGTTAAGTGGAATTACCATTAATTACTCCAAACTCCCCTGTGCTTTTGACTGAATAAAATTCTTTTGTTTAACTCTCACAAGAGTGCCATGTCATTTGTTGATGCCTTGATAGGTGACATACAACCAAGAGGATACGTGTAACCCCTGCCTCAACGTCAAAGGTGCCAATTTACCAAGAAAGAAGGTGGGTGTTCCATGTGCGGGGCAAATGGTGATAACAGCCACATACAGTGTATGCATTTCGAGGGGATTGGGTCCTCCGACGTATTCCATATCTATGACAGTAATCACCACAGCTGTGCTGCTTCAGAAAACCTTTCGGCGTCCTGCGTCAATACGCCGTCCTCGAGGGCCTCTGTCAAGCGACGTCACCGGATGTTATAAGTAGGACGCACGATGCCCGTAGCCTCAGTTCCGTTTTTTCCGCAAACGTGTTCGCTTCGGAGCTCTCGGCACGGCTCGATTGTACTGAATCCTGTTCTTTCGGTTCTTCGAACCTGTTTCTTCATTACTATCGAATATGATGTCTTCGGCTTCTTCCACCCTGTGGTCCGGGTTTAAGAAGTGTCGGGTGTGCGGGTCCAAGATGTCCCTGACTGATATGCACAATGCTTGCCTCTGGTGCCTCGGGGAGGACCATGATACGGACGACTGTGTCGACTGCCAATCGCTCACTTCGAAGGCCTTGCGGGAGCTTAAGAAGAAGCTGTCGGTCGGTAAGGTGGCCAAGCCCCGGAAGTCGCGTTCCACTGGTCTTTCGACAGACGATTCGAGGGGCGACTCTCCGCATCGTTGTCATGAGTCCGGGGGTTCTCGGTCTGTGAGTCGGTCCCGCCATTCCTCTGCCTCTTTGAGGCACTCCAGGAAGCGCCGTCACAGGTCGCCTTCCCCGTCCTGTTCCGAGGACTCCGCCCGTCGGTGGGTAGCTTGTCCCAACAAGCATTCCACTCCTGAGGAATGGGGTTTGTTCCATAAGGAGATGTTGGCGATTTTTCAATCGCAGGGCTCCGGTCCGGCTGCGCCGTCTGAGGATGCTGGTCGAGGCCGCGCTAGAGACACTGCTCGTCCGCCTTCGGGCTCGAGTCATCGCGACCACCGGGCGCCATCGAGGTCCCGGTCGGACAAGGATGGTCGCTCTAGGCATGCCCGTTCCAGGTCCCAGTCCTCGACGCCATCAAGACTGCGAGACTCTGTGAAGTCTTCGAAGAAGACACCGGCGGCGCCGAGGTCGTCGATGGACTCTCTCGAGGCCCCGCTTCCGAGGAAGTCGTCGACGCCTAGGCTGTCGAGAGACACGCTTGGGGCTCTGCCCTCGAGGCCTGTGTCAACGCCGTCGAAGCTGTCGGCGCTGTGCTTGACGGCGACGCCCATTCTGTCGACGCCTTTCGAGGCAGCCTTGTCGGAGGTACCCCGTCGCACGGTGGCATCCGCAAGAAAGGCGATGGCTAAGGCTAAACATGTCTTTGTGCCTTTTTCTGTACCCTCTTTCCAGCATCTAGATAATATTTCTGAGGTGGATGAGGGGTCTGAGGAAGGTGAGGTTCCTGCATTGGTTCCTGATGACATTGTTTCTGGTCACAGTCAACTTGAGGACCTGCGTCAGTCGCTGCACGATGCCAGTGGTCTAGACACCGCTCCGGAGGTGGAGTTTGGTAGGCCGGAGCCTGGCACGCATGCAGAATCTTCATATCGGCACCTCATGTGGAGGGTCACTGAATACCTGGGTTGATCTGCCCCCCCTGGGGATTTTCTGCAGGATGACCTGACTGATAACTTGGACCAAGGTCCTCCAACTGACCCGGTGCTGCCATTCCATATGGCCTTGCAGAGAAGGGTGGCTGCGGCTTGGACTTCTCCGGAGAGTCTCCCGGCAGTGAGCAAGTCCTTGCCGAAGAAATATTGCCCAGCCAGTGGCGACCCCTGCTACTTGACAACGCACCCTACTCCGGAGAGTTTGGTGGTGCAGACGGATACAGCCCCCGCAAAGCAGGCGTCGTACCCTACCATCCCTCCTGATAGGGACGACAAACGTTTTGACGGCTGGGCGAAGAAGGTATTTTCTTCTGGGGTTATGGCGCTTCAGGCTGCCAACTCCGTTTGTGCCTTGTCTCGTTTCACGCACACTCTGTGGAACTGTATTTCCCTAGCGGCTGATCATATTCCCGAAGGGGAGGAACGGGATGGTTTCCTTGCTATCGTGTAGGATGGCAAGGACGCCATGTGTGAATCTGTTCAGTCGGGTCTGGACATGGTTGATTGCGTCAGCCGGTCCATAGCGGCGAGCACCGTAATGCGCAGGTTTAAGTGGTTGCGGAAGTCGGGTTTTACTCCGGATGTGAAAGCCCGGCTCCTCAACATGCCCTTTGATGGTGAACATCTTTTTGGCAGCAAGGCTGACGAGAGTCTTGAGAGGTTGCAGACCTCGAAAGCTGTAGCGAAGTCGTTGGGCGCTGCAGTCCGCCAACCTCTGCCTTTTCATCCTAGGGGACAGCAATGGAGGGGAGGTTCCTTTCGTTATTACTCATCCTTCCTTTAGTAAATCGAGAGGAGCTGCAAGTCAAAGGGGCAACCGTAGGCGTGCCAGAGGTGGAAAACAAGGTACTCAAGGTGCCTAGGCCGCGCGTGCAGTTGCCTCTTTGCCCTCAGGCACTGCAGCAGCCGCTTCAGCTCCGTCATGAGGCCCATGCTTCTCCGGTTGGGGTAAGGCTGGCGCAGCATCTGGTAGAATGGCATGCCATTACTTCAGATGTGTGGGTTCTGGAGATCATAGCCCATGGCTACTGTCGTCCTATCTGGCAGAGGCCTCACGACAATCCACCAGGGAACCTCTCTTTGAAGAGTCCGGATCCGCTCCTTGCGCAGGAAATTCAATCCCTTTTGGAGAAAGGTGCCATAGAACCGGTGCCTGTAGCGGAGAGGAACAAGGGATGGTATTCCCCTTATTTTTTGATTTCGAAGAAAGACAGAGGATTGAGACCCATCATGGACTTGCGCGGTTTGAACAAGCTCCTCAGGAAGGACAAGTTCAAGATGGTTACTCCTTCTCAAGTCCTCCAGGCCCTTCAACTTCAGGACTGGTTGGTGTCTCTTGACCTCAAGGACGCTTATTTTCATGTGCTGATCCATCCAAAGCACAAGACGTACCTGAGGTTCACGGTTGGCGACTCGCACTTTCAGTTTTGGGTCCTGCCGTTCGGATTGACCTCCGCCCCAAGGGTTTTCCCCAAGCTCATGGTGGTTGTGGCAGCGCATCTCAGGAAAGGGGGGATTCACGTCTACCCCTACCTGGACGATTGGTTGATCAGGGCGCGCTTTCCTGAGCAAGTGCTGGATCATCTGTCAGTCACCTGCCAATCCCTTCACAAGCTGGGCTTCTCCCTCAACTTAAAGAAGTCTCACTTGACACCAACTCAGTGGCTCCAGTACATCGGAGCAGTGCTCGACACGTCCCTGGGGCAGTGTTTTCCTCCCCAGGTGAGGGCTCTTCACATTCAGCTTATAGTACACAAGTTTCAACATGCTCAGAGTCTCCCAGCGTTCGAGTTCTTGAGGCTGCTCGGCCTCATGGCATCCTGCATTCTTCTGGTGCCAGAGGCCCGACTGCGGATGAGATATTTGCAGTGGGCTCTCAAGATGCAGTGGTCACAGTCCTCCGGCAGGATGTCAGACCCCGTTCAGGTGCTGCCCGCGGTCGCTCAGGACCTTCTGTGGTGGGCCAACAAAGGCAATCTGATGAGGGGGGCTCCATTTTGCCTGCCCTGGCCGGAGGTGACGATCGTGATGGACGCATCCCTCACGGGATGGGGAGCTCATGCCAACGAGCTGACAGTCAGCAGTCGTTGGTCTCCGTCGGAGTCCAGACTCCATATCAATCTGTTGGAGCTGAGGGCCGTCAGGCTTGCCCTGAAGGCTTTTCTGCCGACTGTGCGAGGAAAGAATGTCCTGATCCTGACGGACAACACAGTGGCCATGCACTACCTCAACAAAAAGGGGGGGCAGGGTCACTTCCTCTGTGCAGGGAGGCGATGCAGCTCTGGTTCTGGGCCATCCAGCAGGAAATTTCGATCTCGGCAGATCATCTGGCCGCAGACGAAAACGAGGTGGCGGGCCCTCTGAGCAGGCAGAGCGCGATCTCTCACGAGTGGGAGTTGGCTCAGGAGATTCTCCTGGAGATCTTCGCCCTTTGGGGGACCCCTCAAGTGGATCTCTTCGCCTCCAGTGTCAACCGGAAGTGCGAAAGGTTCTGCTCGCGGGAATTTCTTCCAAGAGGAGCCTTAGGAGACGCGTTCGTGGTGGAGTGTTCCTTCCGACTGCTGTATGCGTTTCCTCCAGTCCCCGTCATCCTGCAGGTGCTGCGGAGGTTACGGAGGTTCGGTTCCCGGATGATCCTCATTGCTCCAGCTTAGGCCAGGAGGGCGTGGTACCCGGACCTTCTCGACTTGTCCATCTGCCCTCCACGTCATCTTCCCTACCGAGACGATCTGCTCTCACGGGAGGGGGGTCAGGTTCTCCATCCAGAGGTCAGATTCCTCAACCTTCACGCTTGGCTTCTGAAAGGTTGAGGTGTAAGGATTGGGACCTCCCTGAAGACGTGATGGAGGTGTTGCTTTCGGCCAGACGGCCGCCAACAAAGTCCCTGTACCGTTGCCATTGGAGAAAGTTCTGCGACTGGTGCAGGGTTAAGAATGTGGATCCTTTTTCATGTGACATTCCTGTAGTTCTGTCTTTTTTGCTTTCTTTGGCCCACAGGGGCTTGCAAGTGGGTACCATTAAAGGTTACCTGGTGGCGCTGTACATATTTAAGCGCTCGTCTGAGGAGTGTTCTTATTTTAAAATTCCTTTAATTTCTCAGTTTCTGAAAGGGCTCACTAATGTGTTCCCTCCGTCACCTTTCCAGGTGCCCGGTTGGGAGTTGAACCTTGTTCTCAAGTTTCTAATGGTTGCTCCGTTTGAGCCTTTGCATTCTTGTCCTTTGAGGCTGTTAACCCTTAAAACTGTATTTTTAGTTGCGGTCACTTCCGCTCGCAGAGTGAGTGAGTTACAGGCACTTTCAGTTTAGCCGCCCTTCACTGTGTTTCATAAGGACAGGGTTGTCCTTCGAGTTTGTCCTTCCTTTCGTCCGAAGGTGGTGTCGGAATTTCATTTGAGCCAGAAGGTTGTTCTTCCGGCATTTTATCCTCTTCCGCATCCTGCTAAGGACGAGGAGAGGCTCCATAGGTTAGATCCTAGGAGAGCTTTAAGTTTCTACATTTCACGCATGTCTTGGGTCAGAGTGGATGATCAGCTCTTTATTGGTTACGCTGGAAGGCGTTTGGGACAAGCTGTGACTAAGCAGACTTTGTCTAGATGGATTATCTTGGCAATTTCTGAATGTTACCGCCTGGCGTGTAAGGATCCTCCTGTAGGCTTACGGGCCCATTCGACTAGGGGTATGGCTGCCTCTGCTGCCCTGCAGAGGGCTGTTCCTATTCGTAACATCTGTGATGCAGCCACTTGGGCTTCGGTCCATACTTTTGTACATCACTACTCCCTTGATTCTAGCCGTGGGCTGGATCTGGCCTTTGGCAAGGAGGTCCTTTACTCTGCAATTTGATTGGACACTCTAAATTTGTGTAATCTAAATTCTTTTCCCACCTCCTTACGTTGGTACTGCTTTGGGAGTCTGTCTTAGATATGGAATACGTCGGAGGACCAAATCCCCTTGAAGAACAAGTTACTCTCTTACCTGGTAATATTCTTTCTATGGGATGGTCCGTCGACGTATTCCATATCGCTCCCTCCCTGCCTTCCCCGCTACAGAATTTCTTATGCGATTACAGTTTACGTTTCCGCAAGGCTTTCTGTGGTCATACTGGCAGTTGATCGGTGCCACACGTTCTGGGAAAAAACTACAACTGAAGCTACGGGCGTCGTGCGTCCTACTTATAACATCCGGTGACGTCGGCTCGACGGAGGCCCTCGAGGACGGCGTATAGACGTCATCAACGCAGACGCCGAAAGATTTTCCAAAGCAGCACAGCTGTGGTGATTACTGTCATAGATATGGAATAAGGCGTCGGACCATCCTATCGAAAGAACGTTACCAGGTAAGAGAGTAACTTGTTCTTCTAATTCCACTGTATCATTAGACCACTATGACCTATCCAAGTGGGAGAAAATGCAGCCTTTTCTTAAAATATTGCCAGAAGAGCTAAGGGTACAAGCATACATGAGAAGAGGTTATAGGGCCCCAGCTTCTTGAAACTAGTAAGCATATGGAAGTCCAGTCAGGTGCAGTATGACAGCAACAAGACATCTAGAGGAAGGGACAGGGGTGGGCTGCCTAGGGGAAATCCCACGACCCCAGAGAGATACCCTCCTATATTAATGCAGTAAAGGGAAGAATTTCACATAATGCCCACAAATGGGAGGTAATTACCTTTGGTAAATGAGCGAAGGACACAGTTTAAAAGGTAAATTGCATTTTATTCACAATAAAATAAAGCAACATGCTACAAAGGACATACAGAATAAACAGGATCACCTCCCTCTGTTGTTCACAGTAGTTGGCTCTCTTACAAAAAGATGCTATAGGAACTCTCAGTAACAGCATAAGAATAGTATTTTTCACTTTGTCCTGGTACCAAAGAAATGGAACATTGTTAGCCATGTTAAACCTAGGGCATCTTAGCCTATTTGTCAAGTCCCAGAGATTTCAATGCTTAACGGGGTCCGTTTACTACTACAAAAGGGACTACATGTATATTATTGGCATACAAATGCAAATTTCATATTCGCAGAAGCACTGCAAATACCTGCAATTCAAGATGTTTCCATAGTAAAGTAGCTGCCATAACACTGCAGGCAAGTATATTTAATATGCATCTTACTTAGTTCAGTTACATACAGAATGTAAGAGCTGCACCCACCGGTGCCCCCCAGCCAGGCTTCCTTCTTCCAACTCCCTCCCCACTCATGAAATTATTCACTCTGACCTCACTGTGTAAACACTAGAATACCTATAGAGCACATCTCCCCTCTTTCCAATACAAAAACCTCAAATGGCACACATCATCCATATACAATCATATGATGTGTTGCCCTCAATAACATCCGCATCCACAATAAGACCACATCTTTGTTGCCCTCAATTACATCCAAATCCATACACTACGGTCACATTCATGTTGCCTTCAATTACATCCAAATCCACATACTAGGTCACATCTGTGTTGCCCTCAATTACATCCAAATCCACGTAGTAGGGTCACATATGTGCTGCCCTCAATTTCATCCAAATCCATGTAGTACGGTCACATCTGTGTTGCCCTAAATTACATCTAAGTTCATATACTAGGGTCACATGGATGTTGCCCACAAAACATTCTGTAAATCTAGCGTACACATTTGTGCATCCCAAAACCATTAATAAAACATCCTGAACACATGGCTCAGAAATATGTGTAGCTCAAATACAATTATACAATACATGTAATCCCGGTGGTACCTCAAAGGCACCAAATAATATTTTCAATACATCCGGGAAATCTGACGCACGCATTTGTACAGCCCCATACAAGCTCTCTGTACAGGCTCGTTAAGGAGTTCCTCGAGGGCCTCTTCAGATTATTTCCTCTGATGAAGGCTCCGGCGATTGCGTGGGAGCTAAATGTGGTACTATCGAAACTGGCCAGACAGGTGAGGAGATACCGGCTCTCTCCTGTGAGCCTCCATATTAGTCCTTCCACTCAGCTAAGGTGGTTCTGCAAACTCATCCTTCCATCATGCCAAAGGTTCCGTCGGACTTTCATCTAAATGAGCCTTTGGTTCTACCAGTTTTCTTCATGAATCCTTCTTCAGCTGCTGAAAGGCCATTGCAATTCGCTGGACGTTGCGCATCCACTGAAGTTCTATGTTGCATGCACAAAGGGTTGTAGAAACATTTCTCAAATTTTCGTCAATATTTCACCTGTTGCATTGGGAAGGCCCTATCTAAGGCTTCCATCCCCAGGTGTCGCTCCGGCTGTATCATGCATTGCCATTTTCTGGCCAAAAGATCACTTTCAGGCTGGCCGAGAGCCCATTCCGCCAGAGACATTGCAGCAACTACACCATTTCACTCTGGTGCTCCCCTGCTCAACATCTGCAGGGCTGCTACATTGAGGTCTACCCACACCTTCACAAGATTCTACTGTTGACAGGGATTTCAGGGAAGAGTCCCAGGTCAGCCAAGCGGTGCTGCACAACCTATTTGTTTGAGTTGAGTCTGTTGCAAGGGTAAGTATATTGCTTCTGTGATCCTTGCCACCTACTGTGGTTGTGTATATGGACTGTTGTGTAATTGTGTTCATAGGCATGTGAATTCATGCAAGATCCCATGCTGTAGAAGGTACAAGTTACTTACCTGTAACTCTTGTTCTTCAGCATGGGTCTTATAAGGGGAATACATACAAGGGGAACTCTTATATTGCTAGCTTATATTGCTAGCTTTTATTTAGTGCTGGGTCCATGCTTAGGGTATGTGGTCTTGTTGAAAGAAAACATATAACAAGTGTAATATATTGCTATAGCTGTAAATACAAATGCAATGCAAATTAACCTCACTCTTAATAGTATCAAGATACATTTTTACACTTCAATTAAGATTTGTGTTTTACAAGGAGTATACTCATTATCCTGTGGAACATTAAGAAACCCAAGGAGGACGGTGTGACGAATCTGAGGATGGTGTCCCTTCTCCTCTGGGAGGAGACCTTTTCGAGGGGTTCAGGGTGGTGCATCCACAGTATAATACACCCCCTAGGGGTGGTGCACAGTGGGAGGATCACCTGGGAAGGAAAGCCCCTTACGGGACTTGGGACGATCATCTTCAGGAGACACAGTATAAACCAGCTGAAACTCCTTCAACTGTTTTTAGGAGTGCAATTCACCTCCCATCTACCCTGAAACCAACCCAACTAGTTCATTCATGAGTAAAGGGCTAACCAATACTGACATTGACTTATTGCATCTGAAACTATGCACTGAGACAAGGAAGAGGACTGCGAGGATGAAGATCACTCAGCTAAACCGAAGTAAGCAGTCTAGTTCTTCAACAATGCGGATTGGTTCGGAACAGCTCCCTTTCCCAGCGTGAGGGTTTAAATGTAGCACAGCTGAGAGTCAGAGGAAAATCCCTTGGTAGAAGTGACTGGGGAAACAATGCTGTCAGCTGGAAAGCTGACACAGAGACGAGATGCCGTTTGCCGGGAAGGAGAGAGAACGAATGTAGCAGGAGGGCTGATTACTCTGAAGCTCACTCACAGAATAGACGCGAGAGCATTTTACCATGCCCACAGCAATGCCGAGGTGTGAGCGGACAGTGAGAAGGACGTGAGGTGCCGCAAACGAACAACTGAACTGAGAGCAAGTCCAACGGCTACCAGAGCCTCGAGACGGGATCCCGCCACCTAGCACATACCAAATGAAACCAAAGGTACACAGGCTGGAGGGGAATGACAGGAGCTCCAGAGAAGCCAGGTGAAGCACAGAAATGACCGAATGAGGGACAGAAAGTATTGTGGACTAATACATTAAAAGAAATATGGAGAAGTAACAGGTTGGATACCCCAGTCATTAATAAATGC
Source organism: Ambystoma mexicanum (assembly GCF_040938575.1). Lineage (NCBI taxonomy): Eukaryota > Metazoa > Chordata > Amphibia > Caudata > Ambystomatidae > Ambystoma > Ambystoma mexicanum. The sequence goes on from NC_090923.1 coordinate 1,161,562,334, forward strand.
ATGACAAGTGAATACATGACCTGTGAAAACGTAGCTTGGCAGGAGAGTCAACCAGGCTATTACAGACAACAATTGCGAGTCGGGGGAACCCGCACCCATATAAAGCAGGAAGCATAAGGGAGTCAGAGACTCTCTGTGAAAGCAAGATTGGAAACAAGGAACTCTACGCTTGGCAGGAGAGTCAACCAAACACACCAAAGGTACCATGCAAGTCTGAGACCTGCACCCAAATGAGAGACGAAGGACAAAAGTGTCTTGGAACCTGATTAGAAATAGCAAGGGCTGGAGCCCTTTACATGAAGCAAAGACAATGGGCCTCATTACACGTAGTGCGGTAAGGGTTTACCGGTACCGGTAAGGGCACCGGTACCGGTAAACGCTTACCGCCTTACTACGAAGTCCCTTTGCGGGTTGGTACTTTAACGCCTGCTTTTTAGCAGGCGTTAAAAACCAACCCACAAAGGGACCAGGGTGCTAATTACAGTACCGCAATTTGCGGCACCGTAATTAGCGCCTTCCCCATTCCCATAGAGCCTTATAGGGCAAAAATGGGAATGGGGAAGGGCAATGGGGGAAGGGGGAATTACCGCCCCGCCAACCTTGGAATAGGACGGTAATTCCCCTTTCCAACAAGGCGGTGCCGGTATTTTACCGGCATGGACCAAGGTGCTAATAGCACCTTGGTCCACTGCCTACCGTGTAATGAGGCCCAATATATCAGATAAATGGGTCTTGGCAGGAGAGAGTATACCAAGACCCTTCAAGTATTGCGAGTCTGGGATTCGCACCGAAATAAAAGGTTGGAACCAAATGGGTTTACAACCCTGGAACTGAGGAACGTGTTGTACTTTTGAAGAATCCTTGTGTGTTTTGCATGCAAAGAGACTGAAAAGATATTCGACCCTTTTAAGTCTAGGGAAAAGGAGCGATCCCCTACATTTGGAACATTATTTTCTTGAACATTGTTTTGAATCTTTTGGAAGCCACCTGGCTGAGAAGAATTATGTTTCCTTAATGAAAACTCTTTTTTTAGAGTGCCATTGCACCATTTTCTTAGTTTATAGTGCGAGGGACAGAGATAGGTTTTGGGAGGACATGACTGGGACAAACGTTATACATTTGGAGATCCTGAATATTTCTACTAGTTCTTTTGACGCAGGGAACCCCCTTTTAGTTTTAGGGATAGAGAGACCTTTTGCCCCAACCATTGTTCATCAATAAAAGTCTGTGGTCCTCATTACAAGTTTGGTGGTCTGATAATAATGTGCCGGTAGCATTGTGTACAGCCACTATTACCGGATCGTACAATTCCGAACTGAAATGCTGGTAACATTAGAACCGCTAGCAGCAAACCCTATGCCACCAGTGCTGGAGACACAGACATAGGAAGTAAAGTACCAGCAACCCCCGGCCCCCAGACACATGCCGGAATAACCGGCACCATGGAGCCAACGGCCAATTACGAACATGGTATCACCATTACCACAAGCACAAAAATGCCAGTAGAACTGGAAAAACTATGCCGGACACACTGGGATCACGAGCCAGGCGGTAAATGGACCCAGGTGGGACCAAATAGGCCACAGGTGCACCAATTCCCCACAGGTGCACCCAATACAACCAGGAACACTCGAAAAGGCCCACATCTAGTACACTCCACCAACATAACCATGCTGCCTCTCTCACTGATAGCAATGTACATGGAGGCGCTGCACGCTGCTGTGCAGCTGAATGATCTGGAGCACCACCAATGCGGCCAGAAGGCCAGGGAGAGGGGGTGAGGAGGATGTTGGTGGCTGGGATGCAAGTGGCAAGGTGAAGGCAAGTAATCATACCCCGTAAAAGGGCCACATCCTGGGCCCTGACAGATGGACAGATACATACCCTGCACCGGCTAAACATGGACACAATCCAAGAACTATATGGCGATATAGGGAGCAGAATCGGCATCCGAACACCAACCACTGCTGTTGAAGCTGGTGTTGATCCTGCACTTCCTACCCCCAGGCACTTTACAGCAATCCGTGGGCCAGCTGCATGGCATATTGCAGCACGCCTTCTCCAGAGTGCTGGTACAGGTACTGGAGGCCCTTCGGCACCATGTGGGCCAGCACATCGCCCTCCCAACCACACTGGCACAAGTGAATGCCACCGAGATCCACTTTTACGCGGTTGCAGGCATGCCAAACTTGTTTGTAGCATTCAACTGCACACATGTGAAGCTGGTGCCCTCACATGCCACAGAGGAGGTGTACAGGAACCACAAGCAGTGCCATTCTCTCAACGTACAGATGACCTTTGACGCCGACCTCACCATCACACACTGCTGTGCATGGTTCCCAGGGTCAACCCACGACTCCATGGTTCTGAGGAACAGCTCCCTGCCAGCATGCATGGCGTGGCACAGCGGACAAAGGACCTGGATGTTGGGTGAGTACATGGACAAGTACACAAACATTGCTGCATGGAGCACAGGCCAAAGAAGGGGGCATGACCCACAACCATCATGCATCAGAGAGTGTATGACCAGTGCATTCCCAAAAGTCAGTCCACGAAACACGTGTGTAACACCAGAGTGTTGCTGTGTCATTCAGTGGCAAGTACATAGATTAACTGTGAGGAATCAAACCGGCAACAAACTACAGGTACCAGAATGCAACACTGCCACACTATGAAATCCATACCTGCAGTGCACCGTCCCACCTAGGCCAGTGAAGGCATGTCCTAGCAAGGGGCATGCATGTACATAGCGACAGAACCCTCAGTCACAGGCAATGCCACTGCCGTACACCACCTGCCATGCATTTACATGATCAATGCAGAAGTCAAAGTCCCCATGCAGTGCACCACTGACACTTGTGTGATTGCCAGTGCACAATTGTGACTGCTATCTGACAAGCACAGGGGTGTAAGTCAGTGGGATAGGATGGGAGACGGACAGCTGCTGTGATGCCAAAATAGTAATGTGTATACTGTGCATGTGTGCCCTCATGCCGCGTTGATGCATGTCGGTGCATGTCCAGACCACAGCGTGGGTGTCATGTGGTGTGTGCAGACACTGTTGGGGCGGTGGCATGGTGATTAGCACACCGCACCATGAGGATATGCATGCTGAGTTTGTTGGTGGCTACTGCATTCCCACCCACATCAATTCACCCCAGGAAGTACAACACATCTTGGTGAGGATGACACACAATTGCCATCACAGGGTGCCTCACAGTACATGGCTCTCACACTTACCATGGTACTGGATGCATGGAATATCAGGGTATCAAATAATGTACCATTACAAAGTCAGTCCTGCCACATGCATGCCAAGGCTCACCTTGTGTCCCCCCCTCCCCGCCTTGCAAGTGATTCCGGATATCCACTACTGCCCAGGATAATAACCCTGCTGAGGGATACACAGTCGCCAGAGGGCATAACATACAAACATGCCTATGTGCGAGCAAGGGCAACCATCGAGCAAGCGTTTGGACTGCTAAAGGCACACTTCAGGGAAGGAGGGGGGGGCAATTGTACAGGCCAGAGAAGGTGGGGAAGATAGTCTGGGCCTGTGCAATGTTGCATAATATCTGCATAAGGCGAAACATACCCCTGCCCCCAGACCTAGACATACCACCACCAGAGGGTGAAGATGATGATGGTGATGATGCTAGTGAGGCAGCAGTAGCAGCCAGGCATAGGCACGTGCACATGGACGGGCACAATGTATGAGAAGAAATCATAGAGAACTTCTTCTGAAGTCCCCTCACTGTGCACCACCCATGATATGTCACTGTATTAAATGTGCGCACACAAAATAATTCATACACATGAATAACAGCTGTCCACTCATTGATGCAAGTAAATATATGAATGTTAGGAACTTTACTACATACTACAGGTCAAACACTCTGCCCGCCATCCTCTCCCCACACCCCCCACCCCTATCCCATACACCTCCACCCCACACACTCCCGACCCCCTCACCACACACCCACCACCCCGCCCCATTGTGAGAAACCAGAAGGTGTATCACCCGCTAGTCGCTGCCGATTTCTTTCTCAGGTGGCCAGGGCACGACCATCATCTTTGGATCCAGACACTGGGGGTGGACCGGTGCTGGAGGATCACCTGGGTGAGGGGTCTTTGGGGAGGTGGATTGGGACACTGGATGGCGAGACACAGTATCCCCCCCCCCGCAACACCTTTATCCCATCTTAACAGGTAGGATACATGGGAAGCTTGCATCCCCCCCCCTTTCCCTTCTCCAGCACTTTCACTAACATCCCGCTCTGGGAGAAAACATACTCACACCCAAGCAGTGTACCTGACATGTCCCAATACCACACCTGACTTCCATTACACTTCCCCACACGGAATAAAAGGCGGAGCACAAGAGCACACTCTGAGAGAGGCAAAGCACACAAAGGTACAGCAGTTTTGAGTCGGCAGTTGAACGAGGGGAAAAAGACCGTAAACTCCAAAGGGTTCGTGAGAAGGGAAGTACCCTTGACCTTTTCAGCAAGACGCAGTTACTTTCAAGAAACCTTCAAGCCAGAAAGCGTAAGGCCAGGAAACCGGACTGAAGAATCCTGCATTGTGTGTCGGAGATACCGAGGGCCCTCCTGCATAACTGACCAAGACGGGGAGGAGCAGCAGACACTGTGATATCGGCCTTGGCTCCAAGAACAAAGAAGCGACAGAGATCAACACAGCCGGTGAGTTGGGGAGACCGATGCAAGACTGGTCTGTGTGGAAGTCAAGGTTGCAAACGGCAACATTGTATAACGAGCGCTGGAACGAACATTGTAAACGTGTGTGATGATAGACGCAAGTAAAGCTAACCTGCTGATGAATGATTCAACTTGAGAAGGAAAGATACAATACCGTTGACAGAGTGGTCCAGCACCGTCAATGTGCTCAATGGAAGGTCTCTGCAAGGTGTCCTGACAAGAGAAACAAAAGTAAAAGATTGATGTGAAATACAATTGTGTGAAGTGAATTGAAGTGGCCCTGCCACGTTTTAAGCAAAACCCATCGCACATTCGAAAGTCTTTGATTCTGATATCGAGAGGGGTCTGAGCTCGAACTAGGGGGATCAGTGGTCCGAGCCCGAACGAGGGAGACCAGTCATGAACTTGTGAATGTGAAAACCTTGACAAAGGAAAGGAACTTATGTGTTTTGTTTGTTACATCAGGCCCTCTGCAATAAAAGACTGTCATCGGGAGACAGACTTTGGCAGAAGGCCCTGATGCCTATGATTTGAACTGTTACCTCGTGGCCAAGAAGCCAGAGTGTGTGCAAAGCTCGCACGTGCCGAAAACCTAGGGAAGCGAAGCCAACTGCTCAACTATCCTGACATATTTCTTGAACACTTTTCCTTTGCATACATTGTTGTCCCACACCATTTTGTATTTAAATGCAAGGATTGGCAATAGGTTGTATGAGTATAGGCCCTTTTATTTTGACAGACTCCACTAGGACTGCGTTATTATTATTTGATGGTCGTAGCTTGCTCCCATCCTTAGATTCAGGTTTAGATAGCCGTTCAACCAACCCATTTGAAGTTCAATAAACACCCTTGAACTGTGATCACTTGTGTCTGTCTTCACTGTTTGATACCATGTCATCCTTACACCACACAACCACCACCCCTTCCCCACAAACTCCCCATCCCTGCCCCACACACCCGCCACCCTCTCCAAGCACAACATAACTACAAAGTGTAATTTTTCCCAGTCCAGTGTCTCACTCCCTGTGCCTCTTGCCTTGAGGACCTTTTCCACGGGCAGGCACAACCAAATGTTTCTGGGAGCGGTGCCTGGGGCTGCTCTGCTCTGAGCTGGCAGGTGTGGCTGTGCTGGAGGTGTGGACTGACCCTTGTGCGCCCATGCCCTCGTGGTTTGCCCGCAAAGGCACTGCCGTGGACTCTTGCCAGTGCTGACTTCCCCTCACAGATCCTCTGGGCAAGTTGAACAAGGGCAGAAGTGATACTGCCCACAGCAAGGGCACAGCAGCAACCAGTAGCCTGTATGGCCTCCATAACCAGCAGGGCCTTTGCTATCTGCTGCCGTTGGATGCCAACCATCTCCTCACGGAGGGCCTCCATCTGCCATATGCACTTGTCCATCTGCCTGATAGACAGTCGTGGTGGCTGTTGAGGGTAGATGGACTGAAGGTGGGGGGTAGATAGGTGGAGCACTGTGGCATATCATATGTGTCTTGCCCACCATCTGCTGCCTCATCAGAAGTGGTGCCGTGTGATGTGGGCGCCTGATGGCTACTATGGGTGTGCCACTGCCTAGGTCTGTGGAGCAGGCTGCTGTTCTGGTGCAGCTGGCTGGGCTTGCAGTGGTGGCTGCTCTTCCTGGGCAGCTGGCTGGCGTAGCAGTGGTGGCTTCTCCTGGGTAGCTGGCTGGGCCTGTGGGGCCAGCGTTTCCACAGGTGTTGTAAGGGTAGGCCATTGGGCAGCTTGGCTGGGCCTTGCCTGGCCTGCAGATGGACCTGCACAGTGTATGTGCCTGTTAGGGTGAGACTACATATCAGTTATAGGTCTGTGTGTGACATTGACGCACTTGCATTATGCGACTTATACATTGCATGTACCCTGGCCTGGTCAAGATGTGTGGGAAGATGTATGCGGCTGGATTGTGCACTGATGTGTGCATGCATGCATGTATCGGGGCTGTCTGTTTTGGTTAGACTCATGGCACGGTGGTTTGTTTTTGTGTGTACATTGTGGAAGTGCTAACTGTCCAGTCTGACCTCTTACGGCCGTCCCTTGATGTTCTTGAGACGGACCCCACTGTAGTGACTCTACTGGTCACCTCTAGCCATATGGCCGATTTGCGCCGCTGGCTGGTGCGGCAGTTGTCCCTGTCAAATAGCGTGTGAGTATTGTCCACAATGTGGTCTGTCAAGGCTGTTAATTCGGCCTCCGAAAAGTGGGGCTTCCAGAGCCAGACTTCTGGTAACCTGCTTTTGTTGCTTCTGGACATCCTGGCATTGTTTCCTGGTGTGACGGAACGGAGGGGGGGGTCTATACTTCCGCTCTCTATTTGGTAGAGGAGAGGCACAGAGGACCCCTGCCAAGATTCTCAATATTGGTACGTGGTCGAGCAATCAAGGCCTAGCTTCTCAGGAGGTGATGCAGGCTGTTTCTTAAGTACAGTGTAGTCCCCAAGCACCCACAAAGGAATGTCCGCACACTGTATTAGTTAAAACAGTCTTTATATAATTAATATTCAAGATTATGTATGATATCACGATAGCTCATTTTGTACCCGGTTATCTATAATGGCAAATATACAGTTCTACGTGGTACCACAATTAATATTAGATCTCTTTAAAGTGCATCAATTGTACAGTTAAATGTCACACAAATCAGTTTGTAAAGGAAACCAACAATAGATATAAGAGGAAAGCAGTTGGTTAGAACAATTGGCTGAATACTGGTCATTACCATTAAACACAGTTCTGTGTGGAGATCCCCCCACCTGGGCAACCTGCAAAATAAAGATAGATCACAAGCCCAGTCCATATATTGTTCACAAGAGACTTTTCAATAGTTCTGCAACCCCAAAGTACCTGGCGTTGTAGCGTTCCTCGTCGGGGAATCGACAGCCCTTCTTGAGTGTCCTCCCTTTAAGGCAGGAGTCACGGGTCGTCAAACGTCCGACGGAGAACAGGGTGAGCTACGACGTTGAAGTGGCAGCTTCTTTTCTAGCGGTGCTCGCTGACGGGAAAGCATAAACTTCCTGCAAGGAAGAGGCGTGCGTGGCACCTCGGTGTCGATAGTTCTGGACCGAGAGTTTGAAGAACTGTGGCCCAGCAAAGGCGTTGAGTCGTCGACGTCTCTATGGTCTTTGGGTGGCGGGAAACCCACCAGCGGATGCTCCTTCGCGTGTCAACGGCCTGGCCTTCTCCGGCGGGATAAGGCAGGCGGCGGTGCAGGCGAGAGCGTCCTTGGATCAAATGAAGTTCTTAGGCAACGGGAGCACGGCGGCTCCGGTCGGCGACTGTGGCGGACAACAGTCCGGGTGCTTCTTTTTGGGATTCTGCGGCAGTCCCCATCTCCGGTCGGCAGCCTGTCGGAGGTCTGTCTACCAGGGAGCTTTGGCAAAGATCAACTGGTGCACGATGGTCCCTTGTAGCTCGGGGAGAGGGAGCCTTTTAAGGTCCTCTCTAGGTAAGTGCTTGGAGACACAGCAGCTTTCAGATTGATGAAGGAGAGCAACAGCAATTCTTCTCTTCCAGCAGGGCTTCAAGGTCAAGCTTCAGTTTCACTCCAGTTACTCGTCGTAGTGGACTTCAGCTTCTGAACACGATTCCTAGCAGTGAGAGGTCCCAAGATATACTGTTGATCTCCCATTCATTCCGCTGGGTCATACTCAAGCATCCAATCACGGCGAAGTGCATTCATGCAGGCAGGCAGCCAATCAGGTGCATAGTGCATTCAGGCCATTCCCTTCTCTCCAGTCACTCACAACAAGTTATGTGTATTGGGACAAGTACCCAGCCATTCAACACTCCACACTGCATTCATACCAGTTTCGGGCAGGGCTGTCTCAGTCATTGTGTCAAATACCAGATACTCGACATCCACAACACAGAATGCATATTCGTCACACACTCCATTCACCCAGGTCCCACCCACAGGCGTACCCACAACATACAGTCGTTGGGAAGGCTCCAGCCAGTCTGGTCGTCACTTTCCCACGCTACCATATATGGAACTTCCACCCGACAGCCAGTCAGGGGGAAGGGACAGAGTCAGGGCTTCCCGGGACTTCGGGAAGATCAAGGTAACAGGCGATGGAAGGCAAGAGGCCATGGGGACCATCTTGTCTCCATCAGGAACCTACCGATTCCAATGACAGGGCCTGGGCATCCCAAAATGGAGGATGCTCAGGCACCAGTCAATTCAGCACAGAGCTGCCACCAGCCCGTACCCTGCTCTGTGGGCCACACATAGGTGCCCAAAAACATACACTAGGGGCACAGGGTTGCACCCCCCACCCATGGGTGCTATAAGGGTATCCCATGGGGTCTGTTCACCAAAACCAAAGGATAGAGCTGCACCGCCAGGAGTCCCACATGAACTCCTGTGCGGAAAACACGACAGAACACATGATAAAAAGCAGTAAAGAACAAGGATTCAGAGGCCCTGTCCCTCCAATGCATTTCCAGCATCACAGTCGCCCCCCCCCAGACTGAGGTTAGGGTGCCTAATGAACTACGAGATAGACACCCTCATCCAGACGGTCAACATACCTTCTGGAAAGGCCATCTGCATTATTGTGACTCTTCCCTGGTCTATGCTCTATGGTGAATTCTAGCCCTTGCAGGCTAATGGACCACCTGAGCAGCTTCGGGTTTTAACCCTTCATCTGCATAAGCCACTTCAGGGGCTTATGATCTGTTTGGACCTTGAAGGTAGACCCGGTAATGTAGGGTCTAAAACGCCTAAGGCTCCAAACTATACTAAAACATTCCTTTTCAACAGTAGCCCACCTAAGTTCTCTACCCTTGAGTTGTCTACTGATGAATATGATAGGATGTTCTCTTCCTTTGTCATCTAACTGGGACAAGACAGCTCCAATTCCGGTGTCGCAGGCGTCAGTTTGAACGATAAAGGGCTTGCTGTAATCAGGCGCACACAACACAGGTGCCCTACACAGACTTTCTTTCAAGCCGTCAAAGGCCCTCTGACAGTCTTCAGTCCAATCAACCTTCCTAGGCTGTTTGGGTGAAGTCAGAGCTTTCAGGGATGCAGCTATGGTTCCATAGTCTGCCATGAAATTGCGATAATACCCAGTGAAGCCCAAAAAGGCTCTCATCTGGGTTTGAGTAGTGAGAGTCTCCCAGTTATGTACATCCTGTACTTTTCTGGGAGAGGTAGAATTTGACCCCCTCCTACATCATGACCAAGATACGTGACATTCCCCTGAGCTATTTGACACTTGGTGGCCTTGATAGTGAGGTTAGCCCTTTTCAAGGCCTGCAACACCTTATCCAGATGTGTCAAATGCTCTACCCAGGTGGAACTGTAGACGGCAATGTTCTCTAAGTAGGCCACACAGAAGGCTTCCAGCCCACTGAGCGCATGATTGACCAATCTCTGGAAGGTGGCAGGGGCATTCTTCAACCCAAAAGGCATGACCCTAAACTGGTAGAGTCCCTCAGGTGTTGAGAACGCCGTCTTTTTCTTGGCATGGTCCGTCAGAGCTATTTGCCAATAGCCTGAGGTAAGGTCAAAGGTGCTCACAAATTCGGCAGCACCTATAGTGTCCACGAGCTCATCAGCCCTGGGCAATGGGTGCGCGTCAGTTTTGGTGACGGCATTGACTCCTCGGTAGTCCACACAGAACCTCCAATCCTTGGTACCTGCCTGGAAACTTGCTTTGGGGACAATGACCACGGGACTGGACCAGGGACTGGTTGAGGATTCAATAACACCCAGATCCAACATGTTGGCGACCTCAGTCTCGATGTGGTTCTTAACTGTATCTGACATACGGTAGCACCTGCATTTGACAGGCACACTGTCGCCAGTGTCAATCTCATGCCTACACCACAGTGTAAGGCCTGGTGTCAGAGAGGCATACTGCCGGAGCAAAGCCCTGCAGGCCTTCTGCTGCTCTGTCGTCAGATCGGGAGAGAGATGTACTCCCTTCACTGAGCCATCCTGAGGGTTGCTATGCAGCAAATCAGGAAGGGGCTCACTCTCATCCTCTTCTTGCTCTGAAGCTAGCAAGAGACATGAGACTTCTGCTCGCCTGTGGAAAGACTTGAGCCTGTTAACATGGAGTACCTGAGGGGCTACTCCAGGGACTCCCATGTTAACCAGATAATTGACTTCGCCCATCTTGGAGATAATCCTGAAGGGTCCAGTCCACTTGCCTTCCAAAGCTCCAGGCTTGGTAGACTCCATCACAAGGATTTCCTGTCCCGGAGGCTTTAAGGTCATGCCAGTACTTATTCAGTTCCTGGCTGGCCTCGAGATTTGCTGTCGCGTGACCCATCATCTGTGTCATCCTCCGTCTGAGGCCTAACACATAGTCTGTCATGACCCTTGCCCAAAACCCCCTATGGCAAACCCATTGGCCAGGTGGAGTCAGGACTCAGGCCTCTAGAGCCTGGCATCCTCTTCAAAAGCCCTCATGGGGCCAGTCATGGCGCCTATGGCGCCAGGGTCATACACCATGAAAAACAATGTGCTTGGGAACTACTTTATTGTATTGTCAGCCAACATGGAGGCATCCACATAGCTTGGTTCCTAAGAACCAAGCTATGCGGTCTAGTGTTTTGGGTGTGGTAGTCTAGGGACTACTTTAACTGGACATGACGCTCACCGTGTCCAGCTATTCACTCGAACCTCGGAGAAGCAGAACCTGCAAGGAGACAAAAGGAACAACATTAGCAGCAGCATCTTACCTGCAGTCTTCATCTTTAAACACTTGCAGCTACTGAGAACAGCTTCCTCGAATCTGCATGCCTCCCGGACAGAACGACCTGAAAGAGGAAGATAGAGGCAACATTAAAGAAAGCAGTAGAGACATTTACAAATTGTGAACTGCTCAAAAGGCTTACCTGGCTGGTCGCCTCTCGGCTGGAACCACTCTGGACGTTCCACTCGCGCTGCAGAACACTGCGACCTACAAGGAAGGAAAACACAGGTTAGCAAAGGCAAGACTTTGCAGCGCTGCGCATAGCGCTTACTTACCGCATCATAGCGCTCTTAATGCGCCATCATTTACCAGCGGGGCTCAACCAAGCCAGTTCACCGCACTGAAGCTCCGCATACCTAAGGGAGAAAAAAGCGACGTTTTAAACAAAGAAAGGCATGCAGGATAGCAACAAAACTAAAGAACAGCAATAAGTGTCATGATCACTGTTTCCAAGGAGCCAGGACCAGCCCAACGTCCTTGGAAGCAGGCCCCTAACCCTAATCCTAGGCACCAGCCGGTCCCTACTGGGACCTTTTGGACCCTGTCCTGGCGCCGGTGGCACCAGGCTCATCAAAACCATCGGTCCCGGCACTGGAAGCGCCGGGCTCATAATTGGTGTGAGAGTGCTTGGGTGGACTTACCTGCAGCAGACCATGCTGCTTACTTACCAGCCACTTAGAAGCCCTCTGTGAACAGGAACTACTTTCTTACCTGGGTGGGGCAGCTTCACTCCCTGGATACAGCACTGGAACTCTTCTGGAAACTGGAACTCTTTTCTTACCTAGGCGGGGCCGTGGAAGAAGACGCCTCATCACTCCAAGGCTATTTAAACCTCACCCGATAGATGAAACGTGCTTCGCGTTATTCTGCATCTGCAGCAGAACGCTCACCGAGTCTGTTCCAGCCTTTCCTCTTTCGATCCTGAACCTGCAAGAATTATACTTACCATTCCTGTATCCAGTGAACTTCAGCACCTCCAAAAGACAAGAAACAACAGGTTGGCAAGACAAACTCTACACACAGTGCTTTCTCACCTGATCCATCAGCAGCGGCCGTGTCTTCACGCTGCACCTTCGCCTGCAAAGACAAAAGCATTGTTATACTTACCGGCACGCCGTGAATTCCGGATTTCTTCATTCTGCATCGCCGCCTGAGAAGACAAAGTATAGTTAAAACTTACTAGCATTCCGCTGACTCCGGCGCTGCAAACCAACATCTGAAAGACAAAAGAAAAAGACATTAAGCAGGTATTTACTCATGCCCATCACGCTCGTCGCAATAAAACGCCTGCGAATACTCCGGCGTCTCTTTAACACAAACTAAGCTGCAAGGAAAGAGACAGTTAGAGCGCTTGCCATACTTACGAATTTCCAGGCGCTTCACTCCATCTTCCATCCCAAGAGTCCTGCAATACATAAGGGAAAAGCATTATACAGAGTCTTCAATATTAACGTGCCACGCATTTAAAGACTATAAAGACAAAAGGTGTCCAGAAACTCACCGCTCGTGCAGATAACGATGGTAACCATCCTCTGAATTCAAGAGGCCAATTTTTCACCAGTGAAGGAACTGGCAACGGCACCCTGCACCAGACGCAGATGGAGAGCCCAGCATTCACCTATCTAAGGTGAGCACGTTGACCTGGGGGGGCTCTACAGAAAAGCTGGGAAAAGAGAGAGAGAGAGAGAGAGAGGGACATTCAACAACCCAGGCCATTAACCCCCATATTCTTTCACCTGCAGAAACCTCACTCTTCGAGTTCGACACACAGTGCGAAGAGGTTCGACCCCAGAAGCCAATCGAGTCCTGCACATCACTTTTCGAGTCACAGACACCTTCCTGCCAAGATCCGCGCCTCCGTGGGAATCAGGTGAGCGTTACAGAACGCAAAGCCCACCACAATACTCCTACCCAGGCGCAATGGAAACCTCAGACACTGATCAACTAGCCCAGTTGCTCGGAGAATTAAGAGCAGAAGTACATGCAGCTCGTCAGGAAACGAACTGTCTAAGAAGAGAACTGATCATTTCCAAGGAGCGAACTGAGGACCTCGCTAGGCAGTTGCTACAAACGCAGGCAGGACAGACACCTTTGCCCGCTCCAGGAGGAAGTTATCCTTCTGCATCATCTTTAAATCCAGTGCAAATCAATCTGCCCGGTAATGTGCCCTTGGCTCCGCCCGAACGCTTTTCTGGTGATCCAAAGAAATTTGCGGTGTTCATCAATCAGTGCCGCTTACACTTCTTATGTCGACCAGCTGCTTTCCCAACAGACCAGACCAAGGTGGCTTTCGTGCTTTCTTATCTCAGTGGCAGCGCCGCAGATTGGTTGATCCCTTTAGTCACCCAGGGTGATCTGGTTTTACATGATTTCCAGGCCTTCCAGTCCAGCATGGAGAAACTGTTCGCAAGACATGCACAAGGGCAGGCCTTGGACAATGAACGTCTTTCATTACGACAGGGTAATCAAGACCTCTTGACTTATATAGCCTCATTCAACAGACTTATAGTGGAAACTCAATGGCCCGAGGAAAAGAGAATAACGCTTTTCTACAGAGGCCTGCGTGGAGAGCTCAAGGATGTGTTAGCTCAAGTTGTGAATCCTCCACAAGAATGCTCAGACTATATTGACTTAGTTGTCCAATTGGACCACAGACTACAGAACAGGAAGGCAGATCGTTCCAAATTTGATACCTGAGTGTTTTCTAAACCACAAACCTCTACTAGGGGAGCTGACACGGTGGAACCCATGCAAATAGGGGGCATGAAAGGACCTTTAACCCAGAAAGAGCGGGAAAGAAGAAGGCAGCTGCAATTATGCCTCTATTGCGGAAACTCAGGACACTTTCTTCGGGACTGTCCAGTGAAACCAGCTAAGAAGGCTGTAGGAGCCGCGGATACCTGTACCACTGATTCTGAGCAGGGAAACGACCTAGCCCGACAAGAGTAGAGGTTCTCTTGCCGAGCGTTAAGATCTGTCCCGTGACCTCGCATTTCGTGGTACCCATGGTCCTCATTAGTCCTGAACGTCCGGATCGTTTGCATGCAATTGAAGCTTACATTGACAGTGGAGCAATCGGTAATTATGTGGACCGTGAAATGGTATCAAGGATGAATCTACTCCTTGTCCCTAAGGCTGTAAAAGACGTCATTACTACTGTGGATGGCACTGAGATAGCCTCCGGACCAGTAACGCATGCCACCCAAGAAGTGACGCTAGTGAGTCAAGATGGACACCGGGAGAGAATCGTGTTTGATGTGATCAAGGCTCCTCAGTTCCAGATCATTCTGGGAATCCCTTGGTTAGAGAAGCACAATCCTCAGATCGATTGGCGAGCAAAGACGGTTCAGTTTCCAGAATGTTTTACCACTTGTTATCCTAGGCCTGATGTTTCACTGGCGGCAATCTCTTCGGAGGAGGTTCCCAAATTACCTCCCGAATACCAGGAATTCCAAGACGTCTTCCGGAAGGATCAAGCTAACACCCTGCCTCCTCATAGGTCTTACGACTGTCAAATAGATTTGATACCCGGAACAACTCCTCCTTGCAGCAGGATTTATGCCCTCACCGAGCCAGAGAATCTTCACCTCAGACAATATTTGGACCAATACCTAGCTAACGGGTTTATCCGTCCTTCAAAATCTCCAGCTTCATCGGCTTTGTTCTTCGTTCCGAAAAAGGAAGGAGACCTTAGGACTTGCATAGATTATCGCGCCCTGAATCAAATCACCGTTAAAAACAGATACCCGTTACCTTTGATCCCTGAACTCCTGGACCAAGTCAAAGACGCATGTATATATACAAAATTGAATCTCAGAGGAGCCTACCACTTGGTACGGATAAAAGAGGGCGATGAATGGAAAACGGCCTTCCGCACCAAGTACGGGCTATTCGAATATCAAGTGATGCCCTTTGGACTTTGTAACGCTCCTGCCGCTTTCCAATATTTTATGAACGATGTCCTTAGAGAACTCATAGACGTGTGTGTTGTTGTCTACATTGATGACATCCTTGTCTATTCATCATCCGAAGAGGAACACCAGAGACACGTTAAAAAGGTTCTCGAGAGATTGCGTCAACATAATCTTTTTGCTAAGCTTGAAAAATGCGTTTTCAACGTAACTGAAGTCGAGTTCCTGGGATTCATATTGTCACCTAACGGAGTCCATATGGATTCAAAGAAAGTCGATGCAATCATAAAGTGGCCATCACCAACCTTGGTAAAAGGAGTTCAAAGCATGTTAGGCTTCGCTAACTTTTACCGCAGATTTATTCCTGAATTTTCTCGGATAGTCCAGCCCATCACCGCTCTGTTAAAAAAGAACAAACGTTTTGAGTGGTCTTCTGAAGCAGAACAAGCTTTTCAGGACTTAAAAGCTAAATTAATTTCTGCACCTGTTCTAAAACATCCTCGCCCAGAACTCCCCTACATCAAGGAAACGGATGCTTCTAGTCTTGCTATGGGGACAGTTTTATCACAAAGAGATCCGGTCACACACCAGTTACACCCTGTAGCCTTTTGGTCCCGCAGGTTTTCGGCTCCCGAGATCAACTATTCAATTACAGACAAGGAACTTTTAGCTATCAGATAGGCCTTTAAAGCATGGCGGCATTATCTTTTAGGAGCCAGACATACAGTCACCGTAATGACTGATCACCGCAATTTACAATATCTAAAGACGGCCAAAGCTCAGTCTTCCAGACAGCTTCGCTGGGCTCTGTTTCTGGCTGAATTTGACTTTATAATTACTTATCGACCAGGCAGTAAGAACGGAAAAGCAGATGCCCTCTCCCGGATGGGAGTAGATGAACATTTGACCAATCCAGAACCAATACCCATAATCCCAGAACAAAGGATTTTGGGTTTGGTCAGCACTCAATCTTTTGAAGACATCAAGACCACGGTTAAATCACTCCTAACTCCGGCCGATTTGCAGGACTGGCAATTAAAGGGAAAAGAATTCTCAGTGGATCAAGACCTACCATATTTCCGAGGACGATTGCACTTGCCCTGTGAGAAAATACAAAAACAAGTAATCTCCTGTTATCACGACTCTCTAATGGAGGGTCACCTTGGCATTACCAAAACCATGGAAAAGATTAAAAGACATTTCTGGTGGCCATCATGGAAAAAGGATATTAGAGACTTTGTAATCTCCTGCGGTGTGTGTGCCCAGAATAAAAGTCAGAAGCAGAATCCAGCTGGCCTATTACAGCCACTAGACATCCCTCCCTGTCCATGGCATACCTTGTCCATGGATTTTATCACGGACTTACCTCCATGCTCGGGGTATACTACCATTTTAGTAGTCGTGGATCTATTTTCCAAGATGGCTCACTTCATTCCCCTGAAGGGTCTACCTTCAGCCTCAGTATTGGCTCGAGAATTCTTGGAAAACATTGTTCGCTTACACGGTTTTCCCTCGGTTTTAGTATCTGATAGGGGAAGTCAATTCATCTCCCACTTCTGGCGCAGTTGCTGTCGTCTAGCCCAAATTGATGTAAGACTTTCGACCAGTCACCATCCCCAAACTGACGGACAAACCGAAAGGACAAATCAGACACTAGAACAATATCTACGTTGCATGCTCCAACAAACTGAAAACCCCTGGAAGAATATTCTTTGGATCGCTGAATACGCTTACAACAATTCGACTCATTCTGGAACCGGGAAGACTCCTTTTTTCCTATTATACGGACACCATCCTAGAACCTCCAACCTGGATCCTCCCCAAGAATTTGAAGCACCTGCTGTGGATCACTTGCACTCAGAAATCACCCGTGCTTTTAAGGAAGCCACTGCCCATCTGCAAAGAGCTAAAGCTCAATTCAAAAAAGGAGCAGATCGACACCGTAAAGAGGCCCCTCACTACGCTGTAGGAGATCAGGTCTGGTTATCCACTAAGCACCTGCCTCTAAAAGGACCCCGCACCTTCATCCCGAGATACCTTGGACCCTATCTCATATCTGCCATAATTAATCCGGTGGCTGTCAAATTGGAATTACCTACGCATATGAAAATACATCCAGTATTCCATGTCTCCTTATTAAAACCAGTACAGCCAGAAACCCGATTGACTGAACTTCCAGAACCGGTTTTAGTAGATGGAGAACTTGAATTCGAAGTGAAGAACATCCTAGACTCCAAAATCTCCAAATCTAAGTTATATTATCTGGTTGATTGGAAAGGATATAGCCCCCAGGAGAGGTCTTGGGAACCCTCAGAATATGTCCACGTACCTCGTCTGGTCAAGAAATTCCATCTGAATCACCCCAACAAGCCAAAACCCCCAGAGAAGACACGCTTAGGAGGGGCCTTGAGGGGGGGTGCTGTCATGATCACTGTTTCCAAGGAGCCAGGACCAGCCCAACGTCCTTGGAAGCAGACCCCTAACCCTAATCCTAGGCACCAGCCGGTCCCTACTGGGACCTTTTGGACCCTGTCCTGGCGCCGGTGGCACCAGGCTCATCAATACCATCAGTCCCGTCACTGGAAGCGCCGGGCTCATAATTGGTGTGAGAGTGCTTGGGTGGACTTACCTGCAGCAGACCATGCTGCTTACTTACCAGCCACTTAGAAGCCCTCTGTGAACAGGAACTACTTTCTTACCTGGGTGGGGCAGCTCCACTCCCTGGATACAGCACTGGAACTCTTCTGGAAACTGGAACTCTTTTCTTACCTAGGCGGGGCCGTGGAAGAAGACGCCTCATCACTCCAAGGCTATTTAAACCACACCCGATAGATGAAACGTGCTTCGCGTTATTCTGCATCTGCAGCAGAACGCTCACCGAGTCTGTTCCAGCCTTTCCTCTTTCGATCCTGAACCTGCAAGAATTATACTTACCATTCCTGTATCCAGTCAACTTCAGCACCTGCAAAAGACAAGAAACAACAGGTTAGCAAGACAAACTCTACACACAGTGCTTTCTCACCTGATCCATCAGCAGCGGCCGTGTCTTCACGCTGCACCTTCGCCTGCAAAGACAAAAGCATTGTTATACTTACCGGCACGCCGTGAATTCCGGATTTCTTCATTCTGCATCGCCGCCCGAGAAGACAAAGTATAGTTAAAACTTACTAGCATTCCGCTGACTCCGGCGCTGCAAACCAAAATCTGAAAGACAAAAGAAAATACTCCGGCGTCTCTTTAACACGAACTAAGCTGCAAGGAAAGAGACAGTTAGAGCGCTTGCCATACTTACGAATTTCCAGGCGCTTCACTCCATCTTCCATCCCAAGAGTCCTGCAATACATAAGGGAAAAGCATTATACAGAGTCTTCAATATTAACGTGCCACGCATTTAAAGACTATAAAGACAAAAGGTGTCCAGAAACTCACCGCTCGTGCAGATAACAACGGTAACCATCCTCTGAATTCAAGAGGCCAATGTTTCACCAGTGAAGGAACTGGCAACTGCACCCTGCACCAGACGCAGATGGAGAGCCCAGCATTCACCTATCTAAGGTGAGCACGTTGACCTGGGGGGGCTCTACAGAAAAGCTGGGAAGAGAGAGAGAGAGAGGGACATTCAACAACCCAGGCCATTAACCCCCATATTCTTTCACCTGCAGAAACCTCACTCTTCGAGTTCGACACACAGTGCGAAGAGGTTCGACCCCAGAAGCCAATCGAGTCCTGCACATCACTTTTCGAGTCACAGACACCTTCCTGCCAAGACCCGCGCCTCCGTGGGAATCAGGTGAGCGTTACAATAAGACCTACCTGAACAATATCAAACGGGCCGGCGTCAGTGAAGTAACTGGACCGCACTCGGCCATGAAAGACAACGCACCCCTGCAAAGAATGCAGGACGGAGAGCACGCCTAATTCTACCACAAGGCAGAACCTTCCCCACAGACCACATCAGGGCAAAGCTGAGAAGCATACCAGCGAGTAACCCGGCTGGGTGGCGTCCCTGTGGATACCAGGTGAGCGTAACATAGTCCCCCACTTGCTTGGCGGGACCTGGAGGGGTGGCTCCAAACCTTCTCTGATCAAGGCAAGGGCCCCCCTCACAGGATGTCCAAAGAGTAACTCAAAGGGGCTGAAACCAACACCCTCTTGAGGTACCTCTCTGTAAGCGAACAGCAGGCATGGCAGGAGGAGATCCCATTTCCTCCTTAGGGGCTCTTCTAAAGCACCTAGCATGACCTTGAGAGTTTAATTAAATCTCTTAACCAGACCATTGGTCTGGGGATGGTAAGAGGTGGAGAATGTATAGGTTACCCCGCACTCTTTCCACATGGTTTTCATGTAACTAGACATGGAGTTGGATCCTCTGTCAGAGACAACCTCCTTAGGGAATCCAACACGGGTGAAAATGCCCAGGAGAGCCCTGGCAACCACCTTGGCAGTTACAGTCCGAAGGGGTATAGCCTCAGGGTACCTGGTGGCATGATTAACCAAGACCAGGATGAACCAATGTCCACTTGAAGTGGGAGGGTCAAGGGGACCGACAATGTCGATGCCCACCCTCTCAAACAGTGTACCAACCACTGGAAATGGCTGCAGTGGGGCAATGACACTGCCTCCAGTCTTGCCACACAACTGATAAGTTGGGCAGGTCCTGCAGTGGGACTCCACTTCTACTCCCATCCGGGGCTAGTAGAAATGGGCAGAGAGCCTCTGCTTAGTCTTCTTGGTACCAAGATGACCAGCTAAGGGCACCTCATGCACCAACTGCAGCAGGAAGGGCCTGTAAACCTGGGGTACCACCAACCTCTTAAGGGCACCAGGTTCAGGCTTAGTGGGCTCTCTAACAAGGACCTCACCCTCCCAATAGATCCGGAATGTCCTAGGCACTTCTCCTTGTGCCTGGGACAGGGCCTGTTTCCTCAGACCCTTGAGAGAGAGAGAGTGGCACTCTCTCCGTCCCTTACAGAAGTCTGCCTGGAGGGTCCCCCTTCAGCTAACAAGCATTGATGGTCGGGGTGGTCCTCCAGGTTGAGTCCCTCTCCTACAGGAAAGTCTTCTGGCTCTTCTCCCACAGGAGTTGAGACAGGGTTCACCACTGGACCCAGCCCGTCCGGAGCCTGGATCCCAATGGGTGCTGTCGGAACAGCAGGGGCTCCCTCCACAGAGGTGGCCTTCTTACTCTTCTGTTTCCTTTGTGCCTTGGGTTTCCCCACTGACGAGGATACAGGGCTCACAGCCGGATCCTGTGTGACCTGCAATCGGGTGACCACCACAGCAGCCATGGGTAGACCGTCCGTGATCATCCCCAACTCGACCAAATAGTTTCCTAACAAAATGTTCGCAGGCATGTTGTCCTGAACCAGGACCAGAAGCTTCGCTGTCTTGTCTCCAATCGTAATGTTGACTAAGGCTACAGGCGATAATTTGGGAGGCCCACCAGCTAACCTGGTGGTTCTCAGAGGAGCACCTACATAGTCCTCTGGCTTGAGCAGGGTCCTGTCCACCACTGTCATGCTTGCCCCAGTGTCTCTCAAACCAGTAGAAGGCTGGCCATTCAAGAGAACACTTCTCAAAAACCTATGAGTGTTCTGTGGGATAGTCACCAGTATTTCTGCGTACTGGTCCCAGGCCCCAAGGGACACTAAGGAAATCTCTACGGGAGCACCGAAGGTGATCCCAGTAGAGGAGGGGAGGACAGTGGCCTCCACCTCAGGTATGGAGTAGGGGTAGGTCAGGATGACAGCCTGGACTCCAAGTGCGTTACCCTTATACTTGGGGTCACCCCTTTGGTGATCCAGAGCCCAACAATCACAACAAGTGCCAGGAGTGCGGGGTACAGTACTGGAGCCACTGGGAGCCTGCTTTGCAGCAGGCGGACCACTACTCTTACTCCCACCCACAACAGACTTATCCCCACTACGTTTCTGGGTCTTAGGAGAGGAAGGTTTTGGTTTATCCGACTGTGATTTATTCTGGGACTCCTCAGCTTTATGAGAGGTCCCCTTTTCTTTGTCCTTGTCCTTCCCACTGGAGTCCTTAGGGGACACCTGCTGGGAGACCCACTTGTCAGCCAACCTAGCCAGTTTAAATGGGTCCAAAAGGTTCTGGTCAGCAACATACTGATGCAGCTCTGGTGAACAGGCATCCGAAAAATGCTCAAAAACCAAAATGTGGGACAATTCAACAAACGTTTTCACTTTGTAACCATCAATCCACCCCATCATGTTCATGTGCGCAGCACTCACCCAGTAAATCCAAGACACATTCTCTCGTTTCTTAAAATCCCTGAGCCTTTTAAGGTACTGGGTAGGTGTCTTGCCAAACTTGGCAGTTAAAGCAGACTTCATGCACTCATACTGACCCCTTTCTTCCACACTCAGTTTCAGAATACAGTCATATCCAGTCTGAGGCACTCTGCTTAACAAACACTTAGCCCAATCTCTCTTGTCAACATTGTGAATTGCACAAGGCATTTCAAACGCTTCAATCCATTGGAGGATATCAGAACCCTCCGCATACACACCAACCAAATCTTTCATAAATTTAGTTGCTGGGGACCTGACACTCTCGACTGGTTTCGCTGAAGTCTCCACTCAAGCCTTCTCTAGCTGGATTCGCTGACATTCAGTGTCCTTGTCTTTGAGTTCAAGATCCCTATTTTTGAGTTCCACTTGCTGTGGCAACTCCTCTTTCTTAAGCATAGCATCTATTTCCAACTTGCGGTATTCAAAGGCCAGTTTCATCCTTAATAACTCAAGCTCCAAGGAGTTGCTGGGGTTTGGAACAGAGGCAGCAGGAATGGTGGCATTCCCAGAAACAGGTTCAGCGACAACCCTCGGGGCAGAGTCCTCATTGGTTGCATCCTCCCCCTTCAAGAGTTTCACCATCAGTCTGGTAGTCCACCAGGGCAGCTATCACCTCAGCCCTAGACTTATCCACAAAGTCTAAGTCCCTGGCTTCACAAGCATCTTGGAGAGCCTCTAAACTCATCCGAGTCAATTTACCATTCGCAATAGATTCCATTGCTTGTAATGCAGTTATCTTGTACACAACTAAACCTCAATTTAACAAAGTGCAGATATCCTTATAAGTGGCACGGTTATACACTGATTCTTAAAACCATAAGCATCCCATCGCTGCCACCAGTGTGAAGGACTGGAGGGGGGTCTGTACTTCCGCTCCCTATTTGGTAGAGGAGAGGTACAGAGGACTCCTGCCAAGATTCCCAATATTGGTACGTGGTCTAGCAATCAAAGCCTAGCTTCTCAGGAGGTGATGCAGGCTGGTTCTTAAGTACAGTGTAGTCCCTAAGCACCCACAAAGAAATGTCCGCACACTGTATTAGTTAAAACACAGTCTTTATATAATTAATATTCAAGGTTATGAACAATATCACGATAACTCACTTTGAACTCGGTTGGCAATGGCAAATATACAGTACTACGTGGTACCACAATTAGTATTAGATCTCTTTAAAGTGCATCAACTGTACGGTTAAATGTCACACAAGTCAGTTAGTAAGGCAAACCAACAATAGATATAAGTGGAAAGCAGTTGGTTAGAACAATTGGCAGAGTACTGGTCACTACCGTTAAACACAGTTCTGTGTGGAGATCCCCCCACCTGGGCAACCTGTAAAATAGAGATAGATCACAAGCCCAGTCCATATATTGTTCACAAGAGACTTTCCAATAGTTCTGCAACCCCAAAGTACCTAGCGTTGTAGCATTCCTCGTCGGGGAATCGACCGCCCTTCTTGAGTGTCCTCCCTTTAAGGCAGGAGTCACAGGTCGTCGAACGTCCGACGGATAACAGGGTGAGCTACGACGGTAAAGTGGCAGCTTCTTTCCTAGCAGTGCTCGTTGACGGGAAAGCGTAAACGTCCTGCAAGGAAGAGACGTGCAGGGCACCTCGGTGTCGATAGTTCTGGACCGCAAAGAGTTTGAAGAACTGTGGCCCAGCAAGGGCATTGAGTCGTCGACGTCTCTGTGGTCTTTGGGTGGCAGGAAACCCATCCGCGGATGCTCCTCGGCACGTCGGCGGCCTGGCCTTCTCCGGCGGGATAAGGCGGGCGGCTGTGCAGGCGAGAGCGTCCTTGGATCAAATGAAGTTCTTAGGCAACGGGAGCACGGCGGCTCCGGTCAGCGACGGTGGCGGACAACAGTCCGGGCGCTTCTCTTTGGGATTCCGCAGCAGTCCCCGTCTCCGTTCGGCAGCCTGTCATGGGTCTGTCTACCAGGGAGCTTTGCTCAAGATCAGCTGGTGCACGATGGTCCCTCATAGCTCGGGAAGAGGGCGCCTTACCAGGTCCTCTCTGGGTCAGTCCTTGGAGACACAGCAGCTTTCAGCTTGATGAAGGAGAGCAACAGCAATTCTTCTCTTCCAGCAGGGCTTCAAGGTCAAGCTTCAGTTTCACTCCAGTTACTTGTCGTAGTGGACTTCAGTTTCTGAACATGATTCCTAGCAGTGAGAGGTCCCCAGATATACTGTTGATCTCCCAGCCATTCAACACTCCACACTGCATTCATACCAGTTTCAGCCAGGGCTGTCTCAGTCATTGGGCCTCATTACACGGTAGGCGCTAAAAAATGTGATTTACCGTCATGGCGCTATTAGCGTGTCCGCCATCGTAGGAGACCGCTAATAGCGTTCCATTACGAGTTAGCGGACACGCGCATAGGGCCATGCCGGTAAATGACCCTACCGCCATGGCGCAAAAGCACCTTACCGGCTCCGACCAAAGTGCTGATAGCACCTCCGCCCTCATGCTGCACGCTATTAGCGGTCACCGCTGTTAGCGGTCACTGCTATTAGTGGTCACCGTAAAACACCGGAACCGGAAATAGCGTCATCGCACCGGAACGGGAAAGAGCCCGACGGCCATCTTTAAAAACACAATCCATTGCCATCCCCTGCACTCAGGACCTGCAGCAATACCACGACTGGCAAAACCACATCCCACAAGAACAAACAATGCCCAAGGCCCTAAAGAAAGCCGATGCGCGCCAGCGCAAAGAACGCTTCTCAAACGAGGAATTGAAAATGCTGGCAGACACCCTGGCTGCAAATGCAGACGTAGTGTTCGCTAGCAACATGCGGCGCCCGGCACTCCTGAGAAAAAAGGAAATCTGGGCTGAGGTGGCGCAGAAAGTCAGTGCGGTGGGCTCCACCCCCCGCACCGTAAAGGACGTGCGCAAGCGGTGGGATGATCTGCGCCTCCGTGTACGCAGCATTTTATCGGCCAACAGGAATCTGGCCATGGGCACAGGAGGCGGAGGTGGATCCCCGATGAAGATGCAGGAGTGGGAGGAGACATGTGCCAGCACCATTGGCATAGAATCCATCGAGGGAGTGGGCCGAATGGAGTGTGGTGTGGCAACAACGTCAGACGGAGGTGAGTGACCACGCAAAACACAGCAATGCCAAGCATGAGTCCCTCCCCCAAATGTGAATTGGGAATCAGCTAATGGATGGGGTCATCACACACACATGTACACAACCCTGCATATATGCCCTGCACATCCCCACACAACCACATGCATGCAGCACCTCACACACGTGTCACCCTGACACATGTCCGGATGACCCACCCATCTGGCCAACAACCTGCAGGCCCAAACTAGATGTCCAAATCCAAAGAACTGCAGCAACAACAACATATGCATGATGCACGTTGACCCATCACTGATGTTATCCCTGTCTTGCTCCCCCACAGGGTCACAATCTGACAGTGAGGAGCTGGACTCTGCAACGCAGGCCCCACCACCCAAAAAGCAGGCCAAGGGAAAGGATGCAGGCACCAGGCCCAGTACATCGAGGGGCACTGGGATATCTGGAGTGGCCCAGCGTTCAAAAGCCACCCACGCAACGACCACACCAAGGGTCGAAATGCCATCCGACACTGTGGCAGCAGCCCCACCACCCACCCCCACCACTCAGGAGCCAGTGCCAGAAGGCACGCCGTCCGCAGCCAATAGCTCCGTTGGGGAAGCAGCAGCCACGGCACCTATGAGTGATGTGGACGACCCATGTCCGACACCGGAAGGGCAGCGTACACCCAGCACCCAGCTGTCCCCACTCCACAGCCCATGCAACACATCCAATGGCAGCATCCATGAGGTGCATGCCGGAGATGCAATGGATGGGTCATTCAGTCCCGTGGCGAGCTCACCTGATGTCGGCCACATGCAGCAAGCTGCGCCGAGTAACGGGCAGGGCCGCAGACGACACCATGAGCCTGATACGCCAGCGCCAGGAGGAGCTCAATGCCCTGGTTGCCCGGCAAGTGAGCGAGGCTGCCTCGACCAGGGAGGAGATCCGGGTGTTGTCAAGGGACATGAAAGCTGCCATGGACAGCAACACGACGCGCCTATGTGACGAGATGGCCGCTGTGAGGCAGGTCCTAACGCGCATTGCTGAGGCGATGGAGAGCATGCGTCACTCACAGGGAGCAGATCAACCAGCCACCCCCTCGTCTACTAGCTCCGACCAGACAACCATCCTGCGCAGGTCCAGCCGGTCCTTGCGGCGGTCAGACTCACAACCCCCCAATGGTGGTAGTGGAGGAGGGAAGTAGGGCCAGCCTGTCCCTGTTGACACTTGGGAACTAATGCAGCACTGATGTGCACACCATGTTCGGTGGAGTTGTGGGGGGAGGGGGGTGAGGGTGTTCGGTGGAGTTGTGGGGGGAGGGGGGTGAGGGTGTTCGGTGGAGTTGTGGGGGGGGGATGAGGGTGTTTGGGGGAGTTGTGGGGGAGGGGGGTGAGGGTGTTTGGGGGAGTTGTGGGGGGAGGGGGGTGAGGGTGTTTGGGGGAGTTGGGGGAGTTGTGGGGGGAGGGCGGTGAGGGTTGTTGGGGTGGAGGGTACATGCACGTTTGAATGTCATAATTCTCAATACACACGTAATGGCATGGATAATCACATGACTGGACATTGATCATTGTGTATGTGTGCTTTATTGTTGAAGGGTGCACTGTGTTTATGTCCTCCATACACCCCGTGCCCTGAGCTGAACACCAATTGCACCCTCCTAATCCATGTGCATCAGAAACAATGGTCTATCAGGTGCTGCCGCACAGCACGTCCCTCATGGGCATCGCCACCTGCATGACCTGCAGCCCCCTCTCCTCCATCCTCATCCCCGTCATCATCCTCAGACGGTGGTCGCAGTTCTATGTCAGGGGGCATTGGCACATTCCGTCTGATACACATATTGTGAAGCATGACACATGCCATGGTGATCTTGGCCACCTTCTCATGCCCGTACAGAAGTGCCCCGCCCGACCTGCTGAGGCACCGGAAGCGTTCCTTCAATAGGCCGAATGTCTGCTCGATCACCACGCGGGTACGGGTGTGTGCATGATTGTAGTCCTCTTCGTGCCTGTTCGGTGGGTTCCGCACAGGGGTAAGGAGCCACCTCTTCAGGGGATAACCTGCGTCACCTGCATGGGTGCAACAATGGGTATGTGTAAGTGTCTACATAATGTGGAGCGTGCACATATCACACAAACAAACATTGCATATTCAACGACATCCACTGATCCAAGCACGCATGGCAATCAGGGTAACTGCAATGTGGGAAGGTGAGGTGGTCCTTGCAAGTGGACATGCACCATGCATGCATACAGCAGGGATTGCCATGTCCCGCCAGAGTTTAAGTGATTTGTGTTTCCTGGCCCTGGCAACGTTAGTGCCACACTGCTAGTACACTGCCATTCCTTAGTTGATGTCCCCATGCTGTTTGATGGCAATTCTGTGGTGGGGTACGGGTGTGCCTCACCACAATGGCTACAGGGGATCCATTTGTATGCACTCATGTGCGCGGACCATTTCTGATGTTGTTCACTGTACATTTCAGTTGTGATTTTGATATGCATGTTGCTGATTTGTGTAATGGGGGGAATGGTGTGTTGTGCGGTGTGCATGTTGTTTGGAATGGCCTGTTTGGCGTAATGGATTGATATGTTTGCCATGGCACTCACTTCCAGCATGTGGTTTTGTCTCTGGTCCATTGTGGGCTGCCTCACTGTACAGTGATGCAAATATGTATGTCCATTCTTCTCATGACACCAGTTCACGCTCAGTTGGAGTATGCATCTCCCCCCCCCCATTCACGGCCAGTTGGAGTATGCATCTCCCCCCCCCCATTCACGCCCAGTTGGAGTATGCATCTCCCTCCCCCCATTCACACCCAGTTGGAGTATGCATCTCCCCCCCCCCATTCACGCCCAGTTGGAATATGCATCTCCCCCCCACTCACAATCCACATCACACTGACATGTGGTCGGCCTGCTACTCACCAAGTAGCCACGAACGTTGTCCAGCATGTCGCTCCATGTATCGTGGTATTGTCGAGTTCCGCAGGACCATTGCATCATGGGTTGAACCGGGATATCGGGCACAGCAATGTGTGATGATCTTATTGGAGTCACATACCATTTGGACGTTGATGGAGTGGTATTGCTTTCTGTTACGGTACACTACCTCATTGGCATGTGGGACCACCAGTTCTACATGGGTACAGTCGATGGCCCCGATGCAACTTGGGATGCCTGCCAGTGAATGGAAGCCAACTTTGGTGTTGGAGATCTCCTGGGCAGTCCGTGGCATGTATATGTGTTGACTTGTGTGCTGCAGGAGGGCATCGAGCACCTGGTTCAGTGTGCGTGAGAATACTGGTTGTGATATGCCATGCATCTGACCTACCGTATGCTGGTAGGTGCCTGTGGCCAAGAAGTGGAGCACTGTTACTACCTTCAGTAGAGGGGGGATGGCAGTACGGATGTCAATGAGACTCACAATGTCATTGGATATCATGTCTACTATGGTGGTGATGGTATCCCAGTCCAGACGGTACAGGGTGTGTATCTGCTCAGGGGTTAGGTTGACTGGACTGGCTCTGATCCTGGGAATTGGTGGCTGCCTCTGTGGTATCACTAGGTGCACTGGTGGTGCTTGCTGCGCCTGTCTTGCCCTCCTCCTCCTCCTCCTCCTGCGTCTCCTCTGTGCTGCCTGTTGTTGTAGCTGCTGCACTGCAATCATGTCCTCTAGCCCATGTAATGCTGCTAGTATTGCATCCATCTTGGTGTGGGAATGGGTGTGGGGAGGGGTGTGCTCTTTTGTGCTGCCAGTCTCCATTGCCTCCACCTGTGCTGATTTAGTCCACCTGTGGCAGGTGGGAACTCTGCTGTGCTATTTTAACGTGTGGTTCGCGATGCCGGTATTAGCGCCTTGCCGGTAAGGGTTCTTTGGGTCTACTACATGCCGGTATTGCCATGTACGCATGGCTCGTGATGCCGTGATATTAGCGCTATGCCGCTATTTCCGGTCTGAGGGGCCGCGCGCTCACGGACTTGCCGCTAATAGTGCCACCGTACTTTGCGGTGCCGCTAATAGCGGTATGTCCGGTTCGTGATTGGGGAGGGGATTTACCGATACCGGTAATCCCTTACCGGTAACGGTATGTCCCTACCGCCTACCGTGTAATGAGGCCCATTGTGTCAAACACCAGATACTAGACATCCACATCACAGAATGCGTATTCGTCACACACTCCATTCAACCAGGTCCCACCCACAGGCGTACCCAGAACATACGGTCGTTGGGAAGGCTCAAGCCAGTCTGGTCGGCACTTCCCCCACACTACTGTATATGGAACTTCCACCCAACAGCCAGTCAGGGGGAAGGGACAGAGTCAAGGCTTCCCGGGACTTCGGGAAGATCAAGGTAACAGGCAATGGAAGGCAAGCGGCCACGGGGGCCATCTTGTCTCCATCAGGAACCTAACGATTCCAATGACAAAGCCTCGGCATCCCAAAATGGAGGACGCTCAGGGCACCAGTCAATTCAGCACAGAGCTGCCACCAGCACGTACCCTGCTCTGTGGGCTACACACAGGTGCCCAAAAACATACACGAGGGGCACAGGGTTGTACCCCCCCCCCCACCCATGGGTGCCATAAGGGTATCCCATGGGGTCCGTTCACCAAAACCAAAGGAGAGTGCAGCGCCGCCAGGAGTCCCACATGAACTCCTGCGGAAAGCACGACAGAACACACGATAAAAAGCAGTAAAGGACAAGGATTCGGAGGCCGTGTCCCTTCGATGCATTTCCAGCTTCACACCTGGTGTGGATGCCTACAGGAAAGCCAGATATAAATTGGATTGTGTTTTCCAAAACGGCTGCCGGCCAACTTCCAGTTCCTTTGATGACGATGTTTCCGGCATCATGAGGACAGATCCAGTGTTACTGTCATATTTTATTGCATTGTCACCGTCATTTTCTGTTTTTTCACCCTTTCACCGGGTTGCCTGTGTCACCCTTTCTGTATTTGCCAGATGCGGGCCCATACCCCAAAACATGCCACCCTTGTGTCCTAGTCTTACTACTGGTACCTCACAACGGGTAAAAAGGTTGAATTTAAAGTGTCTATTTATGTTGCACCATTGATAAATGTATAGACGTTTGAGTTATAGCTCTGTGTGTATGCCACAGTCTTGCCTTGCCTTTGTGTCTTTACCCCACTTGTATATTGAAGCATGCAATGATTACTTTTAAAGCAGGACAACAACGTGATAGCGAGTATTGATGATGGAACAAACACCTTGCAAAGATCATGGGTATAACATGACTATTCATTTAGTTTTGTTAATTAAAACTCATATTCAAATTATATATTTGTTTACTTTCAGTTGCTAGTGAAAATATTTTCTAATAAAATAATCTTTAATTACACTGTAAAGTTTGTAATTTATTTTCATCTATTGCCTATCTAATTTTGAATTTATTTTCATGGGCCTATTGTAGCACAAGACTGACACAGACACAGGAACAGTTACTTTTTCAAAGGGCATAAAAAAAAGGGTATATATGTATAGGATTATCGAAAATACATAATCGTACATCAATGTCTCTTTTGTAAAATGGCTTTGTCTGATGCTTTTTCTTTGACAAGTTGGTACTAATATGTTTTGGACGTTTGCATTGAGCACAAACGCAGCTTATTTTTTCATTTGGAAGAGAGGTCAAGGAAAAAGAAGAATAGGACGACTCAGACCGAACCACAAACGGGATGCTGCAAGTCAAACCACTGTAACATGGGAGGAAGTGTTGATAGAGATTTTAAATTCTTGATCTAATCCCCCCTGTACGGAACTTGAGCTCAATATCATCACAGAGCCATGGAAAGTAAAGATGGATCAATACTATTCAACTGGCACTCTCCACACAACAGGTGACAACATTATGTGTGGATCCACTGACCCAATCCACACCATCTGAAGGATTGGGGAAATACACTGAGGTACTTTTTCGTGTTTCTCAATCACAGCTTCTGGATATATCCCAGTTTGAGCACACTGAGGCATTCCCTAAATTAATTAATGATAAGTGCAAAGACCCTAACTACACCATGGGAAGTGAGGCAGAGGTTACCACCATCTTTGAATCAGAATGCACCACATTGGAAGTTGAGTGGGTTTTGAGGGAACCCAAATAAATGGGGGCAGATTCGCACAAAAAAGTGCAAATGAAATGAGCGCAGAGAATGCGCTGGTTTAATTTGTGCTATTTTTAGAAATGTGCAGGCCACCTTATTCTCAAAGGTGACCGCACATTTCAGGAGGAGACAGTGGCACAGGCCCTTTGCATACATTAGTGTCGGATGCGTGCACATGGCTGCTGGGAGCTGTGAGGGATCAGAAATGTGAGGTGCACAACTTTGTGAAGGTTTTTCAAAAGATAACATTTTATTAACTCAAAAGGTTGGATAAATGCCCCACTATGCTGAAAAGGATTTCCCTGCCTAAAATAAAGGAAACACTCTAACAAAGGATCTGTGTCCCTCACACTTATACATACAGTAACTCAACAAGGTAATGCATGGCAGGTGAAAGGCAACACAAATATAACAGCTCACAATATGACAACAGTCTCTCTTTATAATCTGGGTGAATTCCCCTTCTCCAGATTCACACAGGATTCTGTTCCACAATTCCAAAAAGAAATAGGGAAATCCTGGTTTGTAAGAAAGTTCTAACACAGTTCTTTGTTCTCCCCTTCTAAGTTCAATGGATGCAACCCGGATTGGCTGGCCACCTACCCTTATAGCCAATAGCGAGCCGGCAGGCTCAAGCCGGCCCACCATCCAAAGGCACACCTCCTAAGGCTACTCTTTCTGTCGTGAGCCTGTCTGGAGCCGCAGGGAGCCCAGGGCCAAGGACACTGCACCCCAGGGACCGCCGACACTTGCTGCCAAACCTTTGAGCTTTTAGACTCCGTCTGCTCGTCTCACCTCGTTGCCAACTGTACCTGGCGGACCTCGACACCAAATCTATGTAAGACGCTATAAATTACTGCCACATACAGATTCTGAACTGCCCTATGCATTTATTGTGCTCCTGTGGGTTCGTAGATTATCACCCTGCTACTAACTTGCTTGCCTAAATCCTGTAGCACTACTCATAGGCACTTTGCTCTACCATTGTGCAACTTACTTGTGACCTGCTTATCTCTACCTAGCAGACGCCAGGAAATTGAAACTAGGTTTTATAATCATTGCTCTCCAGCTTAAGCACTATTGCAATAGTTCTTACCTATCTGTATAGACTGCCCGTAGAGTCAAACCTTGTTGCCATAGCTCCTCTTGCATGCATACTGTATCTCTGTATTTTTTTGTATCTTTCCCAGGCTGTGAATCTCGATTTTAGACAGATTGCCCAGTTGCCTACACATGCTTTTTGCCCTGGCTGTGAATTTCGAATCTAGACAGATTGCCTTAGCTGCACATACATGCCTGCACATTGTTTTTTGCCCTGGCTGTGAATTTCGAATCTAGACAGATTGCCTTAGCTGCGCATACATGCCTGCACATTGTTTTTTGTCTTGGCTGTGAATTTCGAATCTAGACAGATTGCCTTAGCTGCTCATACATGCCTACACACGGTATTTATGCCTAGGTTGTGATCTACAAATCTTGTCCAGTAACTACCCGTCTCTCCACCTGACTGCTGCGCAGGGTATTTGAATCTTGGACCTAATTGCCCCACTCCTCTAGATGTACCTAGCAGCCTCCTGCCCTGCCATCTGATCACCATATATCACCTACACCTAACAGAATGTACCTACCAGGCATCTACTCAGCACTGCTGAGAGTAGTTCTCCACCTCGTCCAGCTATCCGGCCAGCCCAGCCTTACCTCGTGCCTGACCCCCATAGCCAACACCACCCCTCTCATCATGTACACCACGACACCATGTAGCATCACTGCTAGAAATGCCAAATTACGGGCTAGACTACCCAAACTATACGAGCCTCGAGCCAGGTAGTCCATACAGTCTAAACGGACTAATCGGACCACACCTATGTATTCGGGTACGCCCACTAACCACCCCACGGAAACCCCGAAGCATAGCCTAACTAATAACACGACCAGAACAAGCATAAGGCTAGCAACACAACCTCCCGACCCCCGAGACAAACTATCACCCCGACCATAAGAGGTGCACTAATTAATACGCGATCTGTAGTAGCCCATGCCACAGACATAGCAGACCTTATCCTTGCAGAGGAACTAGATTTCCTAGCCATCACCGAGTCCTGGCTCCACGAAACTGCTGGCCCAGCCCTCTCACTAGCCATCCCTGACGACTATACAATCCTCCGAGCGGACAGAACAGAATCCAGAGGCGGAGGCCTAGCCATAATCGCCAAATCACACCTTAACATCAGACTTGACTCCACTAACCACTTCCCTTCTTGTGAAACACTCTCTGCCAGGCTCCCTACTGCCAAATCCCAAACCATCAACATCCACGTACTCTATAGACCCCCGGGACCTCTAGGTTCCTTCGAGGATGAGCTCACCACCTGCCTCACTAACAACCTAAAAAATACCTCCCAGAGTCTCCTCCTAGGAGATTTTAACCTAGGACTCAAAGACCCCAAAGACACCCAGGCCACCCTCATCAACAACACCCTGCTAGAACTAGGCTTCACCCAAAGAGTATTCACCCCTACCCACAACAAAGGCAGAACCCTTGACTGGGTAGCAGATTACAACTGCGTGGCCACCATCACCGCCAATACTCCCCAACCTTGGTCGGACCACCATCTCCTCACCTTCAAACCTGAAGCCTCAAGCCCTATTCCCAATAACCTACTCGCCACAGCGATTCCCACAAGAAGCAAGAAAAATATCCCAGCCGAAAAACGTATCCCCCTCATCCTTCCCACCTTGAACCAACTCCCTGCTACCTCCAACCCCCACCACCCTGTAGACAGTTATAACAACAGTATGTGCTCAGCCTTAGACTCTATTGCACCCCTAAAATTGAGAAAATATAAACCAAAAAAACATCTGAACACCTGGTTCTCTTCCCACCTAAAAGCTCTCAGATCAGAGAAACATATAAAGGAACAAGCTTGGAGACAACATACCCATGACACCAACATGCTGATCCTCAACAAAATAGTCTCCCTATACAAAAAAGAAATCATTCTCACGAAACAAGATTCATACAACCAAAGAATCTCACAAGCTAAATCCAGCACCAAGGAACTGTTTTCCATCATCAAAGAGTTGGAAACCCCCGTCCCAGCCCCAGACACATGCGCGAAAGATAAAGAATGGTGCACTAGCATCCAAAACGCCCTGTCCAATAAAATCTCAGGCCTTCAAATCAAAATCAATAACAAGAAAGAAGCGCTATCTAACTCCACCAACCCCACTAACACCTCCACATGCCCTATACCTCAGAACCTTATACCTAATCCCATCTCCCGTTTCAGCTTTTCCAAAGTCTCCACACTAGAAGTGGAAAAAATCATCCTCAGCTTTAAACCCTCTAACTGCCAGGGCGACCCTTGCCCCTCTCAAATCATCAAAGACGCAGCAAGAGACCTCTCCCCTTTCATTACCAAACTCATTAACGCTTCCTTTACATCAGGCATCATCCCCAATAATCTTACATGGGTCCTCCCTCTTCTCAAAAAACCCTCCCTAGATCCATCGATACCCACTAACTACAGACCCATCACCACTGTCCCTTTCCTGCTCAAAATATTAGATAAGACCGCCTACCAACAAATACAAAAATATCTAGAACAGAACCACCTCCTCAGAATCCGGCAATCTGGCTTTAGACCCCAGCACGGGACAGAAATGGCTCTCATAGACCTTAAGGCCCAAATTGACACTCTGAGAGATAATGGGTAAACTGCCCTACTACTCCTCCTAGACCTCTCAGCAGCATTTGATCTAGTAGATCACAAAATCTTATGCAACCACTTGGACTCGGCTGCCCACTTCTCCCAAGAAGCCATCGGCTGGATCAAGTCGTTCCTAAGTAACAGATCAATGCGTGTCTTTTCCACTTCAGCTTCTGCCGACCCCCATCCCCATCACATGTGGAATCCCTCAGGGTTCCTGCGTCTCCCCCACACTGTATAACGTGTTCACGAAGCCCCCGTTTGATGATCTTGACGGTCTGGGTATCACCTACACTAATTATGCCGATGATACCCAGATTCTCATCCCGTTGACGGGAGATTACAACAAGAATTTGGCCTTGGTGAACAGGGTATACCTCATCATCCAGGCATGGATGGACTCCCACAGTCTATGCCTGAATGATGACAAGACAGAACTCATCATCCTAGCCTCCACGCCTAATCTCAACAAACTGGACCTTAACTATTCCAGCTTCATTATAGACAGCAACACCATCAAGGTAGCCAAAGAAGTGAAAACCCTGGGAATCTACCTAGACTCCGCCCTCTCCTTCCATAAACAGGTCAGCTCCATGGCCTCTTCCACAGCCTACACCTGTAAGCTAATAAGAGCAGCTAAACCCTTCTTATCCACCCAGAACTGCATCACCCTAGCCAGAGCCCTTGTACTTTCAAAACTGGACTATTGTAACACCCTCTATGTAGGAGCCAACAAACAGATTACCAATAAAATCCAGACCCTACAAAATAATGCTTTCAGAGCTGCACTCAGAACTCAGCACAGAGAACACATCTCTAACATTAGGAGAACCCACAATTGGCTCACCACCACCGATAAAATCATGCTCAAGGTAGCCTCCCTAACACACAAATGCCTCAATAATGCAGCCCCCCCTTACCTTGCCGACAGAATAAAGAGATACTCCCCTAACAGGCCTACCAGATCTACCAACGCCAACCTTCTTACAGTTCCCAGGTTCAACCGAACCAAAATGGGCAGCAATAGTTTCCAGGTGAAAGCTGTCCAACACTGGAACTCCCTACCACCTTCCCTCAGAACACCCCAAACCTATCCCCACTTTAGACACAGCTACATTCATTGGTTAGAAAATAAGGACCAATAATGGACCATGTCGCTGCTATCTATGTAAATATGTTTACCTGCTTATTGCTGCTATCTATGTAAATATGTTCACCCACATTCTGCGTATCACGGTATCCTGCAACTGTATCAACCCATGCATACAATGTATATTACTGTACAGCAATGTAACCAAGCTGAGAATAACCTTGCTGCTCCTGCGCCCTCATACCCCCGGGTCTGGCGCGCAATATAAATGAATAAACTAAACTAAACTTTGTGACTCCAACTTGACAACAAAAAATTCCAAAACTCCAGTGGTTCAACAAAGGTTCTTTCTCTTCCTCTTGTAATAGTAAAACTCAAAATAATCTTCACATACACAAGGAATAGTTTGTTAATTCATCAGTATTGAGATAAATTGTCTTTGTGATGATGCTTTTTGCAACAACCTATTATTTCTGAAGATATAGAACACTTCTGCAGCAGTTTTATACAGTTTTTGCTTCAGCAATGAATGTTTGTTGGGATAATTTGTTAAGACCACTAAACATCACTTAATCAACTTCTACATGGGTTACTTCCATGCCAGGCCTACTAATTCAAGCGCACCTGGTTCACTCTCATGCCAGGCCTACTACTTCAACGTTCGCTGTTCGGGTATACTCCCATGCCCAAACAGGAATTTAAAAACAAGTGCCTCTGTGGTGAAGATCTTCTTACAATAACTTTGCAGTGTTCATTACTTTACAACATCAGGCTTTAAGCAATTCTTCAAGGAAGGCAAGATTCACATTGGTGCTCTTTAGTACGCTTTTGTACTTTCCAAAACCTCTGCAAGTTATGGTCCTCTCTTGCGAGTCTTGTTTCCCCACTGCTTTATTAACAAAATACTGACAAGGATATGTTTTTATTCTGCTTCTACCAGGGCTTTGGTAATGTGGGTTTATACCAGCTTTTGTTATGTACTTAAATATGGGCAATAAGCTTTACAACCTATGGAAGTTTCATTTGTCCCCTCCTGACTTTGGCAATATCTTTTGGTTTTAATTTACTTTGCTCTTTATTTCTTTTGGGTTGGGTAATGGTTGTGTGCCGGGGTCGCCTCGTAGAACTCACCAAAAAATTACAAAGGTAGTAAAAAAGGAGTGTACACCGGTGCAAGAAGTAGCAATTTCTTTTTTGTTTTAAACGTTTGCCTTTATTTGTAAAACTTTGCTATAGTTGCGTGAAGAGAATGCAAATAAACATAATTAATCATTCAAAATGTCTCTTTTTTCCTATCTAGCGCCCACTTCTTTATCTCTTTACCTCCTCTTTCTCTCCTCCCGCTCTATCCTTTCTCGCTCTCTCCGTCCCTCCCTCCTATCTGTAGCTTTGTCTCTCTCCCTCTCTCTATCTCCGTCCTGTCTCTCGCCCCTCTCTGTCCTCTTTCTCTCTCCTCACTATCTATGTCCCTCCTCTCTCTCACACACTATCTCCATACTCCCTCTGTCTCGATCTCTCCTCTCTAGCTGTCTCTCTTCCTTCTTTCTCTTGCCTCTCTATCTGCATCTCTCTCCTTTATTTCCCTGCCTCTCTCCTCTATCCCCCTCTCTAACTCTTTCTCATGCTCTATCTCCCCCTCCTCTCTATCCCCATTTCTGTTCTCTCTCTCTATTCTCGCTCGCTGCTCTCACTCTCCCCCTCCTCTCTCGCTAGTCTCTGTCTCGATCCTGCCTCACTTTCCTCCCTCTTGTTCTTCCTCCTCTCTCCATCCCCCTTCGGTTCTACGTGATTTCGCTGACCTATTTTTGGTCGTGGTACTTTTCATCGTCGGATTTTACATTGCCAGAAACCCTGTTTTTTTTAATTTTTTTATTCTGGGGGGTGTTCCCCCCATCAGACCCTCCACTTACTATTATAATAATACCCCAACCCCAACAAAACACCCCCCACAATAACAAAAATAAAAAACGGGTTTTCTGGCGATGTAAAATCCGGCGATGAAAAGTACCATGACCAAAAATAGGTCGGCGAAATGCGTGTATACCCCCCCCCCTTCTCCCTCCTATCTCTCATGGTCTTTCTCACCTCTCTCCCTTTCCCTCTTTCCTAACTTTCTATCTGTAGCTCTTTCCCTCTCCTGTCTCTCCCTCACTCTCCCCTCTCTGTCTCTCTCTCACCTAACTGTATATCTCCCTCTCCTCTCTATCTCACTGTCTCTCTCCCTCCTCTTTCTATCGCCATCTTCCCTTTCTCTATCTCCCACCTCTATCTGTGTCTCTCACTGATCTAGCTCTCTCCCTCCATCCTCTATCATCCCTGTCTCACTCCTTCCTCTCATTCACTCTGTTTCTCTTCCACCTATATGTATCACTCTTCCTCCTTGATATCTCTGTGCTCTGTCTTTCTCCTCTGTAACTTTATCTCTCACTACCTCTCTGTCTCTCCCCATCTCCCTCTATCTCCATCCTTCCTCTCTTCCTCTATATTTCTCCCTCCTCTACATCTCTCCATCCTCCCTCCTTCTCTATCTCAATCCTCCCTCTCTCTTTAGCTATCTCCCGCCCTTTCACACTTTCCTCTCTCTCCTGCCTCTCTATCTATAACTCTCTCTGTCTGACCCTCCACTCTCTCTCTATCTCCATCCTTCCTCTCTATCTCTGTTTCACTCCATCCTCTCTCTCCCGTCTGTCTCTCTACCTGTATATCTCTCTCCCCCTCTCTCTGTCTCCATCCTCCCTTCACTCTCGGTTCTCTCTCCCTTCTTTCTCTCTCTTACTCTCTCCGGCTTCTCTCCGTCTCTTTACCCCCTCTATATATTTCTCGCCATCCTTCCTCTCTCTGTCTCACCTCTCTATATCTCTCTCCATCCTTCCTCTCTCTCCCTCATCTCCCTATATCTCTCCATCCTCCCTTCTCTCTCTCTCTCATCCTCTCTCTCTTCCTCCCATCCTTCCACCTGCTCTCTCTCTCGCTTCATCCACTTTCTCTCTCTGTCTCTCCCCCTCCTATCTCGGTCTTCCTCTGACCCTCCTATCTCTGTCTTCCTCTGACGCTCCTCTCTAGCTCTCTCCGTTCTCCCCTCTAACCCCGCATCTCTCTCGGTACTATCTATCTCCATCCAGCCTTTCTCTGCACCCTCCCGTTCGTCTGCCTCTCTCTTCCTTTCTAGCCCTCCCTCCACTCTCCTCCCTATCTCAGTGTCTTTCTCGCTCCTCTCCTTCTCTTTCAGTCTCTCTCCCTCCACTCTCCATCTCACCCCATTCACCACCTCCTTTCTCTCTGCACTTTGTCTCCATCCTGTCTCTCCCTCTCCTCCATAACTGTCCTTCCTCTCTCTCTCTCCTCCCTATCACTCTCTCACGCCCCTCTCTCTATTCCTCACTCTCTGTTCAACCCTATCGTTCTTGCTCCCCTTACACTGTCTACTCTCTCGTTGTCTCCATTACCCGTTCCCTATCTATGGCACTCCCCACCTCTCTATCTGTATCTCTCACCCTATTCTCTCTGTAGCTCCATCCTCCCCACTCCTCCCTCTACCCCCTCTCTTCTCCCTCTCCCCTCTCTTTCGATCGTTTGTGACCTGTAAGGGTGTCTATCCCCACAATGTGAAGACCACGGGTATAGGCTGAAAAGAGAACATTATTAAATGTATATAGATAATGGACACATATTGAATATTTTGTTTATCTACAGAGACATCTGCTCGATGTGTCCTGCCATGCTAATTCTATTCCACACAATGGGCTCCATATACATAGAGGTGGACAAGCCTGGCGAGGTCCCGGGCTCAAACGGGGGCTCAAGCCTGACTCTCGTTTCAGCCCCACCATGGCTGCCCAGAACTATCCAGTCCATGATTGGGCACAGAGCAAAAAGGACAACAACAAAAAAAGCAGTGTGGCATACGCTGCATTGCAGGCCTGCCCACACATCACCCGCTGAGCCACGACTTCCTGTCCTGCCCCCATACAACATGATTGGCTGGGGGCAGAACAGGGACACAACGGAGCAGCCTTAAAGAGGCTGATGAGAGAGGCATTTGCCACTTTATCCTATAGGCTCTCTTTAAGGTTGCTTCGGGCGTGACGAGGGTCAGACTGGGCAGTGCAGAAGTCTCAGTTACTTACCTGTAACTGTATTTCTCCAGCATTGGCATCTTTCATAGATTCACATGCTTGAATATTCCCCATCTTCAGACTGGGAATCCTCGGTAATTTAAATAATACAAATAATAATATAGAACTTCTTCCTTTAGGAAGAAAAGCTACAACCATAGAGCCCTATAGGGCCTATGTAGCCCTTCACTTGTGGAGTCCCTCCAACTCATTTGGTCCTTTTAGGCCCCAACCAATGAGGTGGCAGGGTTTAGGCTCCACTGAGTCATCCATCTTTAACTTTTGAACCGTGAAGGCTAGTAACTGATGACTGATTGGAGAGGGAACAGCCTCTCCGCACGGGAGGAGGGCGGGCGCCTGTGAATCTATGAGATACCAACGCTGGAGAAATACAGTTACAGGTATGTAACTAAAACTTCTCCAGCACTGGATCTTTCATAGATTCACATGCCTGAATAGATTACCAAGCAGTCGACTACCATCTAGCATGTCTGATAGCCGGAAGGTTGCACCTGTATGTTCATGCGCTACATATAGCTTGTGTAACATACTTATAGCGTACCAAGGTGTCCAGTCAAAGGATCGAATATAAATGATCGAATGACCTTTTGCTCGAATGCAAAGGGATCGAAAAAAAAGGGTCTAATTTTTTTTTATTTATTTATATATATATATATTTTTTTAGTTTGGGTTGGTAAAAAAATGTTTTTAATAACGAAAACGGGGGTTTGGGTGGGGAACCCCCTCCCATAAAAAAAAATAACAAAAATAAAAAATCAACCCTTTTACGGTCCTTTGACTGTTGATCAAAAGGCATTCAATCCTTTTGTTTTCGACCCTATGACTGGTAACCGCGTACCAACTAAAGGCTACCAGAGAAATACATGCAATGGGACGGTGGGAACAAACAAGCAAAAGTTAAGGAACAAAAGGCTGCTCCTACCTTAAGTGAATAAGTGCTGAAGCACTGCTTGTCCTACCACTGATTCCCTTCTGCTTTCTTCCTCCAAGCAGTAATGCCGTGCAAACATGTGGAGGGTGCTCTAGGTGTCTGCCCAGCAGATGTCTTCAGAGTCACTCCTACCTGGGATAATGTTGAGGTTGCTCTCACTCTGGTGGAATGCACCGTGGCTGGCATAGAGTAATTTCTGATTTCGTGACAGTGAGTAATGCAACTGGAAACCAGTGCCAGACTTTGTTTTGATATGCATTGACCCTTGGTTCGTCCTGCAAAGGTGACAAAAAGTCTTCTAGAGGTCCTGAAATCTTTTATTCTTTCAATGTAGAACTTAAGTGTCCTCGCCACATCTAGTGAATGCAGCGTCCGTTCCGCTGCGGTTGTGTGGTTGCCAAAGAAAGTGGGTAAAACAATTATTTCTGCTAAAACGGATTCAGATATGAACTTTGGAATGAATTTAGGGTGAGGTTGAAGAATGACCATATCCCTGTGAAAGTTGGTGAATGGTGGCTCGGTAGACAGCTCTTTTAGCTCCCCGATGCGCCTGGCTTTCCATGATAAAAACCAGATGGGAGCAATTTTCCTTTGCCTGGGAAAGGATCGTATGCCCTTTAATGAAGGCTTTGACCGTCGAGTGTGCCTCTAGGGAGTGTTGATGAGGCCTGATGATGGTATAAGAGGAGATGGCCTAGAGATGGACTATGATGGAAGAAATTGCCAAACTGCTCTCTGCTAGATGTAGAAGGTAAGGTAAGATTTGTTCTGCAGATGCCAAGAAGGGATCTGTGCCAGCTTCCAAACACCAGGATCTGAACCGTTTCAATTTTTTAGTATATGTCCATCTGGTGGATGGAGCCCTGGCAGCCCACAGTATACCCCAGCATTCGGAATCTAGAATAAGGTTGTGGAATTTTTGCTGCTGAGTAGCCAGCCCCTGAGGGATAAGCTTGTCGGGTTCTGGTGAAGCAATTCGCCCCTCTGCTGTGACAACAGGTGCAGGTGAGGCTCCAGCCTCCAGAATTGGCTTCTCCAGTGCTAGTTGAAGGAGGGCAGGGCACCAAATCTGACGTGCCCACATCGGCGCTATCAGTATCATTGTGCAGCGTTGTTCGTTCATCCTGCGCTGCACCCGCAGGATCAAAGGTGTCGGAGGGAAACTGTAAAGAAATGTTCCCTTCCATTGTATGCATAACGCGTCCCCCAGGGAGTATCTCTCTGTTTACCTGGGAGGGAACTGATCGCATTTCTTGTTTACGTGGGTTGCAAAAAGTTCTATGGTGGGTTTTCCCCACCTGAGGAATAATTTGTCCAGGTCGTGGTTGTTGATTTCCCATTTGTGGGATTGAAGGAATTGTTGGCTGAGTTTGTCTGCCATCACATTGTCCTTTCCGGGGAGATGTTCTGCCCTCATGTGTATTTTGTGGTGTAGTGCCCAGTTCCAGAGTTGTTGAGCTTCCAGCAAGAGGATGTTGGACCTGGTGCCACCCTGTTTGTTTGTGCAGTGCATTGACATGGTGTCCATCTGCACTGTCAACATTTGTCTGGAAAGTACCGGTGGGAAGACTTTAGCACCCACTGAATGGCCCTGAGTTCCAGCACCTTTATGTGCAGAGGGGATTCTGCTGGCGACCACACCCGCTGGCTTGCAGCTTGCCCAGATGGCCCCCCAGTCCGAGAGTGAGGCGTCCGTTCTCGAGTAGAGTGGACGTGGGTAGCTGGAAGCCTAAACCCTGTAGAAGATGGGAGTGTTTGGCCCACCATTCGAAGGCATTGTAGAAATTTGTCGTGAGATGCACAATGTCCTCCCACGATCCGCTGTGTTGAGCTCATTGGCTGTCCAGCGCCTTCTGAAGCGGTCTCATTTTCAGTCTGCAATTTGGTACAATAAAAATACAGGAGGACATCATGCCCATGAGGGACTTGTATTGTCTGACAGTAGAGCGTGTTCTCTCTTTGAACCATGCAATGAGATTTTGCATTGTGGCCACTCTGTCCGGAGAGGAGAAAACCCTGGGAACTCGAGTCATCGAGATCTGCTCCTAGAAAGATTACTGTCTCTGCGGGTAGTGGTGAAGATTTGTCCACGTTGATTGAGAATCCTAGGTCTTGGAGTAAGGTTGTTGTTTATCCCACTGCCGCTGATGCTGTTTCCAGAGAGCTTCCTTTCACTAACCAGTCGTCTAAGTATGGAAAAAACCTGTACCCCAGAGCGCCTGAGGTGAGTGGCCACTGGACCCAGGCATTTCGTAAACACTCTTAGTGCGGACTTTAGCCCGAAAGGAAGTCCCTTGAACTAGAAATGTTGGTCACCTACTTCCGGCTCATTGTCATGAGTGTCCGGGTCGGAAAACACCCCGAAAGAGTCATTAGGTTCCCATGCCCGGCGTTGTATACAATGTCGTCCGGCCATTCAGAAGCTGTAGCAATCGAAGGCGCATTGTGCGCTTTGGATCTTTGAGGTGAAGACTTTGGAGGAGATGGAGAGCGTCTTCTTTTTTGAGGCCTGGGTGACCCGCCGTAGTGTGAGCGTTGTCCTTGGCGGCTGCTGAATGATGAAGATCATTGAGACGGCAGTGAGTGATGTGAGGTGCCATCTGTAGGAGACCTGCTTCCTGGATGTCATGTGGGTAAAGGCTATAGATGCAGAGTTTGGGGGATCTTTGATGATGATCTTTTTATCACACTTGGAGCAGCCCCTGGAAAAGGAGGTGTTCTTCTTGATAGCTTGTACTTGAGTCTCAGCCGTGAGGTGAGAGTAGGCAGACTAAAGATACGACGTTTTAGGTGGCAAAAGGTGGAAACCTGAGTCCAAAAGGTTAAGCCAAGAAGCCCCAGTGATAGGGAAGCTAAAAAAGCTTAAAGTATGACAAAACTGTCTTGACTTAGTTTGGAAAAAACGAATTTACTCAGAGAGCTGAAGAGGATTCCCCTGTTCAGTAGGCACAGTGACAAATCTGAAGATGCCTGACTGGGGTGGAGCCTTAGCCCTGTCAACTCATTGGTTGGGGCCTAAAAGGACCAAAGGGGTGGAGGGACTCCACTAGTGAAGGGCGACACAGGCCCTATAGGGCTCTATGGTTGTAGCTTTTCTTCCTAAAGGAAGAAGTT
The DNA here is from genome assembly GCF_040938575.1 of Ambystoma mexicanum. Lineage (NCBI taxonomy): Eukaryota > Metazoa > Chordata > Amphibia > Caudata > Ambystomatidae > Ambystoma > Ambystoma mexicanum. The sequence goes on from NC_090923.1 coordinate 1,161,606,164, forward strand.
TTATATTATTATTTTTATTATTTAAATTACTGAGGATTCCCAGTCTGACGACAGGGAATATTCAGGCATGTGGATCTATGAAAGATCCAATGCTGGAGAAGTCTGGAGAAGTCTGGTGTGCAGCGGCTACGACTGACCAAGGTAGGCTGTTGCCCCACTCGCTGTCCTATCTTTTTTTTCCCAGCATTTCTTTCCATTAAGCTCGCGCAGCGCAGGTCCCTTATCGCGGCTCAGGTGTTACATAAGAATAGTCCTGTATTTTGTCTACCCGATTGGACTGGGTTACATTTTATGCACAGGGTATTCGTGTGCAAGATTTGGGTCCTCTTCCTGTTTAGCCCTGATGGCGGTTCGGGTGGTGATAGTGCACCAGGGCGCATTTATTTTTTTTCCTTTTTCTGGGCTTAGCCGGTGGTGGGCTCCTAGAGCCAGGTCTGACCGCCAGGCTCGGCCATACCCACGAATTCCCTGGCTCCCTCAGTTCTACATACACAACATGAAAATTTACCACAATCCAATGGAGCAATCGTGACAATCATATGGAACAAGCGTGTAGGGCCGGTTTTCTCTCCAAATCGGAGCGGCATTGCTATTTAAGGGCTGTTTTAATAAGATTTTCAATACAAGGCAACTAACGCACTTTTTTATCAGGTGTTAACTACAATGTTTTGAGCTCACTTGCATACCATATGCTTTTCAAGACCAGTCCTTCACCTGCAGACACAAACGTTTGCAATATATGGATTTGGCCATCAGTCAATGGAACATTGGGATTTCAAACCGGCTAATTTAACAGCACAATTTGGATGTTGGATTAACAGTTGGCATATTTAAAAATAAAAGTCAATCAAGAAGATACAAAGCAATTGTTCAAAATTTAGAAATGAAAAATATCCCCAGAACATTGTTTCTTTTTTCTGCTTCGATTTCAATGACAAAAACTGGAGTTGTTGTCTGCTCTGTTTTTTGTGTAGTGACGACGGTACACTGTTTGAAAGGCAGCAATCGATTTATTTCATAATTTACATTTTTTTGTATTTTTTTATTGTATTTAGTGCAAACACCTTTACAAAAAAGTTTGTACAGTAACTCATAAAATCTTATAAATAAGAATCTTACATAGGCATATAGCAGAAAGATAGTAACATTAAAACTAACATGTAGCGCTAGAAATAATACAAAACAGTGCATTCAAAAGAGTAAATGTACAATATGAGATTGTCACAAACATTTGCATATAGATTATTCCTCTCATCACTCCTACATATCCAGATGGGTAATATTCCTGGCTCTCTTGATATTTAATTGCATTATTCAAGTAAGTACAATTCAATTAATCATTTAAGTGAACAGTGACTTATTCTAGGTGAAGGCAATGTCTTTGAGACAAGTTGTTCATTCAATGGTTGTTCAGCTTCTATCTGAGAACAACTCTGTAATTAGTTTGGTCGTGTAACAAAGCAATCATTGCGATAATATGAGGCAGAATATGAAAACATGCATTTTTTCCGCAAAACACCTCTGATTACACTATCAAAAGCGGATGATAGATTGAGTAATGCCATGAAGATTGGTCTGTTTTTTGACTGATATGACAATGCCAGTATATGAGATAGAATGGTTGCGTTCAACTGGATACCCATAGATTTTCTAAAACCAGTTTGGAAGCGTGATAATATTTGATGGATAGAAATGAAATGATTTAAATCGTTAAGCACTAGGGAAGCAAAAACCTTTGCTGCAACATTAATCAATGCCATTGGTCGAAAGTTCTCTGGAATTTCAGTGGAGCCTTTCTTGTGCAACGGAATAATTATGGATGTCAACCATGATTCTGGAATCACCCTTGTATGATAGATGGCATTGTATTGACGCTTCAAGGCAGCAGCCCAGAAGTTGGGATCGTCCTTCAGAACACAAGTTGGAGTCCATCTGGACCTGCTGCCTTTGAATATTTAAGTTTCTTGAGAGCTACTGTTACGCTCACCTGGTATCCACGGGGATGCCACCCAGCCCTGGTTGGATGATTTGCACTCTCAAACCCACTCCCGGTCCCTTGGTAAGGCCTCTAGTTAAAGATGGGTCTGCAATATAGAAGAGCTGGATTCAATACCAGATTGTCTTTATGTTTTCCCACCTCCCTTGGCCTCAACTCCTTCCTCCCCCTTGGGCCTTCTTCTCACCTTAATATTGTGAAAGGTGGATTCTCCCTCCTGCTCCTCGTGGCCGGGGCGGGTAGATGTGGGGGGGCGAGCAGCGACCAAGCTACTTCACTGGCGCAAGGCCCCCTGTGGAAATCCAGGCCTGCTGCGACTCCGTAGGTTTGCTGCTTTACAGTCTTTATATGCAGTTCTTATGTTCCTCTTAGTTCGAATAATAATGTTTTGCTTCTTTCCTTTTAGGTATGGAAAGGTATTTTGGTGTTGTCATGCAGTTTGAAGATGAGCATGGGCCGGTAGGCGAAAGCGCAGTGTGTGCGATGCTGTCCGGTGATTAATGCGCGATGCCCGGCACAGTTTTGCCTTTTATATTGCTAACCTGTGTCTTTTCACTCCTTGCAGGTTGCGATGTTCCTCGCCGAGCGTCGTAATGTTCCAGCAATGAAACTGACCAGGAGATGACTACCCAGGTAATAATTGTGTGGCTTTCTTCATTCGGGAGGAAACGTGAGTAAACGCTTACTAATGCTGTCTTTCTTTCTCCTCTTTCTAGGTTATGGTATTCCAGGATGCATGCGGTGCCGGATGATGGAGTTCATACCTTCAGGTGAGTGGAACTGAAGTCAGCAATGGATTGAAGACAGGATACTGTTCCAGGTAAGTTTCGTAGTGTTCTTTCTCTCTCTGCAGGTCCTTGGTTTCAGGTAAATTGGCATCAAAGAACTGGACACGGTGAGCGTTACGCTGCCCACAGCATAATAACGCAAAGCATGTTCTGCTGTTTGGGTGTGGTTTAAATATTCTCAGGTAAAGTAGTCCAGGTAAAATAGTCCCAGGCCTGCCACACCCAAAGTAGTCCAGGTAAAGTAGTCCCAGGCCTGCCACACCCAAAAGACTAGACCGCATTGCTCAGTTCCTTGTAACTGAGCTATGTGTGTGCCTCCATGTTGGCTGAACCCCCCCAAGTTAAATAGTCCCAAGTAAATAGTCCCATTCTAATGTTGGTCTTCATGATGGTTATGAGCCTGGCGCCAAAGGCGCCTGGACTTACTCCAAGAGAGTCTTGGATGAGGTTTTGAGGCCTTTGACCTGGCCCTAACTGGAAGGTTGATTTGCCAGTGAGGTCCAGGGACAAGGTTCATGACAGCACCCCCCCAGGCCCCTCTCACGGTGGCACTTCTGCCTGGTCCTGGTTTGGCTGGGTAATTCTGATTGAACTTTTTAATTAAGCGACGTGCATGGCTGTATTCAATAGGTTCCCATGATCTGTCTTGAGGGCCGTATCCCTTCCAATCAACTAAGTAGTATAGTTTGGATCTGGTGTATTTTGAGTCTAGGATATCCTTTACTTCAAGCTCTGGTTCTCCGTCAACTTATACTGGTTTTGGTGGTGTTGTAACCCGAGTACCGGGTTGTACCAGTTTCAGGAGTGATACGTGAAACACAGGACGAATCTGCATAGTGGGTGGTAGGGCTAATTTAGCTGCCACTGGATTTATTATGGATTCAATCGAATAAGGTTCCAGATATCGGGGACGAAAGGGCTGAGTCCCTTTTATGGGCACATATTTTGATGCTAACCAGACCTTGTCTCCAATTTGATAGTCGGGGGCTTTACTACGATGTTGGTCAGCAAATTTCTTTTGTCTGTTCTTGGCTTGGAGTAAATTTTCTGCTGCTTCTTTGAAGGCCTGGGAAATAGTCATATGTAGGGTTTTAACCGCTGTCATTTCCAAAGGGGTTGGGCGATCCAATTCTGAAGAACGTGGATGTCTACCATATATAGTGTAGAAAGGGGTTTGTCCAGTGCTGGTGTGTAATGAATTATTATAGGCATATTCAGCTATCCATAACAAGTCCTTCCAATTTCTTTCCACTTGATGTAACATGCAACATAAGTATTGCTCGAGGGTTTGGTTTGTTCTTTCTGTTTGGCCATCTGTTTGAGGATGGTGACTTGTGGATAGTCGAATGTCAATTTGGGCCATTGAACAGCATTTCCTCCAGAAGTTGGATACAAACGGACTACCTCAATCTGAGATCAAGACCGATGGAAAGCCATGCAGCCGTACGATTTCCTCCAGGAATACTTTTGCTAAATTGGATGCATTTGGAAGACCCTTAAAAGGAATAAAGTGTGCCATTTTAGAGAACAAGTCTACAACTACTAAGGTGGTGTTGAATCCTTGACTGGGAGGTAGATCTGTAATGAAATCAAGGGGCAGTGTGTGCAATGATGCGGGAGGAATTTCCCATGGTTGGAGAAGACCAGCTGGTTTCTGCTTTTGGGACTTGTTTTGTCCACACACACCGCAAGATTGGATAAATTGTATGATGTTTTTGCGCCATGTAGGCCACCAATTGTTTCGTTTTACTTTAGCTAGAGTTTTGGCAATTCCAGGATGACCTTCAATCAGGGAGTCGTGATAACCCGAAATAACCTGCTCTTGTAAATCTTTACTTGGAAAGTATAGACGGTCCCTAAAATATGGTAACTGGTCTTTAATGGTGTAATGTTCTCCTTGAGTAGACCACTCTTGTGAGAAAGTGGGATCGATTAAGAGTTGGATCTTGTTTTGGAGTTCACCCTGTGTCAATGTTCTCGTAAGACCCAGGAGTTTATCTTCTGGAATGATGGCTACTGGATCTGGAGTTATGTATACCTTTTCATCAACACCCATGCGGGACAAGGCGTCAGCCTTTCCGTTTCGGACTCCTGGCCGGTAGGTGATCACATAGTCATATTCAGCAAAGAAAAGAGCCCACCGCAGTTGACGGGATGATTGAGCCTTTGCTGTTTTTAGGTATTGCAGGTTTCGATTATCAGTTATGACCGTGACAGTATGTCTAACACCAAGGAGATAGTGTCGCCATGCCTTCAAAGCTGATTTTATAGCAAAGAGTTCTTTGTCTGTGATAGCATAGTTGAGTTTGGGAGGTGAGAATGGCAGCAAGGTGTAACTGGCCAGTTCCTGGGTCCTTTTCTGAGAGAATATCTCCCACAGCCATGCTAGAGGCATCTGTTTCAACTATATAAGGGAGGTCTGGGCGAGGATGCCCTAGAACTGGAGCAGAAGTACATTTTTTCTTAAGTTCTTGAAAGGCCTTCTCTGCTTCTTCGGTCCAAGGGAACTTTTTATTGTTTTTTCTCAATAGTGATGTAATTGGATGCACTATTTGGGAAAAATCTGGGATGAATCGGCAGTAAAAGTTTGCAAAGCCGAACATACTCTGGATTCCTTTAAATGAAGTTGGTGACGGGCAGTTAAGAATGGCATCTACCTTGTGCCTATCCATTCTGATACCTTTTGGTGTGAGAATAAAACCGAGGAACTCCACTTCGGTGACATGAAAAGAGCATTTTTCGAGTTTAGCATACAGTTTATGTTGGCGGAGTTTAGTAAGGACGGAGCGGACATGCCTGACATGGTCTTCTTTTGTAGCAGAATACACTAGGATGTCATCAATGTAAACCAGGGCGCAAACGTCGATTAACTCCTGCAAAACATCATTCATAAAGTACTGGAATGCAGCAGGTGCGTTGCAAAATCGAAAAGGCATTACCTGGTATTCATACAAGCCGTGTTTGGTACAAAAGGCGGTTTTCCATTCGTCTCCTTTCTTCACTCAAACAAGATGGTACGCCCCCCCTAAGGTCCAGTTTGGTATAGATTTGGGCGTCTTTGACTTGATCCAATAATTCGGGAATAAGGGACAGTGGATAAGGTTTTTTACTGTGATCTGGTTTAATGCGCGATAGTCGATGCAAGTCCTCAAATCTCCTTCCTTCTTTGGTACGAAGAATAAGGGACTGGCTGCCAGTGATTTAGATGGGCGGATAAATCCATTTGCCAGGTACTGATCAAGATAAGATTTCAAATGGAGGTTTTCAGGTTCAGTAAGTGCATAGATTCGACCACAAGGAATTTGCGCACCATGTATGAGGTCGATCTGACAATCGTTGGGCCTGTGCGGTGGTAGAGTATTGGCTTGTTCTTTCTGGAACACGTCTTGAAAATCTTGGTATTCATTTGGTAGAGTACTAGTTACACCTAGTACAATCGCCGCCGTATTGGGAGTAGCAGATGTACATAAGTCTGTTTTCCCCTTTTCTTGGTAATAACAGGTGCGAGCACAATCATCGGAAAAGGCCAACTTCTTGGCACGCCAATCTATTAGAGGGTTGTGAGCTACCAACCATGGCATCCGTAAGATTAGTCGAAACTTAGGAGCTTTGATGAGATCGAATGCAATAGATTCTCATTGTCCATCCTGGCACAGTAGGGTTAGTGCTGCTGTACATTGGGTTACTGGTCCGGAAGCTATTTCTGTCCCATCAACAGTAGTAACTTCTTCAGTAGTCGACTTAGAGCATAAGGGAAGCCCCATCTCTGCTGCCAGATCTTGGTCTACATAATTCCCAACTGCTCCGCTGTCTATGTATCCTTCAACAGCATGCATCCGAGACAGTTGTTGGTGATTGATCAAAATTACTGGTAATGCAAAGTGTGAGGTCTGTGGCTCATCCTTCTCGCTCGACAAGCGGACCTCTACGCTTGCCGGGCCTGGTAGTTTTCTGACTCCTTGTTATTATCTTCCTTCTCTGTGGCTCCAACAGTTCTCCTTGGTGGTTTCATTGGACATTGTTTGAGGAAGTGGCCTGATTTTCCGCAATATAAGCATAATTGCTGTTGGGGGGGCGTGGCTAACGAGCCATGGCGTAGGACGTGCCTGCGAGGAGCTGCTCCTGATGATCCGTCTTTGATCCGTTAATCTGTGCTAAAAAGTGACCCGCGAACTCTGCAAATGGTCATATAGGCATTGGAAGAGATGCTGCACGACAACTGAAAGAGGCATGGATATAAGACGAGGCAGACTGGAGAAATACGACTTGCGGACCTTCGGAGCTGCGGGAGCGAGGGTTTGCAAAATGGCGGACAACAAAGGACCGAGGCCGACGTCATAGAAGCGATCGAGCTGCATCGAGGAGATTGAAAGGAAAGACTAGCCCCTGTCACTCGCGCTGGGCCGCTCCCTGCTGCCTGCTCAGTTTTATCGTTTACAGCAACGTGTGCTCGGGGAGCCTGCTGCAGAGTAACATATCCCCGGGCGCGAGGGACCGAACAGTGCGGCAGACACAGAAGCTGTGTTCGGAAACTTTGTGGCACAGCGAAATGGCGAGCCTCCAGACATGAGAGGCTCTGGGTGGCTGCACAGCGGAATGGATTGACACAGCGCCGTGTCACCTGAATAATATCGGAGGGCCGCGCTGCGTGGGGAGGCAGCGCGAAGCCAGCCAATAAGCAAGGAACGGATGGACACTGCTCCCGGCCAGTGCACACAAAAGTGATTCGGGGAGTGACCTGTGCACGGATGCAGAGGCTGAGCCCCAGGAAGTTGTGGCCAGACTAAATAGTAACCCGACTGACACGAGTGGCACGCCCAGGCAGAGCGGAGGTGAGAAATATGGTGATTCTGTAGGCTTAAGGCAGGGTAGGAGCCGCACTGTGGGAGAAGAGCCAGCGCGGCCCACTGGATACATTTTTGCCCATAAGTACATATGGGACCTGTGGCGAGACACTGATTGTGGCGGCTTCCAGCCATTGGGTTGCCAAGTGAGCACCCCATACAAACTGAATCATACCATTGTGCCTATAGAACAAAGGGGCTAGATGCCAGGGAGGAAGAAAAGGCCTTCCCGCTCTGCCTGAGCCATATGCCTGAGTGGCCTCTCTGCCACATGAACCCTGAGGCACCAAGAAAAAGCAAATGGCCGGGAAGAGTGCAATGGCTGTACATTGAGGGCTAATACTGGAGAGCACGAGGTACAGGGCTGAGTCAAGTGGCTGATGGCACAGGAACGGCCTCAGTGGACACAGACAGCAGTGCACAGAATATGAGGAACCCAAGAGACGGAGGGTCCAACTGGGACCAGTAACAATCTACAAGAAGCAGTAAGGACAATTGGAAACGTGGGAGGACATAACCCACCGGAAGACATAGCTCAGCGCATACAAATCCATACGGGGCACTTCAAGGAGAGAGGCCCAGGTCTGGAGTGACTCGCTAGCGTCACAGCGTGACAGAGAAACGGAATTGCTGCACCACGGACAGAGTAACCTTGGATATTTGATCAAGATCGCAAGATGACGGGGAGAGTAGTCAAGGGTAAAAGCAAGCAACCCACGATGGAAGCGTTTGCTAAGACACAGCAGTCTCCAGTGGCGTCGACGCACAGTGGCGCAAACGTACCCACAGAAAGTTCCCCGGGGACTGAAAACCACCAGATACTAACGGCGATAACGGAGCTAAGAGACTCATGGGGGATAGCAATGCCGGACCTGCAAACCTCCTTGGAGGCTAAAATAGACGCAGTGGGGATAGAAGTCAACCTGCTGCGACAGGACGTCAGGGCGCTGGCAGACAGAACGAGCAGTCTAGAGAGTGTGGTCAAAATTAACACGGATACCAGCACTAATAATGCAAAGGAGGTCCACATACTAAAGCCGCAAGTGGCTAACCTGGAGAACTGTGCGGAGGAGGCCGAAGGAAGGGCGAGACGGAATAACATCTGTGTGGTTGGCCTGCCGGAGGGAGATGAAGGCCAGGAGCCTACGGATTATGTTGAGAACATGATCCTGCAGGAAATAGGGGACGACAAACTCTCGCAAGGATTCACAGTGGAGCGAGTGCATAGAGCCTTCATGAGAAAACCTAAGCCTGGGGCCCCTGCCCGCGCAATAATTGCCAAGATACTGAACTATAAAGATCGCAAGAAGATTTTGGAGTACTTTCGAAAAGGAGGAACGATCGAAAGAGCTTTGGCTTCTATAACAGCGTATCCTGATTATACAATGTTGGTCCAGAGGCAGCAGTATAGCTATGTGGCGGTAAAGAGGAGGCTGCGTACGGCCGTCATCACGATAAGTGATTGGGATGTTACATGTATACTGGGTTGTCACATAGCGGGATATCCCAGTAGAGACACTGATAGACGGGTATGGATGGGTAGTGTTGAAACCAGGCTATGGTATCCTTGATTTTGTTGAAACGTGACGGACTGGAATATAGAGTATTGAATACATGGGTAAATTGAATAGCAATGCACGGTTGAATTGAAGCAAACAGGAGCGGCAGGAAACAGGCACCTTACCCCCTGAGTAGTAGTAGTAGTAGCAGGATAGACATTAGGGCGACCTCACCCTGCTGAGCTTTGAGTACAGGCTATTGCCAGAAAGAGCTAGATGCGGGGGTGCCTGAGATCCAGGGATGCAGCTGGGCAACAGTTGGGGGGGGGTAAAGTTGGGGAAGGGAAGGGGGGAGGGAGCGAAAGGGAAAGGGGTGCTTGGGGGTGTTTGGTGTGTTTGTAGTTAAAGGGAGTTTAAATTGGGAAACAAGCCTACGTAGACTGAGATGGAAGTTAGATCTGGACTGCACCGGTGGGAGTTGGGGGGAACTGTAATAGGCCATGGGGGACCTTAAAATAATCACGTGCAATGTCAGGGGGCTTAATAGCTATTTAAAGAGGAACAAGGTCATGTTGTACCTACGTAGATAAAAGGTAAACATTGCACTGTTGCAGGAAACTCACCTGACACAGGAACAAATGGCGATGGTTGCTAAGAAATGGAAAGGGGTTGTGGTGGGCTCGTCATATTCTGCTTATGCTAGGGGAGTGCTTACGTGGGTGGCGCTGCATGTCCCATTTCAACTGTTGCAGGAAGTAGCGGAGACGGATGGGAGGATGGTCATAATGAGGGGATTGGTGGAGAATAGGGAGATAAGCATTGTAAATACGTACGCCCCGAATCAAAATACAGCGGCATATTTCAGAACACTGTGTACTAACCTTAGCATGCGTATGGGGAGTGCGGTGATCTGAGGAGGGGACTTTAATTGCGTATTAAACCCTAGGGTAGATAGATCAGATGGGAAGATTGATAGACCCTCCCGATCTGCTAAAGCGTTGCAGACATTACTGGATGACTTTGGTCTGGAAGATGTGTGGAGGACGAGACACCGCCAAGAAAGGCAATACTCGCATTATTCCGCCCCGCAGCAGTTACATACAAGGCTGAACTATGTTTTTGTTACATCAGAGGTAATAACAGAGGTTACACAAGCAGAATATAAAGCGAGGGTCCTTTGGGACCACTCGCCCCTAGTCCTCGGATGGCAATACTGCCCTCCGAGAGCAAGGATTCCGACATGGCGCCTCCAAGCGGAGGCACTTAGGGATCCCTTTTTTAGGGAGGATATGAGGGAGGAGATTATGAACTATTTTGAAATGAATACTGGTAGAATGGACTCGGCGGGCACATTATGGGAAGCCTTCAAGGTGGTGATGAGAGGGGTAGCCATTGCAAAATCTAAAGGTCTGCAGGGTGGGATCTTGGCTGACCTACAATAAACAGAAAGGGAACTGGAAAAGGCATTGAAAAGAGGAAGTAACATGAAGGAAGACATGGAGCTGATACTTAAACTGCAGCAGAAATGTGCGGGGCACTGGGAAAGACTGGGTGTAACCTCAACTATGAAAAATATATAGAGAGACAGCTTGCGGGAGGGGATAAAACAGGAAGGCTCTTGGCATGGTTATACAAGAGCAAAACCCCAAGACCCACGATTAGAACAATAACGAGGGAAGACGGTAGTGTAGCTGACACCCAAGAGTGAGTGAATCAGGAGTTTGCAGATTATTATAGGTTACTATATGGGGACGAGGGGGGAAGTATTCATGCGACGATAACAGAAACAGTGGAGGATATAGGGCTGCCCAAGGTAAGCGCTGAGGAAAGAGAGGAACTGGATGCACCGATTACTTTGGAGGAGTTAGAAGAGGTGGTGAGGCAGCTGCCCACTAGCAAGACTCTGGGGGCTGATGGATTCCCAAGTGAATTTTATAAAGTATATAAAGAAGAGGTGCTCCCCCCAATGTTGGAAATGTTAAATGAAGCGTTTGAAGTGGGAAGACTGCCAGAGTCACTTAGAGAAGCGATCATAATACTGCTTCCCAAACCCAACAAGCCTGGGCATAGCTGTGGTTCCTACAGGCCTTTGTCGATGTTGAACCAAGGCAGCAAGATATTGACGGCTGTTTTGGCAAAATAGACTGAGGAGAGCTATTGGTAAACTAATACACCCCGATCAGACGGGCTATGTCCCGCATAGGAATATAACTAATAATCATAGATGACTTCAACGGGTTATTGAGTTTGGGAGCGGGAACGAGGGCGATATGGCAATAGTGTCCTTGGACGCAGTAAAGGCCTTTGACTTGGTCAAGTGGCCATGGCTGCTGGCGGCCCTGGTGGGCTATGGGATGGGGCCTGGATATATACAGTGGGCGAAGATGTTATATAGTGAACCGCTGGCCAGAATTAGAACGGGAACAGTGATATCGGAAAGATGGCAACTCCGCAGAGGCACCAGACAGGGATGTCCATGGTCTCCAATGCTCTATATATTAGCTCTGGAACCCCTTGCAATATACCTGAGACAACAATATCATATCATGGGCATTGCTGTGGGATGGGAACGACATTTGATCTCCTTATATGCGGATGATGTGCTGCTATACTTGCGGCACCCGGAAGAAAATCTCCAATACATTTTGGAAGTGATGGAGAGATATGCGGGGTTGTCTGGTATAGCAGTGAACCCTCAGAAATCTTACATTTTCCAATTAGGAGGTTATAGGGGGATTCCAGTGGAACGGTTACCGGTGTTACAGATACCATGGGCGGTTAGTACCTTTCGTTATCTTGGGATAGACGTCTACCACACAGTGGGAGAGGAGCATAGGCACAACACGGAGGTAGCCATTAAGAAAATTGAGAATTGCATGAGATTCTGGGTGAAGCTCCCCCTAGCAATGATGGGACGTGGGGCAATGCTAAAGATGGTGGTCCTGCCTAGGCTCCTGCACTATTTGGGGAATATACCACACCTGATACCCAAGAAGTTCTTCATTAAACTGAACAGTATATGCAGGGACTTCTTGTGGCATGGCACGCAAAATAGAGTGGCACTATGGAAGCTACAGAACTTTCTTGAAAAAGAGGGGATAAAACTGCCTAATTATGAGGTCTATTATTTAGCGAGCCAACTGCAGTATATCACCAAATGGCTCTCAGATGAAGTGACCCCCGAATCCAGGTTGTTTGGACAAGACTGTGCCCCATTTTACTTAAGAGAGATGATCTGGTTGCCCAAGACGGAAATGGAAGGGCGCCCCAAGATGATGATGCTTGGGTGGAAGATGTGGCGCCGGGCATGCCAGATGATAAGAGAACCCATTCCCATGTTCCCTCCAGGTACCACTAGTTGCACTGGCAGGGGGAAAAAAGCAGCTAAGGACGATAATCAGGAACCACTGGGAACTGGTTGGGTTAGTAAGAATGGGTGATATCTGGCGAGAGGGGACTATCATAGATTTTGGAGTGCTGGGGGAGGAAGTGGGGTTACACACTGGCCAGTATATTACATATCACAGAATGGTGCAGAGGATTAGGAAAACATGGCCCGAAACGGTACTCGAAGAAGAACCAGACGCTACCATAGACACAATTTATGATATAACGGAGGGGGGGGCACGAGATCTCTAGACTATACGAGATGATGATGTCTAAGGTTGGGAAGGAATTAACACAATTGAGACTAGACTGGGAAGCGGAGGTAGGAGCCCCGATGGAGGACTGGATGTGGGAACGTGCCCAGGGGTACCATAAGAAGGTGTCGATGAATGCGAGACTAAAACAGATACACCTGTATATTACACACAGGGCATATATGACACCCCAGAGGATAGCTAGGTTTGAAAATGCAGGACGACAAGCATTCCTCCAAATGCGATGAAGAAAAGGCTGGCATGGTACATATGTTTTGGGCATGCCTGGTTATTGAGCGTCTCTGGGGTGAAGTAGCACAGAAACTAGCGGAGAAGGGGGTCAAGATTGTGGTAGATACAGTGTGGGCCTGTTTGCTGGGGGGTTCCCCAGATCGCAGAAACTTAAGCATGTGAGCAAATTGAAAGATCTAGCAAATGTGCTCGCAAAAAGGAGCATTTGCCATGGGGTGGAAGACATGCCACAGACCACGGGTGGAGGTGTGGTGGAAGGAGGTGCAGAAATGGGCGGATGCAGAAACCATCGTATGGCAAGAAGCGAGCAATGTAGGGGGATAGGAGGAGGCGGGGACCCTGATGGCCTGGAAATTATTAATAGAGGAATTGTTTGGGTCAATGCAAGATCTGACAGAACCCATGGAAAGGGAGACCCTACCACGAGATGCAGAAACGGAGTGTGTGGAATAAAAAGGGTCGTAATGGGGGGGTGGGATAAGGGGAGTAGTGACCGGAATTAAGCAATGTACAACTGAGCTGTTGATATATGCACTGCATGTTTGGTTTGTATTGTTTGTTTGAATAAACCAATAAAATTGTTTTTAAAAAAAAAGCTTAATTGCTGTTGCCTTCTCTTGTCTCTTTCAGTTTTAGTTAGAGAGGGCCGTACACCTCCGATTTGCATGGGTTCTACCGTGTTTTCCAATGTACGTGGAACATTATCCTTTGACCGGACATACACAGCTCGAGTGTCTAACCTTATCCGGTCCGCTTTTCGGTCTTGTAATCTGTGATCTAATTGCACCACAAGGTTGATGAATTCTCCAGTCTTTAGGTGGGTTAACCACTTGAGCAAGGACATCCTTTAGTTCCCCTCGTAGACCCCGATGAAATAGTGTGGTCCTTTTTTCCTCAGGCCACCCAGCTTCAAAGACTAGTCTGTTAAATGTTGCTATATATGTAAGCAAGTCTTGACTTCCTTGACGGAGTGACAAAAGTTTGTGTTCTAATGCTTGGCCTTGGGTATGACGAGCAAAGATTTTTTCCATTTCCATCTGGAAACCCCCAAAGTCATGTAACAACGGGTTATCCTGCCTTACCAATGGTACTGACCAATCTGCAGCACTGCCACTCAGATATGACAAGACAAAAGCAACCTGCGCTTGGTCGTTAGGAAAAGCCCCAGGTCTGCAAAGGAAATGAAGACGACACTGGTTCATGAACGTTGCGTACTTCTTGGGGTCCCCTGTAAATCGTTCAGCTGGAGCTAAAGGAACTGCCCCAGGAAGGGTTATTTGTACTGGATTGGTGGAAGAAGTTGGTACAGGTGCTGGCGGAATGTTACCAGGCAATGGGGTCTGTCCTGCCTGTGATTGGAGCAATTGTCTACTTATTTTGTCGGTAATAATCAAATCCCTCCTAAGAGCGTTGGTTTTTTGCTTGGCTGAATGTACTTCGGCGCGTAATTGTCCCAACAACTGAACTAACTGGTCAGTCTCTGAAGTCTCCATGACGCCCAGGTGGATAATATTATTGAGGCTTTGCGTTCTGTTACACTCACCTGGTATCCATGGGGACGCCACCCTGCCCTGGTTGGATGATTTGCACTCTCAAACTCTCTCCCGGTCCCTTGGTAAGGCCTCTGGTTAAAGATGGGTCTGCAATATAGGAGAGCTGGATTCAATACCAAATTGTCTTTATGTTTTCCTACCTCCCTTGGCCTCAACTCCTTCCTCCCGCTTGGGCCTTCTCCTCACCTTAATATTGTGAAAGGTGGATTCTCCGTCCTGCTCCTCGTGGCAGGGGTACGTAGATGTGGGGGGCGAGCAGCGACCAAGTTACTTCACTGGTGCAAGTCCCCCTCTGGGAATCCAGGCCTGCTGCGACTCCGTAGGTTTGCTACTTTACAGTCTTTATATGCAGTTCTTATGTTCCTCTTAGTTCGAATAATAATGTCTTGCTTCTTTCCTTTTAGGTATGGAAAGGTATTTTGGTGTTGTCATGCAGTTTGAAGATGAGCATGGGCCGGTAGCTGAAAGCGCGGTGTGCCTGATGCTGTCCGGTGAGTAATGCGCGATGCGCTGTGCTCTTTTGCCTTTTATATTGCTAACCTGTGTCTTTTCTCTCCTTGCAGGTTGCGATGTTCCTCACCGAGCGCCGTAATGTTCCAGCAATGATACTGACCAGGAGATGACTACCCAGGTAAGAATTGTGTAGCTTTCTTCATTCGGGAGGAAACGTGAGTAAACGCTTACTAATGCTTTCTTTTTTTCTCCTCTTTCCAGGTTATGGTATTCCAGGATGCATGCGGTGCCAGATGATGGAGTTCGTACCTTCAGGTGAGTGGAACTGAAGTCGGCGATGAATTGAAGACAGGATCCATCAGGGGAATTGACTCCCATGCAACCTTCAGGAAGGCCATCAAAACTAGACTCTTTGTTTAAAACAACCTTTGTTATGCATACTGTAACATGATTTTGACAATGTACTGCTTTCTTGCCTAACTGTCATGAAAATGTCCTTTGTTAACCGTAACTATTCTCTGTTTTCAAGTCTCTGCTGGGGCCGCATTCCTGTAACCCTGAATCAAGCCTCCCTAAGCCTTCTCATAGCGCCTCAATGTCTGAGGGCTACAGTGCGCTTTACAAATGCAAATAAATAAAAAAAAAATAAATAAATAAAAATACAGTTCCAGGTAAGTTTTGTAGTGTTCTTTCTCTCTCTGCAGGTCCTTGGTTTCAGGTAAGCTGGCATCAAAGAACTGGACACGGTGAGAAAGAATAACGCAAAGCATGTTCTGCTGTTTGGGTGTGGTTTAAATAGCCTCAGGTAAAGTAGTCCAGGTAAAATAGTCCCAGGCCTGCCACACCCAAAGTATTCCAGGTAAAGTAGTCCCAGGCCTGCCACACCCAAAAGACTAGACCGCATAGCTCAGTTCCTTGTAACTGAGCTATGTATGTGCCTCTATGTTGGCTGAACCCCCCCAAGTTAAATAGTCCTAAGTAAATAGTTCCATTCTAATCTTGGTCTTCATGATGGTTATGAGCCTGATGCCAAAGGCGCCAGGACTGACTCCAAGAGAGTCTTGGATGAGGTTTTAAGGCCTTTGACCTGGCCCTAACTGGAAGGCTGATTTGCAAGTGAGGGCCAGGGGCAAGTATCATGACACCTACAATCACATCCTCAACTCCCCACGGACATGTTGGAAGCCTAGATGTAGCTAATACATGTGAGTTAAATCTAGAAAATCTCAGTGATAGTTGGTATTTGCTTTTATAATATTCAACCCAGGTATGGCCACTTATAGTGGTATGAAGCTCAGAGGTTGGTTTACCCAACGGGTTCTTTAGTAGGGCCCAGATTTCTCTGGTCTTTTTTTGCATCGAAGCTTAATCATATTTTGATTATTTGCTAGGTGATGTTCGAATTTAATATTTTTCACCCCAGTTTTGTATCTCAAGATGATTACTTTCTTCAAGCCTGTATATGCAGGATTGTTCCAGCTTGTTCTTTGTAGTCGCCTAAGAGCTGCATTTTTGGAACATTTCAGTATGTTTATTGCTGGGCTAAATGTATTCTGGCATGGAGAAGTGTTCCTAATATTCTCAGACAATGCTAAGCTACTAAGATGTTGCTGTATCATCTGCGCGATCCATTCCTCAGCGACTATATTCTCATCGTTCAGTAACCTTGACTCATCAACAATCCAGAGATCACGATTGACAAGATAAGTCAGTTGCCGGCACAAGGAGGGCTTCCATCATATCGACAGCATGTGTCTGTCAATAACTGGTGCAGCCAGGGATGGAATCACAGAGTATGTTGGAATCGAAATGTCAATGATACACTTTAAAATGTGATGGTCACTTGTGTTAGTGTTATGTAGATAACAATGACTGGATTTGCCTGCTAGAATGCTGGAAAGGGCAATGTAGTCTATACAGGAACTAGAATTACCCCAGTGTCATGTGGCTTGTGGCCTAGACGGATTCGGTAGAACCAAGTGGATATCCCACTCATATAGGAACTGTGTCCACAAGAGCCCTCTTTCATATGAGATAGTCGAGTACTGGTTGCAATTGCAATTAGCAGGTGTAATCAAATGAGGTTGCAATGTTGAATTAAAATCTCCAATTATTATTTCAAATTTAGGATTCCTAATAAAGGCTTCTATCAGCACTACATTTAAGTTTAGTATCATAGAATCTAAAAGCATCGAACTGGGGTTCCAGTAAAGGGAAGCAACCAATATAGTATGGATAGGTTCGGATTCGATTGAAAGTTCTATAACCAGTAATTCTGAGGAGGCATGATTTGTTGTGAATTCACTTTAAAGTTGTTTTTGATCAAAATTGCCAAGCCACCAAAGGGACGCCTGGCATTTCCTCTTTTAGCTTGCTGGGAATATGAAGTATAACCATCTATTTGAATGTCAACAATCGACATTTTTCTTGGAGGAGAATGATCAATGGTTGTTCCACTATAGCTAGGGATTTGTGCCATGCAAACAAGTTATTGAATCCGCATCAATTCCATGAGTGATTTTTCTATCAGTACATTAGTATTGGCTATAGATCTTAAAAGCGGTAACAGCCATGCTAGCCCATTCAATTTGAGAAAATGATTCACACTGTTCCTTCATTTTATCGTTAAAAGCATGTATTTGTTGATCAGGTAAGTTTGATTCAATAGAAGCCACAATAACTGGTGGTTGAAGTTCAATAAAGATTGTGGCCTCATCCATGACGTGGAAAGCAAATAGCTGAAATCCCAATAAAGCAAGATCTGTTTGATGATCCCACAGTAGCTTTGCTATGATATATGTCTGGAGTTTGCAAAGCATTCGATTATTAGGAGAGGATGGAAGTTTAATCCATTCAACGTCATCTGAAGTCAGGTTGCGCAGCGCTGGAATTTGATGCAATATTTTCATAAGCGCAGATCGATTTAAACTAGCTTTCTCATTCTTAGGAGGGTTAGCTCTTCATCCTAGCATGAGTTTCATATCAGGTGAAACATCCTCACATGTTGTCAAAACAACACCAGAGCCACGGGAAGTATCAATTAAGCTATCTACGGACCTCTTTTCCTGTTTTGGCGAGATTGCTATAACAGGTGTTGGCAAA
This sequence comes from Ambystoma mexicanum, assembly GCF_040938575.1. NCBI lineage: Eukaryota > Metazoa > Chordata > Amphibia > Caudata > Ambystomatidae > Ambystoma > Ambystoma mexicanum. The sequence continues at coordinate 1,161,624,292 of NC_090923.1, forward strand.
TGATCTTGGCCAGAGGAGTGACCTGCATCAGACTCTCTAATTCTATGTCAGGTGAGGGTCGAAGATTGGTGGACTTGTTCCCATTTCGAATAATTTCTATGTTCGTGTCTCTGAATAGATTACCTTTGTTACTTAACGTTGTGTTCAAAGTTACTGGAGGGCTGTTGTTGTTATTAGCTTTACTTATTGCTGACACTGAAGTCGTTTTATTTTCTGTAATATTGAAAAATTTAGACAGGTGTGTTTGGGTCAGAAGGGAAGATGTCTCTGTACTTCGTTGCAAGGAAACGTCAGCACATTTAGTTTTTGTTCCTTCAACTTTTGCTAGCACTTCTGCCATATGAACACACACCTGGGTTGAGGGTGCAGACAAGTTCACTGGCATCTTTGCCTTGGTCTTGTTTAAATCTAAGTGCAATTTACTTTCGGCATTAAGTTGATTCAAGTCTTTAACGACATCCTCGGATGAAATTTGACCAGTTTTTTTTAATGGCTGAATTAAGCCCTTTGATTTTTGTGGGTGCCATATTTTTTAATTTAGCTTGAGGGTAATGGACATGTCGGGTTCGGATTGGACAGTTTAGCTAAGAG